>NC_053392.1:13223850-13575570 GCF_905171765.1 Bufo bufo | reverse complement strand
TCTGAAAGGGCCTTACTTCATTCTGGAGAAAAAGTCACTTTAAATCATATGCAAATCAGCACTTCAGTTCTGCCAGGACAGCACAATGCATTCTGTGCACTTCCTGCTTCCTCTGTCACCCCTCCCTCCAGCTTCCTCTGCCACCCCTCCCTACAGTTTCCTCTGCCTCCCCTCCCTCCCGCTTCCTCTGACTGTCCTCCCTCCCGCTTCCTCTGACTGTCCATCCCACCTGCTTCCTCTGCCAGCCCTTCCCTCCTGACCGACAGGGCCAGGCGAGATGACTATGCGGCAGTCTGGACCAGATCACATTGTGGGTGAGGGCGAGAGGGAGCCTCCTTCTCCTCTCTAACTACTTAAAGGAAATGTGGCAATTTTTTTTTTCTGGCAGTTAAAATCAGATAGCCCCATGTGCTTTTTTTTTCTAATCTGTTATTTTCTGATTGCAGATTTATTTATTCTGTTTTCTGAACATGATTATGGGGGCGGGCCGTTTTGCCCAAACTAAAAATTGCTTTATGGCAGCCCCATGGGCCATAGACACAATGGTCAGGAGGGGACCTCACTGACTTCTATAGGAGAGGTTTCTAGGCTCTGTGACCTGTACAAGGAGAGAATAGATGAGCTTTGACAGTCGCCTCTTATTTATACAAAGAGGTGGTATCATTACAGGCAGGATTAGAATTACAGATAAGCAGATAACCGCAGTAAAGTTATCTGTACAGACCAAGAAGTGGCGCCTATTATTAGGCTTAGTGGCCAGTGCAAAAATTGAATCCCCATAGGATAGGGGAGAACTATCAGATCTGTGGGGGTCCTACCGCAGGGGCCCCCACCAATCATGAGAAAAAGGGTCCCATACCCCATGGAGCCCCCTTGAAATGGAAGGAGCGTCTGGTCGGAAATGCGTGCCGCTGTGCCATTAATTTCTATGAAAGTTCTGGAAATAGCCAAGCGCTGTACTCAGCTATCTCCGGCACTCCCATAGAAATGAATGGAGCAGCAGAGCACGTATCCAACCAGCAAAATTAAAATCTTCTCCTTTCCCAATATTACATATAAAATAAACAACTGAAAATATAAAAATATAATATTTATCGCATGCAGAGAATGGTGTAACGGAAAAAAAAATAGCCGACTTACTGTTTTAGGAAAAACGCTGTCCTCTCAAAAATATTGAATAAAAAGTGATCAAAAAGTTGTGTGTAACACATTTGACCGAGATATTTCTCTCACCCAGCATGGGTATATGTAAAATGACACCCCAAAACACATTGCCCAACTTCTCCTGAGTACGGCGATACCAGATGTGTGACACTTTTTTGCAGCCTAGGTGGGCAAAGGGGCCCACATTCCAAAGAGCACCTTTAGGATTTCACAGGTCATTTTTTACACATTTTGATTTCAAACTACTTACCACACATTAGGGCCCCTAGAATGCCAGGGCAGTATAACTACCCCACAAGTGACCCCATTTTGGAAAGAAGACACCCCCAGGTATTTCGTGATGTGCATAGTGAGTTCATGGAAGTTTTTATTTTTTGTCACAAGTTAGTGGAATATGAGACTTTGTAAGAAAAAATAAAAATAAAAAAAAATCATCATTTTCCGCTAACTTGTGACAAAAAATAAAAAATTCTAGGAACTCGCCATGCCCCTCACGGAATACCTTGGGGTGCCTTCTTTCCAAAATGGGTCACTTGTGGGGTAGGTATACTGCCCTGGCATTTTAGGGGCCCTAATGCGTGAGAAGTAGTTTGAAATCAAAATCTGTAAAAAAATGCCCTGTTAAATCCGAAAGGTGCTCTTTGGAATGTGGGCCCCTTTGTCCACCTAGGCTACAAAAAAGTGTCACACATGTGGTATCGCCGTACTCAGAAGAAGTAGGGCAATGTGTTTTGGGGTGTCTTTTTACATATACCCATGCTGGGTGAGAGAAATATCTCGGCAAAAGACAACTTTTCCCATTTTATTATACAAAGTTGGCATTTGACCAAGATATTTATCTCACCCAGCATGGGTATATGTAAAATGACACCCCAAAGCACATTGCCCAACTTCTCCTGAGTACGGAGATACCACATGTGTGCCACTTTTTTGCAGCCTAGATGCACAAAGGGGCCCACATTCCTTTTAGGAGGGCATTTTTAGACATTTGGATCCCAGACTTCTTCTCACGCTTTAGGGCCCCTAGAATGCCAGGGCAGTATAAATACCCCACATGTGACCCCAATTTGGAAAGAAGACACCCCAAGGTATTCAATGAGGGGCATGGCGAGTTCATAGAAATTTTAGATTTTTGGCACAAGTTAGCAGAAATTGATTTTTTTTTTGTTTTTTTCTCACAAAGTCTCCCTTTCCGCTAACTTGGGACAAAAATTTCAATCTTTCATGGACTCAATATGCCCCTCACGGAATACCTTGGGGTGTCTTCTTTCCGAAATGGGTCACATGTGGGGTATTTATACTGCCCTGGCATTTTAGGGGCCCTAAAGCGTCAGAAGAAGTCTGGAATATAAATGTCAAAAATTTTTTACGCATTTGGATTCCGTGAGGGGTATGGTGAGTTCATGTGAGATTTTATTTTTTGACACAAGTTAGTGGAATATGAGACTTTGTAAGAAAAAAATAAAAAATAAAAAATATATAATTTCTACTAACTTGGGCCAAAAAAATGTCTGAATGGAGCCTTACAGGGGGGTGATCAATGACAGGGGGGTGATCAGGGAGTCTATATGGGGTGATCACCCCCCTGTAAGGCTCCATTCAGACGTGTGTATGTGTTTTGCGGATCCGATCCATGTATCCGTGGATCCGTAAAAAAACATACGGACGTCTGAATGGAGCCTTACAGGGGGGTGATCAATGACAGGGGGGTGATCAGGGAGTCTATATGGGGTGATCACCCCCCTGTAAGGCTCCATTCAGACGTGTGTATGTGTTTTGCGGATCCGATCCATGTATCCGTGGATCCGTAAAAAACATACGGACGTCTGAATGGAGCCTTACAGGGGGGTGATCAATGACAGGGGGGTGATCAGGGAGTCTATATGGGGTGATCACCCCCCTGTCATTGATCACCTCCCTGTAAGGCTCCATTCAGACGTTGGTATGTGTTTTGCGGATCCAATCCATGTATCCGTAAAAAACATACGGACATCTGAATGGTGCCTTACAGGGGGGGTGATCAATGACAGGGGGGTGATCATCCCCCTGTAAGGCTTCATTCAGATGTCTGTATGTGTTTTGCGGATCCGATCTATATATCCGCGGATCCGTAAAAAACATACGGACGTCTGAATGGAGCCTTACAGGGGGGTGATCAATGACAGGGGGGTGATCAGGGAGTCCGTATGTGTTTTGCGGATCCGATCCATGTATCCGTAAAAAACATACGGAAGTCTGAATGGAGCCTTACAAGGGGGTGATCAATGACAGGGTGGTGATCAGGGAGTCTATATGGGGTGATCAGGGGTTAATAAGGGGTTAATAAGTGACAGGGGGGGGTGTAGTGTAGTGGTGTTTGGTGCTACTTATTACTGAGCTGCCTGTGTCCTCTGGTGGTCGATCCAAGCAAAAGGGACCACCAGAGGACCAGGTAGCAGGTATATTAGACGCTGTTATCAAAACAGCGTCTAATATACCTGTTAGGGGTTAAAAAAATCGCATCTCCAGCCTGCCAGCGAACGATCGCCGCTGGCAGGCTGGAGATCCACTCGCTTACCTTCCAATCCTGTGAACGCGCGCGCCTGTGTGCGCGCGTTCACAGGAAATCTCGCGTCTCGCGAGATGACGCATAGATGCGTGACTCTGCCTGGAGCTGCCGTCTCCGGAACGCGATCCTGCGTTAGGTGGTCCGGAGGCGGTTAAACGGAAATACGGAAGCGGAATGCATACGGAGTACATTCCGTTTTTTTTGCGGAACCATTGAAATGAATGGTTCCGTATACGGAACGCAAAAAAACGCCCAGTAAAGGGCGGAAAAAACGGTCGTGTGCAGGAGGCCTTACAGATCAATAAAAGTGTCAGGTCTAATTTATTGCCGTGGACTAAACCGTGCAGTGCCCCAAGATTCAAGGAGTGACCCCATGACAAAGTGGGAAGAGTGGCAGCAGTGGCAGTGACAGTGACAAAAGTGGCCCCATGAGTGGAGCAGCAGCAGTAGTAGTGGTGTCAGAATTATTGAATATAAAAATATACTATAATATGTTTGCGTTCTATTATTGAATATAAAAATATACGAATTACAATATAGACAGATATATGTGCTGTTTGTGGAGTTCAATATCCTTTCGACTGAAACTCACTAACCAAGAGATTAAGGCCTCTTTCACACTTGCGTTGCCCGGATCCGGCGTGTACTCCACTTGCCGGAATTACACTCCGGATCCGGAAAAACGCAAGTGTACTGAAAGCATTTGAAGACGGAACCGTCTTCCAAATGCTTTCAGTGTTACTATGGCAGCCAGGACGCTATTAAAGTCCTGGCTGCCATAGTAGTAGTGGGGAGCGGGGGAGCAGTATACTTACAGTCCGTGCGGCTCCTGGGGCGCTCCAGAATGACGTCAGAGCGCCCCATGCGCATGGATGACGTGTCCAATGCGATCACATGATCCATGCGCTTGGGGCGCCCTGACGTCACTCTGGAGCGCCCGGGGAGCCGCACGGACGGTAAGTATACTGCTCCCCCGCTCCCCGCTACACTTTACCTTGGCTGCCAGGACTTTAGCGTCCCGGCAGCCATGGTAACCATTCAGAAAAAGCTAAATGTCGGGTCCGGCAATGCGCCGAAACGACGTTTAGCTTAAGGCCGGATCCGGATCAATGCCTTTCAATGGGCATTAATTCCGGATCCGGCTTTGCGGCAAGTGTTCCGGATTTTTGGCCGGAGCAAAAAGCGCAGCATGCTGCGGTATTTTCTCCGGCCAAAAAACGTTCCGTTCCAGAACTGAAGACATCCTGATGCATCCTGAACGGATTTCTCTCCATTCAGAATGCATTAGGATAATCCTGATCAGGATTCTTCCGGCATAGAGCCCCGACGACGGAACTCTATGCCGGAAGACAACAACGCAGGTGTGAAAGATCCCTTAGGATCTAAGTAGAGAATAGAGGTCTAATCCCTGATACACATTCATGTTTGGGTTCTATTGTTAGGAAGTGTTGGTCAGGAATTTAGGTTGAAAGTTAAACTTTTCCCATACAAACATAACATAAGAGCTAGCTATAATTGCAAAATGTTGTTACACAGACCTCCAGTGCCATCTATTGGTGGGGTTGAAGTAAGACATGAGTTGTGAAATAGATGGGGGAGTAACACAAATGAGGTCATTAGTTATTGATAAACCTGACCAAGCCCCATTTCAGAGAAGGATAAAAGGTGGCATGAGTTCACAGGGGGGATCCATCCAGGTTCTCTTAAACTCATCCATTGAGTTCTATCCAGGGAGATCAATCGAATTAGATCGAACCACACATTTAGATAATCCACCTATTGATCCATTAGTCAACCCATCTAAGGAGGCCACCACAATAAGGCCTCTTTCACACGGGCGTCACGTTTTGGCTCCGGAGGCGTCCCGGGTGCAATGCGGCAAACCCGCGCGAGTAGGTACCCAATTGCAGTCAGTTTTGACTGTGATTGCGTTCCGTTGTTCAGTTTTTATCGTGCGGGTGCAATGTGTTTTGCACGCGCGTGATAAAAAACTGAATGTGGTATCCAGACCCGAACTTCTTCACAGAAGTTTGGGTTTGGGTTAGGTGTTGTGTAGATGTAATTATTTTCCTTTATAACATGGCTATAAGGGAAAATAATAGCATGCTTAATACAGAATGCATAGTACAATAGGGCTGGAGGGGTTAAAAAATAAATAAATAATTTAACTTACCTTAATCCACTTGTTCGCGCAGCCGGCATCTCTTCTGTCTTCTTCTTTGAGGAATAGGACCTTTGATGACGTCACTGCGCTCATCACATGGTCCATCACATGATCTTTTACCATGGTGATGGATCATGTGACGGACCATGTGATGAGCGCAGTGACGTCACCACAGGTCCTTTTCCTCACAGAAGACAGAAGAGATGCCGGCTGCGCGAATAAGTGGATTAGGGAGAGTTAAATTATATTTTTTTTTAACCCCTCCAGCCCTATTGTACTATGCATTCTGTATTAAGAATGCTATTATTTTCCCTTATAACCATGTTATAAGGAAAAATAATAATGATCGGGTCCCCATCCTGATCGTCTTGTAGCAACCGTGCATGAAAATCGCACCGCATCCGCACTTGCTTGCGGATGCTTGCGATTTTCACGCAGCCCCATTCACTTCTATGGGGCCTGCGTTGCGTGGAAAACGCACAAAGAGGAGCATGCTGCGATTTTCACGCAACGCACAAGTGATGCGTGAAAATCACCGCTCATGTGCACAGCCCCATAGAAATGAATGGGTCCGGATTCAGTGCGGGTGCAATGCGTTCACCTCACGCATTGCACCCGCGTGGAAAACTCGCCCGTGTGAAAGAGGCCTAAGGAGACTAATAGGACAGACCGGATTACACTCCTGAACCTTAAAGAGGACCTTTCACCGATTCTTACCCTATGAACTAAGTATACAGACATGTGGAGCGGCGCCCGGGGATCTCTCTGCACTTACTATTATCCCCGGGCGCCGCTCCGTTCTCCTGCTATGCCCTCCGGTATCTCCGTTCCCTAAGTTATGGTAGGCGGAGTCGGGGATACTAGTAAGTGCAGTGAGATCCCCGGGCGCCGCTCTACATATCTGTATAGTTAGTTCATAGGGTAAGAATCGGTGAAAGGTCCTCTTTAACGCTGATCCCTTCCAGTCAGATTCTGTGGTATAGTATACATTTCAAGCATTTATAGTATCTATTTCAAGAAATTAATTAATCATATTTTATATATATATATATATATATATATATATATATTTTGCATCACCCATATTTTGTGGGTAGGATCTAGACTGAAAGAGGAGGGGGGGGGGGGGGTTGTAACTGCAGTATCAACTGCATCCTCTTCAGTCTCCGGAGATCAGTATATATCATTGATACATATATTTTCCTATCACTGTATCAAAGAACTGTTTTTAGTTCAAGTCACATATGGTGGAATCTATATATATATATATATATATATATATATATATATATATATGGAAGGAGATATGATGAAAACCTGATGTCAGCTCAAATCTGATACATCTATTGACTGAGAGAAATGAAGTGTACGGGTAAGGATTTGTTTCCTTGTGTTATTATTCAGATATCCAACTATATTATCGATTAGATTTATATTCTTTGGGTTATTTTGTGTTTATTAATTGCATATCATTGTTTATCACCATTTTATTGTCACTGATTTTATATTTTATTCTATTTACACTGAATTATTATTATTAATATATATATTTTGTATATTTTTTTTTGTTGGCTTCAATTTAGCGCAGATAAAAGAGCTCTAATTACCGTATTTCTCACCCTATAAGACTCACCTAAGTTTTTGAGGAGGAAAATAAGAAAAAAAATATTTTTAACCAAAAGGTGTGCTTTTGAATGGCGGTCTGTGGATGCCGCACTGTTATGAGGGATCTGTGGATGCCGCACTGTTATGGGGGGATCTGTGGATGACGCACTGTTATGGGGGATCTGTCGATGACGCACTGTTATAGGGGGAACTGTGGATGACGCACTGTTATGGGGGGATCTGTGGATGACGCACTGTTATAGGGGGAACTGTGGATGACGCACTGTTATGGGGGGATCTGTGGATGACGCACTGTTATGGGGGGATCAGTGGATGACGCACTGTTATGGGGGGATCAGTGGATGACGCAACAGATACCCCCACCCCTTTTATATTGCTTGATATTAAATTTATATTGCTTGATATTAAATTTATATTGCTTGATATTAAATTTATATTGATTCTTACTACATTTGTATTCGTCCATTAAGGGCTTATCACTTCTTCCTAATTCTTACTACACATGGCAACATCCTCCCAGACATTCTTCTCAGATTACTGCTAATGCTAAAACAGGATGTTGAGGTTTGAGAGCTTCCTGACAGATTTTGACATCTAACCCTCGATAAACCTGATATTTGTAAACAAACGGTTTAGTTCATCATACACCCTTCTATCTATTTATCAATTATCTTTCTATCTACCTATCTATAGTCTATCTATCTATCTAGCAATCCATTTTATCCAGACAACTGTCTATCTATCTATCTATCTATCCAACTATCTATCTATCCAGCTATTTGTTATCTATCTATGTATCTATACAGCCATATACCCCATCTATCTAAATTCTATCCTTCTATCTATCTATTATCTATCTACTTACCTATCTATAGTCTATCTATCCATCTATCTGTTTTCAATCTATCTACTTATCTATAGTCTATCTTTCCATCTATCTATACAAACATATACCCCATCTATCTATCAATTTATCTACCTATCTATTTTTCTATCTACCTATCTATAGTCTATCTTTCCATCTATCTGTTATCTA
Organism: Bufo bufo; assembly: GCF_905171765.1. NCBI lineage: Eukaryota > Metazoa > Chordata > Amphibia > Anura > Bufonidae > Bufo > Bufo bufo. The sequence continues at coordinate 13,567,032 of NC_053392.1, read as the reverse complement.
TCTATATTTCCATTTATCTATCTATGTATCTATACAGCCATAGACTCCATCTATCTAAAGTCTATCAATTTATCTATCTATCCTTCTATCTATCAATTATCTATCTATCTATCTTTCTTTCTATCTACAGTCTATCTTTCCATATATCTGTTATCTATCTATCTATCTATCTATCTATCTATTTCCCTTACGTCCTAACCAGCAGCACATGTGGTGTGGGGTTTATCCGCCCCAGTGAAACTGGTAGGACAGACGGAATATTTAATGAAGTAAAGTAATCAAATAAATCCACGCCCCCATTACCTCACTATAAGAGGCCAAACCCCCCATACATCAGTGTGTTTTTTTCTGTCCTTGGGACTGCAGGACAGACGGGGCAGCCATTTGGCTGCCGTACTCTTAGATTACATGCTAACCTTGTGTTTTTCTTTCAGGGTTGCAGCTTATCTGATGGAAGCTGGTTCTGCCATGCGGCGTGGTGGAGGCAGGCAAGCTCCTGTCCTAGGCACGGAGCTCCTGTATTCAGCTTCCTGTTTGGTTTCCTCTCTTCACCTGCGGTAGCTTGTGTGCCAGCGCCCTCTGGTGGTCTGTTGGTGAACAGCAATGATTAAAGTTTGTTCAAACCTGGCGTCTGACGTCACTTTTGGGCGCCAAATTTGAATATATAAAGCCTCCAGTCCTTCCAGGCTGTGCTGTTTGCAGCCTTGGGTTGGTTACTGAGGCAAACTACTTTAGTTACCAGCTTTCCTGTTCCTGGTAGGTTTGCTGCTTCTTTGTTTATCTAATGAATAGACCTTGTTCATTCATTATAACTTTTTCTCTGCAGATAATGTCCTCTGCCGGTGATGGGGATCGGTCTGGGCGCAAGACGTCATCCAAGCGCAAGCATTTGGCATGTAGGGATTGTGACACCCCTCTAGCAGACTCCTATGAATTTAATAGGTGTCCCTCTTGCCGTCCTCCTCCTCTGCCTCCTGATACGGAGCCTACCATACGGGACGTAGTAGTCTGGGTAAAGGACTTTGTGGAGTCCTCAATGAACACCCTAAGGGATTCCGTGTCATCCAGAAGACCCAGTGTCCGATCTCCGCTGAGACCCACTCCTATGCAGGAGGAAGCCTACCATACCGTGGACGAAGTCCATTCCTCTGAGTCTAGCGGGGAGGAAGAAGAGGCTGTAAGGTACTTCTTTCCTGTAGAGAAGACCCAGAGGTTACTTAGATCCATTCGGTCGGGGGACCAGGATGTTGATCCCGGGGAAGCTTCAGAGTCCACCTCTAGGGGGCCAAGGGCCTTCAAAGTGGACGAGACTCTGTCTCGGTTAATGAAGCTAGAATGGAAGCATCCTGAGAAAGCACCGGTCATCTCAAAGCGCTTCAAATCCATGTACCCGATTGTGACATCCCAATTAGACCAGTGGGGCACTGTGCCCAAAGTTGATTTGGCAATTGCAAAATTGTCTAAGAGGACTCTGGTCCCGGCTGATGACGGCTCCAACTTACAGGACCCGATGGACAGGTAGGTAGAATGCACCTTGAGAAGGTCTTACTCCACCGCTGCTGCTGCATCTGTGGCTATATCCTCTACGGAGGTAGCCGTCTTCCTCCAAAGACGCCTCCGACAGGTGCAGTCGGATATCGACTCTGGCATATCCCGTGATGACATCCTGGCGCAGTTTAAGTCCATTCTACTGGCCGTGGAATTTCTGTGCGATTCTGGCCCACAGCAGTTAAAATTAGCCTCTAAGGCTATGGCCCTCTCTTCAGCGGGTAGGAGGCCACTATGGCTAAAACCTTGGGTGGCAGATAATGCCTCCAAGTATAATTTATGCAGCCTCCCTTACGAACCAGGAAGGCTTTTTGGGGCTGAACTGGACCGCATTATGGAGGGTCTTGCCGATAAAAAAGGTAAATGCCTCCCTCAAACCCCTAGGGGTAGGGGTAGGCAGGGTAGAGGGTCCAGACCCTTTCAGGGACAATCCAGGCCTCAGCGAGGCCGTGGGTCCAGGAGGGGAGGATCATATCGTTCCGGTGGGAACAAAAACAATAAAGCCGACCAGTGACGGCCCTCCCCTTCCGTCAGATCCAGTCATAAATTTGACTCCTATTCTTTCAGACCTCCCAGTCGGAGGCCGTCTAACTTTTTTTCTAAATACCTGGACAGAGTTTGTTCCAGATCCCTGGGTCCTGAATATAATAAGGAGAGGGTACAGGATAGAATTTTTATCTGTTCCCCCAGAAAAATTTGTTTTGACAAGATTACTTCCGCGCGAGAAGCAAGCGGTGTTGGAGGAGTCTATACTGGAATACAGGCGGAAAGGGGCCTTGGAAGAGGTTCCTCCAGAAGAGATTGGATCAGGCATTTATTCGCCAGTTTTCCTTGTTCCCAAAGCCACAGGAGGTTGGCGCATGATCATAGATCTCCGCTACCTCAACCGATTCATAAAGAAAAGGCGGTTCCGGATGGAAACCATCAAATCGGTAATCAGCATCCTGAGCCCAGGGGACCTGATGGTTACACTGGATCTAAGGGATGCCTATCTCCACATCCCTGTGTGCCAGGCCCACAGGAAGTATCTACGAGTGGCAGTGAGTCTCAGGGGGACGGTGAAACATTTTAAGTTTGCCGCGCTTCCCTTCGGCATCACAACCGCGCCCTACATCTTCACCAAAGTGGTAATAGCTGTAGTAGCTCCCCTCAGATTGAGAGGCCTGGAGATCATTCCATATCTGGACGATTGGCTTCTAAAAGCCCACTCTGTAGAGACGCTTCATCTTCATCTGCTGCAGGCTCAGTCCTTCCTCCAGCGTTTGGGCTGGATTATCAATTGGCAGAAGTCAGAGATTTCTCCCTCCACTACCAGGAGGTTTCTAGGGTTCATAATAGATTCTGCCAACATGACGCTCTACCTTTCTCCGGAAAGGAAGTTACGCATTTCCAAGACTGCAGATCAACTCATGGTTCCCCGCCGGGTAACTATCAGAGTATTGATGAGGATGTTAGGCCTAATGTCAGCAGCCGTGGATGCGGTTCCTTGGGCCTTGTGGCATATTCGCCCTCTTCAAGCGAAAGTTCTGAGTCTATGGGATCGAACTCCCAGAGGGCTAGAGACAAAGTGCTCCCTGTCATCTCAAGCTCGCCGCTCACTGAAGTGGTGGGAACAGGTCAAAGATGGGAGGTCCTTGATCCAACCTTGTTGGATCCTGTTGACGACAGATGCATCCCTTCTAGGCTGGGGTGCCCATCTAGAGGAACTTCAAGTTCAAGGATCCTGGAGCCCTCAAGAGCGTTTGATGTCATCCAATCTGAGAGAACTCAGAGCAATCCGGATGGCTCTCTTTCATTTTTTCCCCCTAATCAGAAACAAGGCTGCACATCTCTGCTCTGTCAGCCGCCTTTGGCAGATCTTTACATCAAGACCCTCTGATTAAGAGGTTCCTTAAAGGAGCCGTACTTCTTAAGCATAGCATTTCAAGACCTATACCGCAGTAGGATCTCTCAGTGGTGCTTAAAGGGTTGAGTGGTCCTCCCTTTGAACCCTTGGAAGAAGTGGACTTTAAGTTTTTATCCTGGAAGGTAACCTTATTGTTGGCCGTAACTTCGGCCAAACGCATTTCAGAGCTTCAGGCTTTTTCGGCGTATGAGCCATACACTTTATTTTTACCGGAGTCCTTTTACGTTTTTTACCCACCTTTTTGCCTAAGGTGCCCTCTGTGCACAACATTAATCAAGTTGTGTCTTTGCCTGTGTTATGTTCCTCTTCTTCCTCTGCAGAAGAAAGTTCCCTCTATACTCTGGATGTGGCCAGATGTTTGAGAATCTACATTGAGAGATCCCAGGAGTTCAGAGAATCTTCTTATCCTGTTCTTTGGCAGGAATAAAGGGAAGAAGGCCTCTAAGCCTACTCTAAGTAGATGGATCAGAGAGGCCATCAGAGAATCTTTCGCTTCCCAGAATAGACCTCCTCCTGCCTTTGTCACTGCTCACTCCACCCGAGCAGTCTCTACTAGTTGGGCCGAAAGGTCTCTTATTCCACTGGAACAGATTTGTTCCGCGGCCTCCTGGAGCTCACATTCTACCTTTGTGAGCCATTATAGACTCAACCTCAGGGGTCCAGAAGACACTGCCTTTGGGCGGTCTGTTTTGAGTTCCATTTAGCATTGAAGTCCCTACCCTTTAGGCTAACTTCTTGCTAAGTCCCCACATGTGCTGCTGGTTAGGACGTAAGCGAAGCGTTAATTTCTTAACGATAATTTGTTTTCCCTTAGTCCTAACAGCAGCACACAAATATCCCTCCCTTTGTTTTTGTTTTTTGAGAGTTTCTTGTTATGACACACTGAATGTATGGGGGGTTTGGCCTCTTATAGTGAGGTAATGGGGGCGTGGATTTATTTGATTACTTTACTTCATTAAATATTCCGTCTGTCCTACCAGTTTCACTGGGGCGGATAAACCCCACACCACATGTGCTGCTGTTAGGACTAAGGGAAAACAAATTATCGTTAAGAAATTAACGCTTATCTATCTATCAATCCATTTTATCCAGACAACTGTCTATCTATCTATCTATCTATCCAGCTGTTATCTATCTATGTATCTATACAGCCATATACCCTATCTATCTAAATTCTATCTATCCTTCTATCTATCAATTATCTATCTACCTACCTACCTACCTACCTATAGTCTATCTATCCATCTACCTGTTTTCTATCAATTATCTATCTATCTATCTACTTATCTATAGTCTATCTTTCCAGCTATCTATATTTATAGTGCTTGATATTAAAATGTATATTGCTTGATATTAAATTTATAACGCTTGATAATAAAATGTTATATTGCTTGATATTAAATTTATATACTGTTGTGCACTGTGACAGATGTCCTAAGACATATCCTACACAACCAACCCCCAACAACTCTGTGTCAATACACACCTTAGTATTTCTCTGTGCCAACCATCCCCACCACTCTGTGGCAATACACACCGCAATGTTGCAAAGTTGTATTCATTTAAAATGTTTACACAATACAAATTTTCAAAAATGTTGTACAATATGCTGCAAAAAATGTCAAAAGGATCAATTTATCCGTATATCTATCTATCCCAATCTAACGTTTCAATAGATAAATATTTTATCTATCTATCTACCTATCAATCTATCTAACAATGTATCCATTTATCTATCTTTCTATCTATTTCTAACCATCTAGCTACTATAACACGGCTATCTATCAAACATCTATCTATTTACATTTCTATCTATCAAACATCTATTTATCTTTCTATCTAACTGGCTGTCTTTTTATCTATTATCTATCTTTCTATCTATCTATTTTATCTAACAATTTATCCATTTATCTATCTTTCTATCTATGCATCTATCTAACAATTTATCCATTTTTTGTCTAGCTACCACATTATCTATTTATCTAATTATCTACCAATCTATTTTATCCATCTATTTATCTAGCTGCTAATATCTATCTAACGTCCAATCTTTCTATCTATTTTCCTATCAATTTATCCATTTATCTATCTATCTTTCTAGCTATTTCTAACCATCTAGCTACTATAACATGGCTATCTATCAAACATTTATTTACCTTTCTATCAAACATCTATTTATTTATTTATCTTTCTATCTATCTAATTGGCTGTCTTTCTATCCATCTTTCTATCTATTATCTATCTGTCTTTTTATCCATTTTATCTATTTATCTAGCTTCTAATAGCTATCTAACGTCCAATCTTTCTATCTATTTTCCTATCAATCTATCCGTTTATCTAACAATGTATCCATTTAGCTATGTCTTTCTAGCTATTTCTAACCATCTAGCTACCAAAATGATCAATTTATCCGTATATCTATCTACCCCAATCTAACGTTTCAATAGATAAATCTTTTATCTATCTACCTATCAATCTATCTAACAATTTATCCATTTATCTATCTTTCTATCTATCCCTAACCATCTAGCTACTATAACATGGCTATCTATCAAACATCTATCTATTTACCTATCTATCAAACATCTATTTATCTTTCTATCTATCTAACTGGCTGTCTTTCTATCTTTCTTTATATCTATTATCTATCTTTCTATCCATTTATCTATCTTTCTATCAATCTTTCTATCTAACCATCTATCTAACAATTTATCCATTTTTTTTGTCTAGCTACCACATATCTATTTATCTAATTATCTACCAATCTATTTTATCTATCTATTTATACAGCTTCTAATATCTATCTAGCGTCCAATCTTTCTATCTATTTTCCTATCAATCTATCCATTTATCTAACAATTTATCCATTTATCTGTCTTTCTATCAATTTTTTCTATCTATCCAGCTATCTAACAATTTATCCATTTATCTATCAATGATCAATTTATCCGTATATCAGACAAACCCCACCACTCTGTCAATACACAATTCAAAATTTCAAAGTGTTGTACAATATGCTGTAAAAATGTCAAAATGATCAATTTATCCGTATATCTATCTATCTTTCTATCAATCTATCTATTTATCTTTCTATCTAACCGTCTATCTTTCCACTATCTTTCTATCACATATCTATTTATCTATCAATTTATCTATCTATTTATCTATCTACATATCTAGCTATCTACCTATTTATCTAACAATTTATCTATGAACAATCTAACTATCTACCAATCTATCTATTTTATCTATGTCTTTCTATCTATCTATAACATATCTATAAATTTATCAATCAACAACCTATCTATCTATACAACTATTTATCTAGCTTCCAACAGCTATCAATTAATCTATCTATTTATGCATATATCTATGTATACGTATATCTATTTATCAAGCTTCTATAATAGATAGCCATGTTATAGTAGCTAGATAGTTAGAGATAGATAGAAAGATAGATAGATAAATGGATAAATTGTTAGATAGATTGATAGGTAGATAGATAAAATATTTATCTATTGAAACGTTAGATTGGGATAGATAGATATACGGATAAATTGATCCTTTTGACATTTTTACAGCATATTGTACAACATTTTTGAAAATTTGTATTGTGTAAACATTTTAAAAGAATAAAACTTTGCAAGATTGCGGTGTGTATTGCCACAGAGTGGTGGGGATGGTTGGCACAGAGAAATACTAAGGTGTGTATTGACACAGAGTGTTGGGGGGTTGGTTGTGTAGGATATGTCTTAGGACATCTGTGACAGTGCACAACAGTATATACATTTAATATCAAGTAATATAAATGTAATATCAAGCAATATAAATTTTAATATCAAGCACTATAAATATAGATAGCTGGAAAGATAGACTATAGATAGGTAGATAGAAAGATAGATAGATAATTGATAGATAGAAGAATAGATAAATAAATTGATAGATAGACTTTAGATAGATGGGGTATATGGTTGTATAGATAGAAAGATAGATATATAGGTAGATAGAAAACAGATAGATGGATAGATAGACTATACACTGCGTGCAGAATTATTAGGCAAATGAGTATTTTGACCACATCATCCTCTTTATGCATGTTGTCTTACTCCAAGCTGTATAGGCTCGAAAGCCTACTACCAATTAAGTATATTAGGTGATGTGCATCTCTGTAATGAGAAGGGGTGTGGTCTAATGACATCAACACCCTATATCAGGTGTGCATAATTATTAGGCAACGTCCTTTCCTTTGGCAAAATGGGTCAAAAGAAGGACTTGACAGGCTCAGAAAAGTCAAAAATAGTGAGATATCTTGCAGAGGGATGCAGCACTCTTAAAATTGCAAAGCTTCTGAAGCGTGATCATCGAACAATCAAGCGTTTCATTCAAAATAGTCAACAGGGTCGCAAGAAGCGTGTGGAAAAACCAAGGCGCAAAATAACTGCCCATGAACTGAGAAAAGTCAAGCGTGCAGCTGCCAAGATGCCACTTGCCACCAGTTTGGCCATATTTCAGAGCTGCAGCATCACTGGAGTGCCCAAAAGCACAAGGTGTGCAATACTCGGAGACATGGCCAAGGTAAGAAAGGCTGAAAGACGACCACCACTGAACAAGACACACAAGCTGAAACGTCAAGACTGGGCCAAGAAATATCTCAAGACTGATTTTTCTAAGGTTTTATGGACTGATGAAATGAGAGTGAGTCTTGATGGGCCAGATGGATGGGCCCGTGGCTGGATTGGTAAAGGGCAGAGAGCTCCAGTCCGACTCAGACGCCAGCAAGGTGGAGGTGGAGTACTGGTTTGGGCTGGTATCATCAAAGATGAGCTTGTGGGGCCTTTTCGGGTTGAGGATGGAGTCAAGCTCAACTCCCAGTCCTACTGCCAGTTTCTGGAAGACACCTTCTTCAAGCAGTGGTACAGGAAGAAGTCTGCATCCTTCAAGAAAAACATGATTTTCATGCAGGACAATGCTCCATCACACGCGTCCAAGTACTCCACAGCGTGGCTGGCAAGAAAGGGTATAAAAGAAGAAAATCTAATGACATGGCCTCCTTGTTCACCTGATCTGAACCCCATTGAGAACCTGTGGTCCATCATCAAATGTGAGATTTACAAGGAGGGAAAACAGTACACCTCTCTGAACAGTGTCTGGGAGGCTGTGGTTGCTGCTGCACGCAATGTTGATGGTGAACAGATCAAAACACTGACAGAATCCATGGATGGCAGGCTTTTGAGTGTCCTTGCAAAGAAAGGTGGCTATATTGGTCACTGATTTGTTTTTGTTTTGTTTTTGAATGTCAGAAATGTATATTTGTGAATGTTGAGATGTTATATTGGTTTCACTGGTAAAAATAAATAATTGAAATGGGTATATATTTGTTTTTTGTTAAGTTGCCTAATAATTATGCACAGTAATAGTCACCTGCACACACAGATATCCCCCTAAAATAGCTAAAACTAAAAACTACTTTCAAAAATATTCAGCTTTGATATTAATGAGTTTTTTAGGTTCATTGAGAACATGGTTGTTGTTCAATAATAAAATTAATCCTCAAAAATACAACTTGCCTAATAATTCTGCACTCCCTGTAGATAGGTAGATAGAAAGATAGATAGAATTTAGATAGATGGGGTATATGGATGTATAGATACATAGATAGATAACAAATAGCTGGATAGATAGATAAATGGATAGATACCAGATAGATAGATAGATAGATAGATAGACAGACAGTTGTCTGGATAAAATGGATTGCTAGATAGATAGATAGATAGATAGATAGATAGATAGATAGACTATAGATAGGTAGATAGAAAGATAATTGATAAATAGATAGAAGGATGTATGATGAACTAAACCGTTTGTTTACAAATATCAGCTTTATTGAGGGTTAGATGTCAAAATCTGTCAGGAAGCTCTCAAACCTCAACATCCTGTTTTAGCATTAGCAGTAATCTGAGAAGAATGTCTGGGAGGATGTTGCCATGTGTAGTAAGAATCTGGAAGAAGTGATAAGCCCTTAATGGACGAATACAAATGTAGTAAGAATCAATATAAATTTAATATCAAGCAATATAAATTTAATATCAAGCAATATATAAGGGGCGGGGGTATCTGTATAAAAGGGGGCGTGGTACCCGTCACTTTGCAGTTTGACGAAACATATACCCTCTTACTACTTCAGTTTGTCTGATCCGTCAGAAGAACATAATTTTTTCACTACAAGAATAATTTTTCAGATAAAAGGACAATCAACTTGTGGTCAATTCTGCTGTACGAAGAATCAATGTATTTGCACTGCCCACAGAGGGTTAAACAAGACCGCTCTGTAACACTACAGTCAGGGCTCATCTAATCTGCAAAAGAAACAGATCCGACAGCATACGGTGATCTGAGGGAACCCTAACTGATTGGCTAACAAGCGGTTAAATATCAATGTGGACAGCAATGAATAGAATTCAACATGAAGTACAGTGTGTCACAGAACAATAGTCTCAGAAAGTCATCAGAAGCTATTACCACATAAAGAAAGGGTTAACTAGAGCTGTAAGGTGGAGCCTCACCTGAAGAAACCTCCCAATTCCCTTCCTCCATTCATGATTCCATACCTGTGGTCACATGGACTGGAATGTCCTCCTCCACCTCACTCTTACACGGGGGATCGCCCATCATCCGTTCTTCTTCATCCTCCACTTTAATATCAGTCACATCTTCCCACTGATTTGTCATCTGTAACAATTCAGGACAATACAGCAGACAGGTGGGAAATCTAACAGGTCCACATAAGAGACCCCCACCATCTATGACCCCTCTATGACTGCAGGACCCCCCTATATAGATGTGTATAGGGCTCCGCTCCATCTACCTGATGGTTCTCTGGGAGCTTCTCCTCCAGACAGTCCTGGGAATACAGAGGACGGGGACATCTCTCGGGGGGATTTCTCCTCCTGGATCCATCTGTGGAGACACAAGCACACAGTGACTGAATACATGGCCTCCTGTAGATCTGTCTATAGATCAGACACTTCTCTCAGCTCCTTCACTTCTAGGTTTAGTGATCGGGGCCTAAATAACAATGTTCTGCTCCTCACCACCTTTTTACCAAATCCCAAGCCCACTACATAATTCCATGCATGACTGGTAGTTAATAGGTTAAGTCCCCGTTATCCACAGATGACTCCCATCCCCCGGTTTCTTACAGGAGAGGTCGGATCATTTATAACCAGAGCAGACTGTGCTCCGCTGCTGATAACAGAGAGGAATAACCCCGGCTGGTCTGATGGCCTCCACCATCTGTCACCCCCTCAGGCTGCCCGATTCATCTGCACCCCCCATGTCACCCCACTCCTATGTATCCTGGAGCAGATCCTCACAGTAAGAGAAAACGGAGCCCATGACATATTGTGGAGCCTCCGCAGCTAGAACACTCCGGGCCGTACATCTACTGCTAGAAGACACATGTCCGCTCTGACAGGACCACAGACTGGAGGAGGAGAGAGAAGAGCCCGGTGATCCCACCTTCTCCTCCGGTCACACATAGCACCTTGTGTCTTCTCTGCTTGTGGAGTGACTAGAGGATCCCAGACATGAAGGGAGGAGAACTACTGGAATAAGGATGTGTTCACACCAGGTCTGAGCCTTCCATCAGAGGTAGATATCAGGAGGGTTTCCTAACATAGATCTCTGATAGAAGGAGGTGACGTCTCCCCTGTACAGTCCTATCATTCTATATAGTCACACAGGGGCAGACGTCACCCATAAGCCCCATGTATACGGCACGGCGCAGGTTCTCCTGCAGGATCCTCTGTATAGAATAGTGTCATCTACTGTACCGGCCGATGGAGGCCAAGAGGACACTATATCTGTCAGGGGGATGGAGCCTATGGAGAAGTGTGATGTATATGGGAAATGTAGGCTCTAACGTGATGTGACCGGAGAATAACATGTGGAGCTCCTACATTACATGTCATTACACACGTGTACACACTGCACATGACCGGACTGAGGCTCTAACACGGCCTCTTCTCACCTCGTCTCTTCTTACCTGGTGATGTCAGAGGCCGGGGAGCCTCCATCATGGCCTCCTTGTACAGATCCTGGTGTCCTTCTATGTACTCCCACTCCTCCATGGAGAAATAGACCGCCACATCCTGACACCTTACAGGAACCTGACAACACAATGACACCGTCATCACCCAGACCCCTCCAGTGCTGTTACCGGAGAATTTCCCAGCATTCCCAGCAGTGTCACCTCTCCAGTCAGCAGCTCAATCATCTTGTGGGTGAGTTCTAGGATCTTCTGCTCATGTATCAGTGGGGGAGGCTCTGTGATGGGGGTCCTGCTCCACCCTCCTGACTCATGGATGATGGGAGTCCCCCCCGATGTCTTCTTCACTATGGTGTAATCCTGTGGATGGAGAGAGACACTTAGGGAAAGAAATTCCTTCCTGACTCCAGATCTACACTCAGAATCCCTCCCTGGATCATGGCTCCATCTCCAGTAATCTAGTCACTAGAAGCTGGAATATTATTACCCTCCAGACCTCCAGGACCCTTCTGGACTCTTCTAGAGAATCCCCCATGACTCCTTCCTCTGGCAGAGAGCTCCATAGTCTCACTGCTCTTACAGTAAAGACTCCTCTTCTATGTTGGTGGAGAAACCTTCTTTCCTCTAGACCAGGGGTCTCCAAACTTTTCAACAGGAGGGCCACATTGAAGATTTTACAAGTATTCGGGGGCCGGAAAAAAAAATCAGTTATGTATTAAATTAAATGTATATATTTTACATGGATCGTTTTTGTAATCAGCATGATATGACTGAGAACAAAAGAGAAAAAACTTTAGCAAAACAACGCAAAGACACCCGTGTCCCTATCAGCGGTGTCCCCATCAGCACAGCAATGTCCCCATCAGCACAGCAATGTCCCCATCAGCACAGCAATGTCCCCATCAGCACAGCAATGTCCCCATCAGCACAGCAATGTCCCCATCAGCACAGCAATGTCCCCATCAGCACAGCAATGTCAGCATCAGCACAGCAATGTCCCATCAGCACAGCAATGTCCCCATCAGCACAGCAATGTCCCCATCAGCACAGCAATGTCCCCATCAGCACAGCAATGTCAGCATCAGCACAGCAATGTCCCCATCAGCACAGCAATGTCCCCATCAGCACAGCAATGTCCCCATCAGCACAGCAATGTCAGCATCAGCACAGCAATGTCCCCATCAGCACAGCAATGTCCCCATCAGCACAGCAATGTCCCCATCAGCACAGCAATGTCCCCATCAGCACAGCAATGTCCCCATCAGCACAGCAATGTCCCCATCAGCACAGCAATGTCCCCATCAGCACAGCAATGTCCCCATCAGCACAGCAATGTCCCCATCAGCACAGCAATGTCCCCATCAGCACAGCAATGTCCCCATCAGCACAGCAATGTCCCCATCAGCACAGCAATGTCCCCATCAGCACAGCAATGTCCCCATCAGCACAGCAATGTCCCCATCAGCACAGCAATGTCCCCATCAGCACAGCAATGTCCCCATCAGCACAGCAATGTCCCCATCAGCACAGCAATGTCAGCATCAGCACAGCAATGTCCCCATCAGCACAGCAATGTCCCCATCAGCACAGCAATGTCCCCATCAGAACAGCAATGTCAGCATCAGCACAGCAATGTCCCCATTAATGATGTCCCCATCAGAACAGCAATGTCCCCATCAGCGGAGTCCCCATTAGCAGCTGATGGGGACACCACTGATGGGGACACTGCCTTTGGGGACGCGGTTGATGGGGACACCCGTGTCCCTATCAGTGGTGTCCCCATCAGAACAGCAATGTCCCCATCAGAATGGGGACGCTGATGGGGACATTGCTGTACTGATGGGGACACCATTGATGGGGACACCTTTGTCCCCATCAGCAGTGTGCCAATCAGCGGTGTCCTCAGCAATGTCCCCATCAGCACAGCAATGTTCACATCAGCAGTTTCCACATTAGCAGCGTCCCCATCATTGCTGATGGGGACGCCGCTGTGCTGATGTGGAAACCGATGATGGGTCACCGCTGATGGGGATACCCATGTCCCCATCAGCGGTGTCCCCAGCAATGTCCCATCAGAACAGCAATGTCCCCATCAGCAGTGTCCACCGCAACATCCCCATCAGCACAGCAATGTCCCTGTCAGCGGTGTCCCCAGCAGCATGTGTCCCCATCACCGCTGATGGGGACACCTCTGATGGGGACATTGCTGTGCTGATGGGGACATCGATTATGGGGTTACCGCTGATGGGGACATTGCTATCCTGATGGGGACACCATTGATGTGGACACCCATGTCCCCATCAGCAGTGTGCCAAACAGCGGTGTCCCCAGCAATGTCCCCATCAGAACAGAATTGTCCCCATCAGCAGTGTGCCCATCATCGCTGATGGGGACACCTCTGATGGGGACATTGCTGTGCTGATGGGGACACCATTGATGGGGACACCCGTGTCCTCATCAACGGTGTCCCCATCAGAACAGCAATGTCCCCATCAGCACAGCAAAGTCCCCATCAGCAGTGTCCCCAGCAGCACAGCAATATCCCCATCAGTATGTGTCCTCAGCAGCTTGTGTCCCCATCAGCGCAGCACAGCAATGTCAGCGTTCCCCATTGTGTCCCCATCAGCGTTGTGCAACACTTGCCTCCGCTGTAGCCGGCTTCTGCTCCTCTTCTTTTTTTTTCTTCTTGGACTCCTGAGTCCCGACTCCCGCCCGCTGCTACACACGTGGATTTGTTATTTCAAACAGCGGGCGGGAAGAGGGGAGGTGCCGCACCTGTGACGTCACTGGTTGCCGGGACATCGGCGGTCCCAGCAGCCAATCAAAAAGCACAGCGTGACAGCATGGGCGGTTGTGCGGCTTTCGTTCCTGCAACCTGTCAGCTGCGGGCGGGCGCGGAATCGAACACACAACACAAGCGTGACAGCATGGGCGGTTGTGCGGATTTGGTTCCTGCAACCTGCCAGCTGCGGGCGGGCCGGATCGAACGCACAAGCGGGCCGGTTCTGGCCCGCGGGCCGGGGTTTGGAGACCCCTGCTCTAGACGTAGTGGAGGCCTCCTTGTTATAGTCCAGTATCATCTAGATGTCAGACTAGTGGTAGAAATCCTCCCTCCAGGCCACACTCCGGCCATCTCCTCCTCTGCTTCCTCTCCTCCTGGGTACAACGTGCCTACTTACCTTCTCATGGCTCCTACAACATGACTATTGGTCTCCATGATCCATCACTGACCATACTGGTGGCTGATCTTCAGGTTCTCCATCACTTGGAAGGTCTGGAGGCCGTTCTCCAGGACCCTGGACTCTTCCTATCACTTCCTATGATGGATTCTCCTTCCCGATGTCTGACTTGTTACAGAATACAATAAAGAGGAGAGAAATCTAGAAAAGTTTACCTCTCCGCTCAGCAGGGAGATGATCTCCAAGGTGAGGTCTAATATTCTTCTGCTGATCTCCTTCCTGTCCATCCTTGGTGGTCATTCAGGAGAAGAGGAGAGAACTGGAGGAGCTGGAGGCTTCTAGTACTGCAGGCGCCTTTATGAGGAGAGGAGAGGCTGGAAATCCTCC
The DNA here is from genome assembly GCF_905171765.1 of Bufo bufo. Lineage (NCBI taxonomy): Eukaryota > Metazoa > Chordata > Amphibia > Anura > Bufonidae > Bufo > Bufo bufo. The sequence continues at coordinate 13,551,965 of NC_053392.1, read as the reverse complement.
AGGGACAAGAGCATTAGTGAGACCCAGAACCGCACTTACTGCTCCTGGAGAGACCCCGCTTCTCAGAGCCCCCAGCACCGGGGATAAAGGGGGATTCTGGAGAAATGGCTGATACCAGAGAGAAGAAGAGGCTCCAGACACCACAGCAGTGACTACCGACCAGGACCTGCTCTGCATCTGCTGCACTGCAAGAGCTGAAGGACCTGGGATGATGTCACCGTCATGTGATCAGGAGGGCGGAGCTCAGCAGTGGAGAGAAATGGTAGAGAAGGACCTGGGATGATGTCACCGTCATGTGATCAGGAGGGGCGGAGCTCAGCAGTGGAGAGAAGTGGTAGAGAAGGACCTGTGATGATGTCACCGTCATGTGATCAGTGCAGGGGGCGGGTCCTGTGTAGGGCGGTGATTCCTCTATTACTGCAGCAGTATGGGGCCTCCGGAGACATGGAGGGGGCGGAGCTGAGATCCTGTCACCACCTGATGCTCTGCAGGGTCTGGATATACTGGGGTTTCCTCCTACCTCCGCTGTCTGTGTGTCCCCTTCTTCCTCCTCCTACCTCTGCTGTCTGTGTGTCCTCCTCCTCCTACCTCTGCTGTCTGTGTGTCCTCCTCCTCCTACCTCTGCTGTCTGTGTGTCCTCCTCCTCCTACCTCTGCTGTCTGTGTGTCCCCTTCCTCCTACCTCTGCTGTTTGTGTGTCCCCTTCCTACTCCCTACCTCTGCTGTCTGTTTCTCCTTCCTCCTCCTCCTACCTCTGCTGTCTGTGTGTCCCTTTCCTCCTCCTCCTTCTACCTCTGCTATCTGTGTGTCCCCTTCCTCCTACCTCTGCTGTCTGTGTGTCCCCTTCTTCCTCCTCCTACCTCTGCTGTCTGTGTGTCCTCCTCCTCCTACCTCTGCTGTCTGTGTGTCCTCCTCCTCCTACCTCTGCTGTCTGTGTGTCCCCTTCCTCCTACCTCTGCTGTCTGTGTGTCCTCCTCCTCCTACCTCTGCTGTCTGTGTGTCCCCTTCCTCCTCCTCCTTCTACCTTTGCTGTCTGTGTGTCATCTTCCTCCTCCTCCTATCTCTGCTGTCTGTGTGTCCTCCTCCTACCTCTGCTGTCTGTGTGTCCCCTTCTTCCTCCTCCTACCTCTGCTGTCTGTGTCCCCTTCTTCCTCCTCCTACCTCTGCTGTCTGTGTGTCCCCTTCCTCCTACCTCTGCTGTTTGTGTGTCCCCTTCCTACTCCCTACCTCTGCTGTCTGTTTCTCCTTCCTCCTCCTCCTACCTCTGCTGTCTGTGTGTCCCTTTCCTCCTCCTCCTCCTACCTCTGCTGTCTGTGTGTCCCCTTCTTCCTCCTCCTACCTCTGCTGTCTGTGTGTCCTCCTCCTCCTACCTCTGCTGTCTGTGTGTCCCCTTCCTCCTACCTCTGCTGTTTGTGTGTCCCCTTCCTACTCCCTACCTCTGCTGTCTGTTTCTCCTTCCTCCTCCTCCTACCTCTGCTGTCTGTTTCTCCTTCCTCCTCCTCCTACCTCTGCTGTCTGTGTCCCCTTCTTCCTCCTCCTACCTCTGCTGTCGGTGTGAGCCCTTCATCATACCTCTGTTATCTGTGTGTCCCTTTCCTCCTCCCTACCTCTGCTGTCTGTGTGTCTCTTTCCTCCTCCTCCTACCTCTGCTGTCTGTGTGTCCCTTTCCTCCTCCTCCTTCTACCTTTGCTGTCTGTGTGTTCCCTTCCTCCTACCTCTGCTGTCTGTGTGTCCCTTTCCTCCTCCTCCTTCTACCTCTGCTATCTGTGTGTTCCCTTCCTCCTACCTCTGCTGTCTGTGTGTCCTCTTCCGCCTCCTCCTATCTCTGCTGTCTGTGTGTTCCCTTCCTCCTACCTCTGCTGTCTGTGTGTCATCTTCCTCCTCCTCCTATCTCTGCTGTCTGTGTCTCCTCTTCCTCCTCCTTACTACCTCTGCTGTCTGTGGGTCCTCTTCCTCCTCCTTACTACCTCTGCTATCTGTGTGTCCTCTTCCTCCTCCTATCTCTGCTGTCTGTGTCTCCTCTTCCTCCTCCTTACTACCTCTGCTATCTGTGGGCTGAGGACAGGTGAGGAGCAGACTGTCAGAGGTTCTCAGCCTTTTGTCGCCCTTCGCCCCCAGTGACAGGAGGTTCGGACCGAGTCCCCGGAAGAAGGCGATCGGTGATGTCACAGACTCTGTTCGAAGCCTCTGGCAGACTCCAGGGGCCATTGGCTCCTAACCTGAAAAATGTAGTTGCCAAATTTAAAATACATATAATTACAGTATAATAAAAAAAAACACACACGTCTTACCTAGGGTTGTCACGATACCAAAATTTTGACTCTATTTCGATACCATAAAGCAGTATTGCGATACTTAATACCACGTGAAAAAAATAAAACTAAAAAGCCGCGGGCGTTCCAGATCTTATGGAACGTCTGGACCATAAGAGAACAGTCCTAACCACATTTTTGTCGGGACAAGGTGACTAAAAAATGGCAAATTGCAATTTTTTTTTTTTTTCCTGTTACAGTGTTCACCACATAGGAGATATTTTTAAATATTTTAATAGTTCGCACTTTTTCGGGCGTGGCGATATGTAATGTTTTTTATTGTTTATATATTTTATATGTAAAATTGGGCAAAGGGGGTGATTTATACTTAATATTTTGGTGTTTGTTTTCTTTAACCTTTTTATTTAATACCTATTTCCCCCCTTAGGGGCCAGAACCTGGGATCTTTCATCCCTTGTCCCATTCACCCTGATGGATCTCTGTTAGGGTGACGGACCTCACACTCTCCTGGCTGCCCTGTACATAGTGCACACAGCAGCAGGGAGGTTACCATGGCAGCCAGGGCTTCAGTAGCATCCTGGCTGCCATGGTAACCGATTGGAGCCCCAGGATTACACTGCTGGGGCTCCGATCAGAAGCTGCCACTGCCACCAATGATAATACTTGGGGGGTTGGGGGTGCACTGCACCACCAATGATTTTACTTTATAATACTTGGGTTGGGGGGGGGGGGGTGCTATTAACCTGAGGGGTTAATAGCGGTGGATCGCAGACATAGAGGCTGGGTGCCGGGCATGGGATGTGTCCGGCACCCGCAGCCTGCGTTTGTATTAAACATAAACAATATTCATTGGTGGCGCAGTGGCCATAGCCCCTCCCCTGCTATCAGCCCATTGGTGGCGCAGTGGCCATAGCCCCTCCCCTGCTATCAGCCCATTGGTGGCGCAGTGGCCATAGCCCCTCCCCTGCTATCAGCCCATTGGTGGCAGCAGCGGTACAGGGGCGGGGGACTGCCTCCTTCTCCCCTGTGCTGTTGAGAAGAACATCGCATGTGACAGTCGGTCACCCCTAGTAGTGATACGAGGACACTAACAGCTCAGGACATCCTGCCACCACATGGGTTCCTCTCATTGTAGGGCTTCTGTTTTTCAGCAGGATAATACTCGCCCACACAGCAAGGGTTTCCCAGGAATGTCTCCACCAAATTACAATACTTTGTTGGCTGCCCAGTCACTAGATTTATCACCGATCCAGCATTTATAGGACCAGCTTCAGCCACCTATGAGTGTGCAGGATCTATAGGCTTGACTGTAACATCTGTGGACAAATGTGCTTCAGGATAACATGCTGAACCTGTATGCCTCCATGACCAGCCGTATGTCATCTTTTATGCAGGCTAGAGGCCGTATCTCATCCTGTATCTAGGCTAGAGGCCGTATCTCATCCTGTATCTAGGCTAGAGGCCGTATCTCATCTTGTATCTAGGCTAGAGGCCATATCTCATTCTGTATCTAGGCTAGAGGCTGTATCTCATCCTGTATCTAGGCTAGAGGCCGTATCTCATCCTGTATCCAGGCTAGAGGCCGTATCTCATCCTGTATCCAGGCTAGAGCCTGTATCTCATCTTGTATCCGGCTAGCGCCGTATCTCATCCTGTATCTAGGCTAGAGGCCGTATCTCATCCTGTATCTAGGCTAGAGGCCGTATCTCATCCTGTATCCAGGCTAGAGGCCGTATCTCATCCTGTATCCAGGCTAGAGCCCGTATCTCATCTTGTATCCGGGCTAGCGGCCGTATCTCATCCTGTATCTAGGCTAGAGGCCGTATCTCATCCTGTATCTAGGCTAGAGGCCGTATCTCATCCTGTATCCAGGCTAGAGTCCGTATCTCATCCTGTATCCAGGCTAGAGGCCGTATCTTATCCTGTATTCAGGCTAGAGGCTGTATCTTATCCTGTATCCAGGCTAGAGGCCGTATCTCATTCTGTATCCAGGCTAGAGGCAGTATCTCATCCTATATCCAGGCTAGAAGCTGTATCTCATCTTGTATCTAGGCTAGAGGCCGTATCTCATCCTGTATTAAAGCTAGAGGCCGTATCTCATCCTGTATCTAGGCTAGAGGCCGTATCTCATCCTGTATCTAGGCTAGAGGCCGTATCTCATCCTGTATCCAGGCTAGAGTCCGTATCTCATCCTGTATCCAGGCTAGAGGCCATATCTCATTCTCTATCCAGGCTAAAGGCAGTTATCCTTATCCTATATCCAGGCTAGAAGCTGTATCTCATCTTGTCACTACCAGAGCTTTGAGACGTTCTCACAGCTCTGTTTCTCCACCCCTGTGATGATGTCACTACTAGAGCTTGGAGGAGTTCTCTCTGCTCTGTTCTCCGCCCCTGTGATGAGGTCCTTTACTTTCGTTTCCTTCCTCCCAGCTGTCCCTCCTGTGTTTGATTTCTCTGCCTTTAAATCACCCCCCTCCTCCTTTGTAGGTGCGGATTATATTCTTCATTTGAGTTGTATCTCTCGCTTGAGTATCTTCACTTGTGTGATATCTTTTCACTGGACCTGTGTTCTGCTGAAGCAAGTACTTAGGATATTGCCAGCTGACTTTGGATCTGTTTTCACTGCTGCTGCAGCTCTTTCAGTTAAGTGTGCAGACATTGTGTGTTTCTGTTTGTTTGCTGACTGGATCCGAGGCGACCCCGGTTCCATCCATATACTGAGCAGGGCACCGGTGGCCGTGCCCCTTCCACTATTGTAGGGGTTACAGTGGTCATCAGCCTTAGGTACGCGGGCATGTCTCGATCCACCATTTGGATCTGGACATGTGCTTAGCAGCATAGGAAGAGCTTTTAGGGTCTGACAGGGGTCACCCTTTATCCTCCCTAGTTTGGGTCCGGTCAGTAGCTAAATTCACTGTGTATGCTCTTGTTGCTCACATACAGCCGTGACATTATAATCCGCCAAAACCGTCCTTTTTGACATGGATCTGCTTTCTGGCCTGGTTGACCGCATGCAGGGTCTTTCTTTGGAGGTAGCGGATCTCCGTCAATCTATGACTCAGCTTCAAGCATTGGGCTCTGCTCCGGCCCATGGAGTCTGTTGCGAGCCAAAGGTCTCACTTCCGGAAACGTTCTCCAGGGGCAGTGAGAATTTTGTTCGCTTCAGAGAGGCTGCCATCGGGGGATCCCTCCCTTCGATCCGTGGAAAGATTTTTTGTGGCCCTGGGGCAGATATATGATGACCCGGATGGTGTTGCTCTGGCCGAATCTAACTTACGTTTTTTAGGCCAGAACAAACTGTCTGCGGAGCTTTATTGTTCTGAATTTCGGAGATGGGCAGCTGATTCAGGTTGGAATGATGCTGCACTCCGGAGTCAGTTCTGTCATGGCCTCTCAGAGAGATTGAAAGATGCGTTTGCTTTCCATGAGAGACCAACGTCCTTAGAGTCTGCCATGTCATTGGCGGTACGCCTTGACAGGCGTCTAAGAGAAAGAAACGAGACCTCTCTGTTCAGCCATTCTCAGTCTAGGGGCAGTGGTGCGGACTCATTCAGTGTGCAGGGGCCTCATCCTGTCTCGGTCCCCTCTGAGGAGGAGCCCATGCAGCTAGGTCGACTTGCCCCTGATAAAAGAGGATTTAGTCCTCAGAGTATGGTGTGTTTTTGTTGTGGGGGCATAGGTCATTTGGCAAATGTTTGTCCGTCTAGGAGATTCATGAACTGTACTAAGAGTGTTAATAGGAGAAAAACCTCAAAAGGTAAATCATCAAACTCTGCTTCATCTGCTACTTTGGGCAAAGTTGATGTAGGAATTGATGCTTTTCCTCTGACCTGCAGATCCCGTTTTCTCCTTTCTGCCAGGGTGGCGCTAGAGAGTCATTTCTTGTGAAATTTTTGTCGATAGTGGAGCGGCCGTCAATCTTATTGACACTCAATTTGTAGCCATGCATGGTTTTCAGGTTTGCACATTAGAAAAGGATATACCTGTTTTTTCTATTGACTCTGCTCCACTCTCACAGAGATCTCTGAAGGGCATTGTTCACAATATCCGGTTAGCTGTAGGTGACACTCATGTGGAGGATATATCTTGTTTTGTCCTTAACGGATTGCCTTCTCCTCTAGTTTTGGGGTTACCCTGGCTCACTAGACATAACCCCACTATTGATTGGCAAGGAAGGCAAATAAATGAGTGGAGTGACTTTTGTAGAGAGAATTGTCTCACAGCGACTTTTGCAGAGGTGTCTACTAAAACTGTGCCATCATTTCTCTCTGATTTCTCGGACGTGTTTTCCAAGAGCGGTGTTCAGGAGCTACCTCCTCACCGGGAGTTTGACTGTCCCATTAACCTCATTCCCGGCGCCAAGCTGCCAAAAGCACGCCTCTACAATCTCTCACAACCGGAAAGAATCGCAATGCGAACCTATATCTCCGAGAGTCTCGATAAGGGGCATATTCGTCCCTCAAAATCACCTGTTGCCGCTGGTTTTTTTTTTGATAAAAAAAAAAGATGGCTCTCTGAGACCTTGCCTAGATTTTAGGGAGCTGAACCGTATCACGATTCGCGATCCCTATCCCCTTCCTCTGATTCCGGACCTCTTCAACCAAATTGTTGGGGCCAAGGTTTTTTCCAAATTGGATTTGAGAGGCGCGTACAACCTGGTCAGGGTCAGAGAGGGGGATGAATGGAAAACGGCCTTTAATACCCCTAACGGGCATTTCGAGAATCTCGTTATGCCTTTTGGCCTGATGAATGCTCCGGCCGTCTTTCAGCATTTTGTTAACAGTATTTTCTACCATTTAATGGGGAAATTTGTATTGGTGTATCTTGATGATATTTTGATTTTTTCCCCTGATGTTCAGACCCATCAGGATCATCTTTTTCAGGTTCTGCGGATTCTGCGGGAAAATAAATTGTACGCCAAGCTGGAGAAATGTGTTTTTATGGTATCAGAGATTCAATTTCTGGGTTTTCTCCTCTCTGCTTCTGGTTTTCGCATGGATCCGAAGAAGGTCTGTGCTGTACTTGAGTGGGAGCTTCCTGAGAATCAGAAAGCATTGATGCGCTTTCTGGGTTTTGCGAACTATTACAGAAAGTTCATTTTGAATTATTCCTCTGTTGTCAAACCCCTCACTGACATGACAAAAAAGGGGGCGGATTTTTCCTCTTGGTCGGAGGAGGCGCTTGCAGATTTTTCTAAGATTAAAGAGAGTTTTGCGTCTGCTCCCGTCTTGGTGCATCCCGATGTTTCCTTACCTTTTATTGTTGAGGTGGATGCTTCCGAGGTGGGTGTGGGTGCGGTTTTGTCCCAGGGCCCTTCTCCTGCCAAATGGCGACCCTGTGCCTTTTTCTCTAAAAAAAACTCTCCCCGGCAGAGAAAAACTATGATGTGGGAGATAGGGAGTTGTTGGCCATCAAGTTGGCTTTCGAGGAAATGGCGCCATTGGTTGGAGGGGGCCAGGCACCCTATCACCGTTTTTACCGACCATAAGAATCTGGCGTACTTGGAGTCGGCCAGGCGTATGAATCCGAGACAGGCCAGATGGTCTCTGTTCTTCTCCAGATTCAATTTTGTCGTTACATTCCGCCCTGGGATCAAAAATGTGAAGGCTGATGCTCTCTCGCTGTTTTCCGGGAGGAGGAAACTCTGAGGACCCGGGTCCCATTTTGGCGGAGGGGGTAGTTGTTTCTGCTCTGTATTCTGATTTGGAGGCCGAGGTCCAGGCTGCCCAGACTGAGGCACCTGCCCGTTGTCCTTCTGGGAAGTTGTTTGTGCCTCCTGAGTTACGTCACAAACTCTTCAAGGAGCACCATGATACTGTTCTTGCTGGTCACCCCGGGAGTAGAGCCACGGTAGATCTCATTGCTCGGAGATTTTGGTGGCCGGCTCTTCGTAAGTCGGTGGAGGGTTTTGTGGCTGCTTGTGAGACGTGCGCTCGCGCTAAGGTCCCTCGTTCACGGCCTTCAGGTTCCCTTCTCCCGTTACCCATACCTTCCCGTCCTTGGACACACCTGTCCATGGACTTTATCACGGATCTTCCTCGTTCCTCAGGGAAGTCGGGGATCCTGGTGGTGGTGGACCGTTTTAGCAAGATGGCTCATTTCGTACCTTTCCCTGGTTTACCCAATGCTAAAACGTTGGCGCAAGCTTTTGTCGACCATATTGTTAAATTGCATGGCATTCCCTCTGATATTGTTTCCGATAGAGGCATGCAGTTTGTGTCCAGATTCTGGAAGGCTTTCTGTTCTCGCCTGGGGGTTCGGCTGTCCTTCTCTTCTGCTTTTCACCCGCAGTCGAATGGTCAGACTGAACGCGTCAATCAGAATCTGGAGACATATTTGCGCTGTTTTGTGGCAGAGAACCAGGAGGATTGGTCTTCATTTCTCCCTCTTGCTGAGTTTGCTCTGAACAACCGTCGTCAGGAATCTTCTGATAAGTCACCATTCTTTGGTGCATATGGGTTCCATCCGCAGTTTGGGACATTCTCGGGAGGGGCTCCTTCTGGTTTGCCTGAGGAGGAGAGATTTTCCTCGTCTTTGTCTACCATTTGGCAAAAGATTCAGAGTAATCTTAGAAAGATCAGTGAGAAATATAGGCGTGTGGCTGATAAGAAACGTGTGCCTGGTCCGGACCTGAATGTGGGTGATCTGGTGTGGTTGTCTACAAGAAATATTAAACTGAAGGTTCCCTCCTGGAAATTGGGTCCCAAGTTTATTGGGCCTTATAAAATCTTGTCAGTCGTCAATCCTGTTGCCTTCCGTCTTGATCTTCCACGGGTTTGGAAGATACATAATGTATTTCACAGATCTCTCTTAAAACCATATGTCCAGCCCACAGTACCCTCCTCTTTGCCTCCTCCTCCGATTTTGGTTGATGTCAATCTGGAGTTTGAGGTTTCCAGAATTGTGGACTCTCGCATTGTCCGCGGTTCTCTTCAGTACCTCGTTCATTGGAAGGGTTATGGTCCTGAGGAGAGGATGTGGGTTTTCGGTGTCGGACATTAAAGCCACTCGCCTCATCAGGGCATTTCATAGGGCTCATCCTGAGAAGGTGGGTCCTGGGTGTCCGGAGTCCACCCGTAGAGGGGGGGGGGGGTACTGTCACTACCAGAGCTTTGAGACGTTCTCACAGCTCTGTCTCTCCACCCCTGTGATGATGTCACTACTAGAGCTTGGAGGAGTTCTCTCTGCTCTGTTTCTCCGCCCCTGTGACGAGGTCTTTACTTTCTGTTTTCTTCCTCCCAGCTGTCCCTCCTGTGTTTGATTTCTCTGCCTTTAAATCACCCCTCCTCCTTTGTAGGGTGCGGATTATATTCTTCATTTGAGTTGTATCTCTCGCTTGAGTATCTTCACTTGTGTGATATCTTTTCACTGGACCTGTGTTCTGCTGAAGCCAGTACTTCGGATATTGCCAGCTGACTTTGGATCTGTTTTCACTGCTGCTGCAGCTCCTTCAGTTAAGTGTGCAGACATTGTGTGTTTCTGTTTGTTTGCTGACTGGATCCGAGGCGACCCCGGTTCCGTCCATATACTGAGCAGGGCACCGGTGGCCGTGCCCTTCCACTATTGTAGGGGTTACAGTGGTCATCAGCCTTAGGTACGCGGGCATGTCTCGATCCACCATTTGGATCTGGAAATGTGCTTAGCAGCATAGGGAGAGCTTTTAGGGTCTGACAGGGGTCACCCTTTATCCTCCCTAGTTTGGGTCCGGTCAGTAGCTAAATTCACTGTGTATGCTCTTGTTGCTCACATACAGCCGTGACACATCTTGTATCTAGGCTAGAGGCCGTATCTCATCCTGTATCTAAGCTAGAGGCCGTATCTCATCCTGTATCTAGGCTAGAGGCCGTATCTCATCCTGTATCTAGGCTAGAGGCCGTATCTCATCCTGTATCTAGGCTAGAGGCCGTATCTCATCCTGTATCTAAGCTAGAGGCCGTACCTAGGCTAGAGGCCGTATCTCATCTTGTATCCAGACTAGAGGCCATATCTCATCCTGTATCCAGGCTAGAGGCCATATATCATCTTGTATGCAAGCTAGAGGCCGTATCTTATCCTGTATCCAGGCTAGAGGCCGTATCTTATCCTGTATCCAGGCTAGAGGCCGTATCTTATCTTGTATCCAGGCTAGAGGCCGTATCTTATCCTGTATCCAGGCTAGAGGCCGTATCTTATCTTGTATCCAGGCTAGAGGCCGTATCTCATCTTGTATGCAAGCTAGAGGCCGTATCTTATCCTGTATCCAGGCTAGAGGCCGTATCTTATCCTGTATCCAGGCTAGAGGCCGTTTCTTATCCTGTATCCAGGCTAGAGGCTGTATCTTATCCTGTATCCAGGCTAGAGGCCGTATCTTATCCTGTATGCAAGCAAAAGGCCGTATCTTATCCTGTATCCAGGCTAGAGGCCGTATCCTAGCCTGTATCCAGGCTAGAGGCTGTATCTTATCCTGTATCCAGGCTAGAGGCCGTAACTCATCCTGTATGCAAGCAAAAGGCCGTATCTTATCCTGTATCCAGGCTAGAGGCCGTATCTGATCCTGTATCCAGGCTAGAGGCCGTATCTGATCCTGTATCCAGGCTAGAGGCAGTATCTTATCCTGTATCCAGGCTAGAGGCAGTATCTTATCCTGTATCCAGGCTAGAGGCAGTATCTTATCCTGTATCCAGGCTAGAGGCTGTATCTCATCCTGTATCCAGGCTAGAGGCAGTATCTCATCTTGTATCCAAGCTAGAAGAGGCCGTATCTCATCCTGTATCCAGGCTAGAGGCCGTATCTTATCCTGTATCCAGGCTAGAGGCCGTATCCTAGCCTGTATCCAGGCTAGAGGCCGTATCTTATCCTGTATCCAGGCTAGAGGCAGTATCTTATCCTGTATCCAGGCTAGAGGCTGTATCTCATCCTGTATCCAGGCTAGAGGCAGTATCTCATCTTGTATCCAAGCTAGAAGAGGCTCATCAAGACCCTAAATCCTCTTATCAATTTCTCAATGTCCTTTCCATTCACTCCTCTATTGTAATCACTTATATTGTTACATAATGATAGACAGACATGTTAGTTCAATGACTGGGTTAGGGTGGCCTCAACGCTACGCTGGGTCCCCCGGACACTGTCAAGGTGCCACCACATGTTGCTGCTCTCTAAAAAGTATAGTAAGGCATGGTACATCCCAATGGGAATGAAGTCCAGAAAGTCTACAGTAAACCAAGGTGCTTCTTTACTGGAGGAATTCAAGTGCAAAACAATACCGGCGAGGCATAGGGCTGGCTTCTTCAGTCTCCTCGCACCAGAAGTAGGTTTGGTCCTGAGGAAAGGCCTCTCTCTGTCCCTCTCGCTCTCAGAAGGCTGGTACATTGGCCAAAGGCTGGAGGTCCACAGTCTGCAGCTCAGTAGTTCGGCTGGCTCCCTGGTCACAGGGCTGGTGACCCATGGTCTGTAGCTCAGCGTCCCCATCTCAGTGTCTTCTGGTCATTCATGCAGTCTGCAGAATGTCTTCTTCTAGGCACTGATTCCTAAATGCAGAACACTAGGGACTCTGACTAATCTCCTTATATACAGATTCTAGCTGAAGTAGAACCTTCTAGTGAGAGGGGTGGAGTCGAGAAACTCTGCAGAAACAAATACAAAGTTACAATTTCCGTCTCTCATATCGATGATACCTAATGGGAATGACAAAGCAAAAACAAGTCTTCAGACATAACAACATAGCAGCACCAGACAGTCACAAGGTCAGTCCGTCTGATTTTGGTGGTAAACAATGTCTGGCTTTTTCCCTCCAAAACATGCTCTTCTTTAAACTCTATGGCAGCTGTGGAAAAGTCCCAAAAGTCTCTCCGTATTCATTAACCCTTTCCACAGTGCCGTGCAAATGAGCAGGATATATATGACAACATATAAAATGTAGTTACACCATTCTAAACAGTATAAGTCAGTGCAAGTTAACCCTTTAAAGTGAAATAAAGTAAGGAGTTGATTACTTTGCGTAATGGAAACAAGGGCAAATGCCCAGACTTCAAAGTATCCCTTCTCCAGGGCACGACATTAGTTTCCTAATTTTTCCATCATCTTCCCAACACCATCCTCCTGCCACCTTCAATATTCTGCCCGCTGTGCTCCCCAATACTATACTGCAGAAAAAGATAGTCCCCCTGAAAATACTAGGACCACACAGATAGTGTCTCCTACAATGATTGTCACACAGTGCCCTCAAAAATAATTGTACCCGCAACATAGTGCCTCTGAGAGTATTAGTGTCTCAAGCATAGTGTCGTGGTAAGTGGATGATGTGCCTGGATGCTTCCACAGTAATAGTGCTCCTAAAAGTCCCACTAATAGTAATAATTTTCTCCAAGAATGCACTTAGTGATAATAGTACCCGTACAGTGCCCCCAATAATAATATTCTCCCCATGAAGACCCCATTGTAGTAGTAATGTTCCCCAGTAGTAAAAAGTCCAGTACAATGCCCCCAATAGTAATAATTCCCCCTATACTTCCCCTAAGTAGTAGTAAAGCCACCATAATGCCCCCAAAAATAATAATGCCTGCTCATTAGTGTTGTTCAAGCACCAAAGTGCTCGTGTGCTCTGGCCGAACACAACCGTACCGAGCACAATGGGAGAACCCCAGGCACCCCCTGCTCGGAAGAGAAGAGGGTGTCTCGTTCACAAAAAAAAGTTAGAAATTGATGGAAACCCCATCAAAATGGTTTGGAAACAGCATTAGGAGGATGGCTGGATGTGTCTTGGACTCCCATTACCTATGACATACAATAGACAACTACACAAAGGCTATATGCCAAAAGCTGGGTATGTGCAAACCAACAACCTATTCATGAGACAGATGACAGGCTTAGTCAGCATACCTTACAATGGCAGCCATGTGCACTATGAGACATTCAAAACCAGCTCTCATCTGACTGAGAGCCAATAAGCCTCAAAGTTGCTTCATATCAGTTGGATGGCTTGGGTGGACCTTTGCACCTAGATCATTATCATTAGGATGACAAAAGTTTTTCGATTGTCCTAACATAATATTCAATAACCTTTCTATACAGATTTGTCATGTAAACTCATTTGCATAAACATGGGCATATGGGAAAGACATGCAAATGAGCAGGATCTGCCTTGTTTTTCAGCTGAAAAACATTTGCATGTAAAATTCGCGATTAGAATTTTCATTATAAGCAGGGCAATAGTCCTCAGATACACCCTAGCAAACTTATATTACCGCAGATAAAGTGCTAGAAGATGTATGAATGATAGCAGCAATCCGATATACACCTCACTGTTAGTGCAGGCTATTATAGGCTCAGTGCTACACGGTGTGTGAGCAGGGTGCCCCACTTAATAGCGCCTCAACAAGATGAACAGCGCCTTCTATTGGTTTCATAGTGTTATGACAAGACTATGAATCCAATAGATGGTGCTGTTCATGAGTAGTGTAGATCGCGAATATTCTTATCGCAAATTTTCCATGCAAATGGTTTTTCAGCTGAAAAACAAGGCAGATTCTGCTCATTTGCATGTCTTTCTAATATGCCCATGTTTATGCAAATGAGTTTACATGACAAAACTGTGTAGAAAGATTATTGAATATTATGTTAGGACAATCACAAAACTTTTTGTCACCCTAATGATAATGATTTAGGTGCGCAGGTCCACCCAAGCTATCCAACAGATAGGAAGTAACTTTGAGGCTTACTGGCTCTCAGTTAGATGAGAGCTGGTTTGGAATATCTCATAGTGCACAAGGCTGCCATTGTAAGGTGTGCTGACTGTTATCTGTCTCATGGATAGATTATTGGTTTGCACATACCTGACGTTTGGCATATAGCCTTTGTGTGGTTGTCTATTGTATGTCATAGGCAATGGGAGTCCAAGACACATCCAGCTATCCTCCTAATGCTGTTTCCAAACCATTTTGATGGGGTTTCCATAAATTTCTAACTTTTTTTTGTGAACCAGACATCCTCTTCTCTTCAGAGCAGGGGGTGCCTGGTTTGATGCTCGGGTCTCCCATTGACTTTCATTGTATAAAATTGTACTCTAGCACAAGCAGTATTCGGCCAAACACTGCGATGCTCGAGCCGAACTGCAGTTCGGCCGAGCATGCTCGCTCGACACTACTGCTCATATTGCACCCAGTAGTATTAAAGCCCAACATAGTGGCATCCAGTAGTAATAAAGTCCACCATAGTACCCGCAGAAGTAATATTACCTGCTTATATTGCACCCAGTAATATTAAAGCCCAGAACACTGGCCTCCAGTAGTAATAAAGGTTTCGACAGACACAATAAAAGGCATATGATTAGATAAGAAAAGTAGGAAGAACCTAAAGTTACTATGTATTGTAAGATTTATATTAGTAATCATGTGAATGGATTTCGGGTTTTATATCATAGGTTTTAAATACAGTACAGACTAAAAGTTTGGACACACCTTCTCATTCAAAGAGTTTTCTTTATTTTCATGACTATGAAGGCATCAAAACTATGAATTAAAGAGGACCTTTCACTAGTTTAAAAACTAAAAACTAACTATATCAGTGGGCAGAGCGGCGCCCAGGGGTCCCCCTGCACTTACTAGTATGTCTGGGCGCCGCTCCGTTCGCCCGGTATAGGCTCCGGTGTCTGCAGCTCCCTCTGTTGTACTGGGTGGAGTTTTTGTATTAGGGTTGTCCCTTGCTGCAGCGCTGGCCAATCGTAGCGCACAGCTCATAGCCTGGGACTCCCCGTTTTTAAAGTAGTGAAAGGTCCTCTTTAACACATGTGGAATTATATACATAACAAACAAGTGTAAAACAACTGAAAATATGTCATATTCTAGGTTCTTCAAAGTAGCTACCTTTTGCTTTGATTACTGCTTTGCACACTCTTGGCATTCTCTTGATGAGCTTCAAGAGGTAGTCCCCTGAAATGGTCTTCGAACAGTCTTGAAGGAGTTCCCAGAGATGCTTAGCACTTGTTGGCCCTTTTGCCTTCACTCTGCGGTCCAGCTCACCCCAAACCATCTCGATTGGGTTCAGGTCCGGTGACTGTGGAGGCCAGGTCATCTGGCGCAGCAACCCATCACTCTCCTTCATGGTCAAATAGCCCTTACTTTCAAAGTTTTCCCACTTTTTCGACTGACTGACTGACCTTAATTTCTTAAAGTAATGATGGCCACTAGTTTTTCTTTACTTAGCTGCTTTTTTCTTGCCATAATACAAATTCTAACAGTCTATTCAGTAGGACTATCAGCTGTGTATCCACCTGACTTCTCCTCAACGCAACTGATGGTCCCAACCCCATTTATAAGGCAAGAAATCCCACTTATTAAACTTGACAGGGCACACCTGTGAAGTGAAAATAATTTCAGGGGACTACCTCTTGAAGCTCATCAAGAGAATGCCAAGAGTGTGCAAAGCAGTAATCAAAGCAAAAGGTGGCTACTTTGAAGAACCTAGAATATGACATATTTTCAGTTGTTTCACACTTGTTTGTTATGTATATAATTCCACATGTGTTAATTCATAGTTTTGATGCCTTCAGTGTGAATCTACAATTTTCATAGTCATGAAAATAAAGAAAACTCTTTGAATGAGCAGGTGTGTCCAAACTTTTGGTCTGTACTGTATATACACTCACCTAAAGAATTATTAGGAACACCATACTAATACGGTGTTGGACCCCCTTTTGCCTTCAGAACTGCCTTAATTCTACGTGGCATTGATTCCACAAGGTGCTGATAGCATTCTTTAGAAATGTTGGCCCATATTGATAGGATAGCATCTTGCAGTTGATGGAGATTTGAGGGATGCACATCCAGGGCACGAAGCTCCCGTTCCACCACATCCTAAAGATGCTCTATTGGGTTGAGATCTGGTGACTGTGGGGGCCATTTTAGTACAGTGAACTCATTGTCACGTTCAAGAAACCAATTTGAAATGATTGGAGCTTTGTGACATGGTGCATTATCCTGCTGGAAGTAGCCATCAGAGGATGGATACATGTTCTCATTCTGTTTACGCCAAATTCGGACTCTACCATTTGAATGTCTCAACAGAAATCGAGACTCATCAGACCAGGCAACATTTTTCCAGTCTTCAACAGTCCAATTTTGGTGAGCTCGTGCAAATTGTAGCCTCTTTTTCCTATTTGTAGTGGAGATGAGTGGTACCCGGTGGGGTCTTCTGCTGTTGTAGCCCATCCGCCTTAAGGTTGTGCGTGTTGTGGCTTCACAAATGCTTTGCTGCATACCTCGGTTGTAACGAGTGGTTATTTCAGTCAACGTTGCTCTTCTATCAGCTTGAATCAGTCGGCCCATTCTCCTCTGACCTCTAGCATCCACAAGACATTTTTGCCCACAGGACTGCCGCATACTGGATGTTTTTCCCTTTTCACACCATTCTTTGTAAACCCTAGAAATGGTTGTGCGTGAAAATCCCAGTAACTGAGCAGATTGTGAAATACTTAGACCGGCCCGTCTGGCACCAACAACCATGCTACGCTCAAAATTGCTTAAATCACCTTTCTTTCCCATTCTGACATTCAGTTTGGAGTTCAGGAGATTGTCTTGACCAGGACCACCCCCCTAAATGCATTGAAGCAACTGCCATGTGATTGGTTGACTAGATAATTGCATTAATGAGAAATAGAACAGGTGTTCCTAATAATTCTTTAGGTGAGTGTATATATATATATATTTATTATATCAACCATATTTTGTGGGTAGGATCTAGACTGAAAGGGGGGGGGGGGGTTGTAACTGCAGTACTGCACTGCACTGCACTCAACTGCACCCTCTTCAGTCTACGGAGATCAATATATATTATTGATACACACATATTTTCCTATCACTGCATCATTTCCAAAGAACAGTTTTTAGTTCAAGTCACATATGGTTGAATCTCTCTCTCTCTCTCTCTATATATATATTTATCACCATTTTATTGTCAATGATTTTATATTTTATTCTATTTGCACTGAATTATTATTAATATATATATTTTGTATATATTTTTTTGTTGTCTTCAGTTCAGCGCAGATTAAAGAGCTCTAATTAGCTCTTGTTTTGTTTATGGAAATAAGTTGGAAAAGACTGTTTTTCAGAGCAGTATAAATATTCTGACAGTGCCCGCAGAAGTAATATTACCTGCTTATATTGCACCCAGTAATATTAAAGCCCAACACAGTGGCCTCCACTAGTAATTGTCACGGACACTCCCGTGACAGGTGCCAGTAGATCAGAGAGACTGGCAACACGTGGGTTAATCTGACTGGTTCCTTGTGGATCTTTTGTGTCTGTGTTGTTTTGGTAATGACCACACCTCTTGTAGGTGTTGTTGGTTTGGTCATTTAACTTCAACTATTTATTCCTACTTTCCCCTTTTGGGGGTGCGGTTTATAGCTTCAGTTTCTGGGCTAGCTGGTTGTTGGATCTTGGTTGAGCTACTGGCGCTGCCTTTGTTCCACGTGAAGTTAAAGGGGTTCTGCAGTTTGTTTAAACTGATGATCTATCCTCTGGATAGATCATCAGCATCTGATTGGTGGAGGTCCGACACCCGGAACCCCTGCCGTTCAGCCATTTGAGAAGGCAGCGGTGCTCCAGGAGCGCCACGGCCTTCTCAATGTTTACCGCAGGCCCAGTGACGTCACGACTAGTATAAACTAGCCTGTGCATGGCTACGCTCTGTTCACTTGAATGGAGCTTAGCCGCGCCCAGACCAGTTGATAATAGTCATGACGTCACTGGGCCAGCGGTAAACAGTGAGAAGGCCGCGGCGCTACTGCCTTCTCAAACAGCTGATCAGCGGTGGTCCCGGGTGTCGTACCACTGCCAGAGGATAGATCATCAGTTTAAAAAAAACTGCAGAACCCCTTTAAGTGTCATCTTCTCTATTTGTATTTTGTTTGTTGTATTTACCTGTCTTTTGGATCTAGGCCTGAGGGAGACTCCTGTTCATACTTCTGGTGGAGGAATAGGTTGTCTCAAGTCCTGTCACTATACCAGGGCCCTACAGGTTGTGTTAGGGCTCTAGGTTCCTGTGTATGACGTTTACTACCATCGAGGTCAGTTCATACTGATAGTTAGTCAGGACTTGGATTAGGGTTGTTCTAGGAGGTGACCTTCTCCTCTACCCTTGTTTCCAGGCCTAGTTCCTGTCCCCTTTCCTCCTGTGCTTGGTGTGGAGTTTTCCATCCACACTGCATCCGCCACATTATACCTGTGATACTGCAAATGTGATTTACTGTAATTTTGTTATTTTTGAAGATGAAATAAAGAATATAACATATTGGAAGCAAGGACGTCTGCTGGGATTATCTGTCAGAAAGGTTATACAACCTAGATTAAGGCAATTTAGCTCCAGGAATAAGATTGATAGGAAAATCATATTCCCGATGTGGAGGTAACTCCTGGCATCCACTCTCAGAAAACATGTTGGCAAACTCAGATATAAAAGAGGGTAATTTCTTAGTGGTTACAACAGAAAAAGATGTATTTAGACAATTGTCAATGCAATAATCACCCCAATCCAGAATCTGTCTAGCTTGCCAATCGATGGTTGGATTATGCTTGCTTAACCACGGTAAACCCAGAACCATCGGAGCAGGGAGACCCACCAACACAAAACACGAGATAAATTCTCAACCTGATATCATGCACCACTTGAGACAAACACTTCTGAGCAAGAGGTGCAGAATCAATAGCAAATACGGGATTGTTTTTTTCTAATACACGTGACGACAACCCGTATATGCGAACAAACTGAGAGTCAATCAGGTTCACCACTGCTCTACTGTCGATAAACACCTCAATCCCCACAGTCTTGGACTCTAGCACCACCTCGTCAGTCAGGTGAAATCGGGTACTACCAGTAAAAGACAAATGCACATTTGCTGACTCTCCTCTCACTCCTCCAAGTGTCAAATGAGAATTTAATGTCTTTTTTTCTCTCCTTTTGCCATTGCATATCTGGACATACATTGATAAAATGTCCCCTTTTTCCGCAGAAAAAACACACTCCCTTTCTAGTACCAGTGGATCCAGGGGTAGCTCCCCCTAACTGCATGGGTTCGTCTCCCGACCCAAACCCAGGAGCAGATTCACCCAAAGTGTCAGAGGAAGATGATACGTTATGTAATAGAACGTCCTGAGACAGTGAGCCCTTCAATCTCTCTCTCAGCTGTCTATCAATACGTACAGTAAGAGACATAGCGGCTTCCAAAGACTCAGGATTCTCATGAAAGGCCAAAGCGACCTTCAGCCTCTCAGATAATCCCTGACAGAACTAACTACGGAGAGCTGGATCGTTCCTCTCAGTATCCGTAGCCCACCTCCTAAACTCAGAGCAATAGATCGCAGAACGCTCTCCCTGACGCAGGCCGCGTAACTTGGTTTTAGCCAGGGATGTCCGATCCAGGTCATCATAGATGAGACCTAAAGCTCTGAAAAATGTATCCACCGATCGGAGGGACTGTGATCTGCTTGGCAGAGAAAAAGCCCAAGACTGGGCGTCCCCTTTAAGCAACAAAATAATCACACCCACTCTCTGACTCTCATCCCCAGATGAGTGTGGACGTAGCTTAAAATACAATTTGCATGTTTCCCTGAACTGAATGAAATTATCACTTTCCACCGAGAATCTACCCGGGAGGGCAACCTTAGGTTCAGGACAGGCCTGGTACCCACCACTAGGATCAGACGCCTGTGGTCTCTGAATCTGTGAGACAGTCGCGCGGAGATCAGCTACTGTACCTCCAGAGACAGCCCTTGCAGCTGTCTGGCAAGTGCAGCGATCCATGGCTGAACTGATACAGACAAACAGAAATGACGGTTATTCGGCAGTTTATAATGTCACGGATGCGGTGTGGATGGAAAACTCCACACCAAGCACAGGAGGAAAGGGGACAGGAACTAGGTCTGGAAACAAGGGTAGAGGAGAAGGTCACCTCCTAGAACAACCCTAATCCAAGTGCTGACTAACTATCAGTATGAACTGACCTCGATGGTAGGAAACTTCATACACAGGAACCTAAAGCCCTAACACACCCTGTAGGGCCCTGGTATAGTGACAGGACTTGAGACAACCTATTCCTCCACCAGAAGGATGAACAGGAGTCTCCCTCAGGTCTAGATCCAGAAGAAAGGGAAATATAACAAACAAAATACAAATAGGGAAGACGACACTTAACTTCACGTGGAGCAAAGGCAGCGCCAGGGGCTCAACAAAGATCCAACAACCAGCTAGCCCAGAAACTGAAGCTATAAACCGCACCCCCAAAAGGGGTAAGCAGGAATAAATAGTTGAAGTTAAATGACCAAACCAACAACACCTACAAGAGGTGTGGTCATTACCAAAACAACACAGACACAAAAGATCCACAAGGAACCAGTCAGATTAACCCACGTGTTGCCAGTCTCTCTGATCTACTGGCACCTGTCACGGGAGTGTCTGTGGCAATTACTACTGGAGGCCACTGTGTTGGGCTTTAATATTACTAGGTGCAATATAGCAGGTAATATTACTTCTGCGGGCACTGTCAGAATATTTATACTGCTCTGAAAAACTTGTATTTATGTAAATGAGTCAGGATCTATATTAAAAGGAGATTCCAACTTATTTCCATAAACAAAACAAGAGCTAATGAGAGCTCTTTTATCTGCGCTGAATTGAAGACAACAACAAAAATCTACAAAATATATTTATTAATAACAATTCAGTGCAAATAGAATAAAATATAAAATCATTGACAATAAAATGGTGATAAACAATGATATGCAATTAATAAACACAAAATAACCCAAAGAATATAAATCTAATCGATAATATAGTTGAATAACTTAATAAATCCTTAACCGTACACTTGATTTCTCGCAGCCAATAGACCTATCAGATTTGAGCTGACATCAGGTTTTCATCATATTTCCTTCCATATACTGTGTGTATATATATATATATATATATATATATATATATAATGTAAGCCTGCAAGGGGGGGGGGGGAGCGTATGGTTCTGGACATTCATGGAGGCACAGGTGACATAAAGTTCACGTCACTTTTATTTAGGGTCCGATTTCAGTAGGGTTACATTAAACCATGCTTTTTAGTGGAACCCAGGATCTCCAGTATTGCAGTAACAAATAACAAAACAAAAGCCTTCCCGTCTGGGACTAACTAATAACACAAAGAGTTTGTATCACCTAGGCTACAGTTGTTAGGCTGACGTTCACACAGCAGGTAGTTTGCTCACTGGTCCTCAGTATTCACAACACCGTGTGCTGTCCTTGCAGGCCTCCACCTAAGTGAGCCACAGCACTCTGTATATAGTAACCTAACGAGGTTAACTGCCTTAAGGTGGTTCAGTGCATACCAACAAACTGGCCTGGAAGGACGGGAACCGTTGCTCCCTCTGCCAACCTTAACAACCGTTCCGCATAATCCAGGCCCCACGTATTTCCAGAAAGAATCCTGCCTAAACAACTAAGTTTGTTCAGGCCACAGCACTCCCTGGATTACACTTACTTCACCCAGGTGAGAAATCTAGGTGAAATATACCTTCCTTCCACCAGTATTCCAACTGCGTAACCACATATCCCCCCTCTTCTCCTGACCGGAGGACTGGGTACCTGTGCCCCACATGCAGTGCACCCTTGACAACGCATCTGCATTTGTCTGTAGTTTCCCTGGCCTATGTTCCAACACAAAATAAAATTTTTGGAGAGACAGGAACCACCTTGTGACTCTGGCATTTCTCTCCCGGTTTTGTTTCATCCATGTTAGGGGGGCATGGTCCGAGAGCAACTTAAACTTCCTCCCTAACAAATAATATTTAAGGGATTCCAGTGCCCATTTGACCACTAAACATTCCCTTTCAACTATTGCATAGTTTTTCTCTGCTGGGGTCAGTTTCCTACTTAAAGAGGACCTTTCACTAGTTTAAAAACTAACTATATCAGTGGACAGAGCGGCGCCCAGGGGTCCCCCTGCACTTACTAGTATGTCTGGGCGCCGCTCCGTTCGCCCGGTATAGGCTCCGGTGTGTGCAGCCCCCTCTTTTGTACTGGGCAGAGTTTTTGTATTAGGGTTGTCCCTTGCTGCAGTGCTGGCCAATCGTAGCGCACAGCTCATAGCCTGCTCAAAAAAATAAAGGGAACACTTAAACAACACAATGTAACTCCAAGTCAATCACACTTCTGGGAAATCAAACTGTCCACTTAGGAAGCAACACTGAGTGACAATCAATTTCACATGCTGTTGTGCAAATGGGATAGACAACAGGTGGAAATTATAGGCAATTTGCAAGACACCCCCAATAAAGGAGTGGTTCTGCCCATGGTGACCACAGACCACTTCTCAGTTCCTATGCTTCCTGGCTGATGTTTTGGTCACTTTTGAATGCTGGCGGTGCTTTCACTCTAGTGGTAGCATGAGACGGAGTCTACAACCCACACAAGTGGCTCAGGTAGTGCAGCTTATCCAGGATGGCACATCAATGCAAGCTGTGGCAAGAAGGTTTTCTGTGTCTGTCAGCGTAGTGTCCAAAGCATGGAGGCGCTACCAGGAGACAGGCCAGTACATCAGGAGACGTGGAGGAGGCCGTAGGAGGCCAACAACCCAGCAGCAGGACCGCTACCTCCGTCTTTGTGCAAGGAGGAACAGGAGGAGCACTGCCAGAGCCCTGCAAAATGACCTCCAGCAGGCCACAAATGTGCATGTGTCTGCTCAAACGGTCAGAAACAGACTCCATGAGGGTGATATGAGGGCCCGACGTCCACAGGTTGGGGTTGAGCTTACAGCCCAACACCGTGCAGGACATTTGGCATTTGCCAGAGAACACCAAGATTGGCAAATTCGCCACTGGCGCCCTGTGCTCTTCACAGATGAAAGCAGGTTCACACTGAGCACATGTGACAGACGTGACAGAGTCTTGAGACGCCGTGGAGAACGTTCTGCTGCCTGCAACATCCTCCAGCATGACCGGTTTGGCATTGGGTCAGTAATGGTGTGGGGTGGCATTTCTTTAGAGGGCCACACAGCCCTCCATGTGCTCGCCAGAGGTAGCCTTACTGCCATTAGGTACCGAGATGAGATCCTCAGACCCCTTGTTGGTGCGGTTGGCCCTGGGTTCCTCCTAATGCAGGACAATGCTAGACCTCATGTGGCTGGAGTGTGTCAGCAGTTCCTGCAAGACGAAGGCATTGATGCTATGGACTGGCCCGCCCGTTCCCCAGACCTGAATCCAATTGAGCACATCTGGGACATCATGTCTCGCTCTATTCACCAACGTCACGTTGCACCACAGACTGTCCAGGAGTTGGCAGATGCTTTAGTCCAGGTCTGGGAGGAGATCCCTCAGGAGACCGTCCGCCACCTCATCAGGAGCATGCACAGGCGTTGTAGGGAGGTCATACAGGCACGTGGAGGCCACACACACTACTGAGCCTCATTTTGACTTGTTTTTAGGACATTACATCAAAGTTGGATCAGCCTGTAGTGTGTTTTTCCACTTTAATTTTGAGTGTGACTCCAAATCCAGACCTCCATGGGTTGAAAAATTTGATTTCCATTTTTTTATTTTTGTGTGATTTTGTTGTCAGCACATTCAACTATGTAAAGAACAAAGTATTTCAGAAGAATATTTAATTAATTCAGATCTAGGATGTGTTATTTTTGTGTTCCCTTAATTTTTTTAAGCAGTGTACATAACAGGGTGCTCTTCCACATTTAGCTCTTGGGACAGCACCACCCCTAATTCTGAGTCAGAGGCATCCGTCTGAACTAGGAACTCTTTTGTAAAGTTTAGGGTCACCAGTACCAACTGTTGACAGAGGCCAGCCTTCAATGTCTGGAATGACATTTCGGCTTGGGGGGACCACTTTATCATTACGGACTTTCCACCCTTAGTGAGGTCTGTTAAGCGGCTGCAATGAACGCAAAATTTTTCACAAACCTCCGGTAGTACCCGGCGATGCCTAAGAATGCCCTGACCTGTTTCTTTGTCAGAGGTCGGGGCCAGTTTTGAATGGCTTCCACCTTATTCAATTGGGGCTTAATCAATCCCCGGCCAATAATGTATCTCAGGTACCTGGCTTCCTCTAATCCTAAGGCACATTTCTCGGGGTTGATGGTTAGCCCTGCGTCACTTATAGAGTCCAGAACTTTTTGCACCTTTTTTAAGTGACTCTGCCAATCTGCGCTATAAATGACAACATTGTCCAAATATGCAGCCACGTATCCTCGATGTGGTTGCAGGATTCTATCCATCAATCTCTGGAAAGTAGCTGGAGCCCCGTGTAACCCAAACGGCATTACCACATACTGAAATAAACCCTTTGGGGTTAGGAATGCTGTCTTCTCTTTCGCCTTTGGTGTTAATGGGATCTTCCAATAACCTTTGGTAAGGTCTAAGGTTGTAATGAATCTAGCCCTCACTAGATTTTCAATTAGTTCATCCACCCTAGGCATGGGGTATGCATCGAATTTAGAAATTTCATTAAGTTTCCTAAAGTCATTACAAAACCTCCAGGTCTCATTGGGTTTTGGGATTAAGACAATAGGACTGGCCCACGCACTCCTAGATTCTTCTATCACTCCCAACTCTAACATTCTCTTTACCTCCTCTGACACAGCCTTCCTACGGGCTTCCGGGATACGGTAAGGTTTTAAGTTTACGATCTTACTCGGTTCAGTGATAATCTGATAGCTAATCAGATGGGTTCGTCCTGATAGATCAGAAAATTTCTTCCGATTGTGTTGCAAAAACTCTTTTGTCTCTTGTTGTTTCCCTGACAGGGTCTCATCTATTTTCACAGGAGAAATGGGGTGGGATTCCTTCTCGATTTTTTTTTTTGGGAACTTTTGACAATAGGGACTCCTTATCTTTCCAGGGTTTAAGAAGGTTAATATGATACACCAGGAAAGGCTTTCTTTTTCCCGGCTGATGTATCTAATAGTAAACGTCACTTATTTTTTCCACTACCTCATAGGGACCTTGCCATTTGGCGAGAAACCTACTTTCCACTGTGGAAACTAATACCAAGACCCTATCCCCAGGGTTGAAACTCCTAATCCTTGCAGAGCGATTATACACTCCACTTTGGGAGGCTTGGGCCTTCTGCAAATGCTCTTTCACTAAGGGCATTACCATCTCAATACGCTCTTGCATATAGGTTATATGCTCAATAACACTTTTGAAAGGGGTAGTCTCGGTTTCCAACGTTTCTTTGGCTATGTCAAGAAGTCCCCGGGGATGTCGGCCATAAACTAACTCAAATGGGGAAAACCCTGTGGAGGCTTGGGGTACCTCCCGGATTGCGAACATGAGGTAGGGTAGTAGGCAATCCCAATCTCGGCCATCCCTCTCTACCGCTTTCTTCAACATCTGTTTTAGCGTCTTGTTAAATCTTTCGACTAAGCCATCAGTCTGTGGGTGATACACTGAAGTGCGTATTTGCGTAATTTTGAATAGCTTGCACATATCCTTCATAACCCCAGACATAAAGGGAGTTCCCTGATCGGTAAGGATCTCCTTGGGGACTCCAGTCGTAGAGAACATAAAAAATAACTCTCTGGCAATGGTTTTTGAGGCAGTGTTTCTTAGGGGGACAGCTTCCGGATAACGAGTGGCATAGTCAACCACGACTAAAATATATTGATGTCCCCTAGCGGATTTTATTACGAGATCCATAGCGACTCTCTCGAATGGAATTTCGATAATCGGTAGCTGCACCAGGGGACTCCTGAAATGAGACATGGGTGCACCAAGAGCTGCTCAACAACCTCTCCGTTACTCTGGGTAACTCGGTAAAAAAGATTATTATTTACGGCAAAATGGGGAAATTGTCGATCAGCCTCTGGTTCCTGAGGTACGCCATTGATGACCTTAACACCTTCTCAGGCATGTACAAGGGTGGGCATGCCAAATTTTTCACTAGATACTCTTAAGTCAGACAATACTGGCTCAGAGGAGGAGGCTTCCTCATCTCCTGCTAGTACCTGGAAAACTATTCTCCTCAGGCTCTTTTGGCAACAATTCCGGCACAACCTCGGACAATTCTTCTACAAACGACTGCTCTGCGGCTCTAAGGGGTTGGCCCCTCCCCCACAAATGCCAGAAGTAGGGAAAGTTATGCCCGAGGATGGCATTATGCATGAGGTTTTTCACCACACCTACATTATGGTCAATACAGCAAGAGGTAGTTTCAAAAGTCACCATTGCCATGGGATATGCCTTATATCCCCGTGGATACACAGCACACTCAGGGATTCTCCCTGGACTTTGTCTCTGGTTACATAAGAGGTATGCACCAAAGTTACGAGACTTCCTGAGTCTAGTAGTGCAGTTGCAGGTTGACTATTCACCAGTACGCTGCAGAACTAGGGTTCAAGTTTCACCTCCGGGGAAGCCACACAGACCGGTTCAGCAAACAAGGACATCCGCTGGCTGGCCTTGCACTCCATTGGTTCGGAAGTGAGGGGACAATTAGCGACCACATGCCCCACTTCCCGACACCTCCAACATCGGGGAGGTCCTGGTTTTGGAGAAGCAAATCGGGGCACGCTTGGGAAAAATCACTAGGAACTCTCCAGTGCCATTTTTCCTGCTTCTCCCATTGGGGACTGTCTTCTAGCTGCTGTAGATTTGGGACGGTCACTCCTGGAAGGAGCACAGGGGAAGGCATTATCCCGGAGATAGTCTTCCGTGGTGAGATACCGATCAACCATGTTCACTAGCTCATCCAGGTCTTTGGGGTCTCCCCGCCCCACCCAGCGCTGTAATGTCCTAGGTAATGCAGTCGTAATTTGATCCATTATGACCCGTTCAGTTATTTGGGCTGCTGTGCTCGTCTCAGGTTTCAGCCACTTTTTCGTGAGGTGAACCAGGTTGAACATTTGGGACCGAGTAGGTAACTTTAGATTCGTCCTACTTTTCTTATCTAAGGGCTCTTTCACACCTGCGTTATTGTCTTCCGGCATAGAGTTCCGTCGTCGGGGCTCTATGCCGGAAGAATCCTGATCAGGATTATCCTAATGCATTCTGAATGGAGAGAAATCCGTTCAGGATGCATCAGGAGTTGTCTTCAGTTCCGGTACGGAACGTTTGTTGGCCGGAGAAAATACCGCAGCATGCTGCGCTTTTTGCTCCGGCCAAAAATCCGGAACACTTGCCGCAAGGCCGGATCCGGAATTAATGCCCATTGGAAGGCATTGATCCGAATCCGGCCTTAAGCTAAACGTCGTTTTGGCGCATTGCCGGAGCCGACATTTAGCTTTTTCAGAGTGGTTACCATGGCTGCCGGGACGCTAAAGTCCTGACAGCCATGTAAGTGTAGCGGGGAGCGGGGGAGCAGCATACTTACCGTCCGTCGCGGCTCCCCGGGCGCTCCAGAGTGACGTCAGGGCGCCCCAAGCGCATGGATCACGTGATCACATGGATCACGTCATCCATGCGCATGGGGCGCTCTGACGTCATTCTGGAGCGCCCCGGGAGCCGCACGGACTGTAAGTATACCGCTCCCCCGCTCCCCGCTCCTACTATGGCAACCAGGACTTTAATAGCGTCCTGGGTGCCATAGTAACACTGAAAGCATTTGGAAGACGGTTCCGTCTTCAAATGCTTTCAGTACACTTGCGTTTTTCCGGATCCGGAGTGTAATTCCGGCAAGTGGAGTACACGCCGGATCCGGACAACGCAAGTGTGAAAGAGGCCTAATCATATGCCTTTTATTGTGTCTGTCGAAACCTTCTTCTCACAAGACAGAAACCCTTTAAAACACTGGTCATGAGTCTGGTGGTGACAGGATCTCAGCTCCGCCCCCTCCATGTCTCCGGAGGCCCCATGAGGCTCTTGTCCTGTCAGGAGATCTGCTGCAGTAATAGAGGAATCACCGCCCTACACGGGACCCGCCTCCACCGCTGAGCTCCGCCCCTCCTGATCACATGACAGTGATGTCATCCCAGGTCCTTCAGCTCTTGCATATTCAGTCTCTGCAGAGCTTTACATCTCAGTATATCCAGTCCCTGCAGAGCATTACACCTGTATCACTCTCCTATTGATGTTCTAGCTGACCAGAAAGATCACAGGTTTTACCAAACCCCATCACTGCTTCACCCTTACTGATCACACAGGCATTACATCATCACTCCCTCCACTGCTGATCCCCGCCCCCTCCTGATCACATGACGGTGACGTCATCCCAGGTCCTTCAGCTCTTGCAGTGCAGCAGATACAGAGCAGGTCCTGGTCGGTAGTCACTGCTGTGGTGTCTGGAGCCTCTTCTTCTCTCTGGTATCAGCCATTTCTCCAGAATCCCCCTTTATCCCCGGTGCTGGGGGCTCTGAGAAGCGGGGTCTCTCCAGGAGCAGTAAGTGCGGTTCTGGATCTCACTAATGCTCTTGTCCCTGGAGGATTTCCAGCCTCTCCTCTCCTCATAAAGGTGCCTGCAGTACTAGAAGCCTCCAGCTCCTCCAGGTCTCTCCTCTTCTCCTGAATGACCACCAAGGATGGACAGGAAGGAGATCAGCAGAAGAATACTAGACCTCACCTTGGAGATCATCTCCCTGCTGAGCGGAGAGGTAAACTTTTCTAGATTTCTCTCCTCTTTATTGTATTCTGTAACAAGTCAGACATCGGGAAGGAGAATCCATCATAGGAAGTGATAGGAAGAGTCCAGGGTCCTGGAGAACGGCCTCCAGACCTTCCAAGTGATGGAGAACCTGAAGATCAGCCACCATATGGTCAGTGATGGATCATGGAGACCAATAGTCATGTTGTAGGAGCCATGAGAAGGTAAGTAGGCACGTTGTACCCAAGGAGGAAGGAAGCAGAGGAGGAGATGGCCGGAGTGTGGCCTGGAGGGAGGATTTCTACCACTAGTCTGACATCTAGATGATACTGGACTATAACAAGGAGGCCTCCACTACGTCTAGAGGAAAGAAGATTTCTCCACCAACATAGTCTTTACTGTAAGAGCAGTGAGACTATGGAGCTCTCTGCCAGAGGAAGGAGTCGTGGAGGGATTCTCTAGAAGAGTCCAGAAGGGGCCTGGAGGTCTGGAGGGTAATAATATTCCAGCTTCTAGTGACTAGATTACTAGAGATGGGGCCATGATCCAGGGAGGGATTCTGAGTGTAGATCTGGAGTCAGGAAGGAATTTCTTTCCCTAAGTGTCTCTCTCCATCCACAGGATTACACCATAGTGAAGAAGACATCGGGGGGGGACTCCCATCATCCATGAGTCAGGAGGGAGGAGCAGGACCCCCATCACAGAGCCTCCCCCCCTGATATATGAGCAGAAGATCCTAGAACTCACCCACAAGATGATGGAGCTGCTGACTGGAGAGGTGACACTGCTGGAATGCTGGGAAATTCTCCAGTAACAGCACTGGAGGGGTCTGGTGATGACGGTGTCATTGTGTTGTCAGGTTCCTGTAAGGTGTCAGGATGTGCGTCTATTTCTCCATGGAGGAGTGGGAGTATGTAGAAGGACACCAGGATCTGTACAAGGACGCCATGAGGGAGGCTCCCCGGCCTCTGACAGCACCAGGTAAGAGGAAATATTCCTGATTATAGAAGTGTAAAGATCACATAGATACTCCTCCCATCATCTCATCATCACATGTAATAATCTCTCCTCTCCCTGTGTGTTTCCTACAGATGGACTCATAGAAGGAAATCCCCCCGAGAGATGTCCTCGTCCTCTGTATTCCCAGGACTGTCCAGAGGAGAAGCTCCCAGGGAACCATCAGGTAGATGGAGCTGAGCCCTATACACATCTATATAGGGGGGTCCTGCAGTCATAGAGGGGTCATAGATTGTGGGGGTCCCTTCTGTGGATCTGTTAGATTTCCCACCTGTCTGCTGTATTGTCCTGAATTGTTACAGATGACAAATCAGGGGGAAGATGTGACTGATATTAAAGTGGAGGATGAAGAAGAGCGGATGATGGGCGATCCCCCGTGTAAGAGTGAGGTGGAGGAGGACATTCCAGTCCATGTGACCACAGGTATGGAGTCATGAATGGAGGAAGGGAATTGGGAGGTTTCTTCAGGTGAGGCTCCACCTTAGAGCTCTAGTTAACCCTTTCTTTATGTGGTAATAGCTTCTGATGACTTTCTGAGACTAGTGTTCTGTGACACACTGTACTTCATGTTGAATTCTATTCATTGCTGTCCACATTGATATTTAACCGCTTGTTAGCCAATCAGTTAGGGTTCCCTCAGATCACCGTATGCTGTCGGATCTGTTTCTGTTGCAGATTAGATGAGCCCTGACTGTAGTGTTACAGAGCGGTCTTGTTTAACCCTCTGTGGGCAGTGCAAATACATTGATTCTTCGTACAGCAGAATTGACCACAAGTTGATCGTCGTTTTATCTGAAAAATTATTCTTGTAGTGAAAAAATGAGTCTTTTAGAGAATAACTGAGTCTGCTCCAGTATTACAATCCCCGATCCCTATGACGAGCGACGTTGAGCTGGCCTGTTGGCAAAGGGTAGACCCGCGGCGATCCCTTCAGTGCAGCCCGGACATGTAAGGTCCTCACAGAACTGATAGTGGTGGAGGCCTCTCGGCCTCCAGGAGGTTGGACGCTGGCCGCCTGGGGTCAAATAACTCCTTGTATTAGGGTTAAAACCAGACGGGCCAAACTTGCTGGATGGACCAAACATGGCAGCTGGATGATTGCCGTAAGGAAGCGCGTCCTTGGTTATCGGAGTGAACCACACAAATCGTTTCTCTATCGCGACCAAAATTCATCATAGCTAATATGTTCATTTATTCAGTGTTTGGTCAGTGTTTTGCATCAGTATTTGATCAGTAATTGTAAGCCAAAAGCAGGAGTGGCTCCAACACACATGAGATGCAAATATTTCTATTACATTTTATCTGTGTTTTGGACCCACTGATCAAATACTGAAGCAAAACACTGACCACATACTGACCGTCTGAAAGAGGCTTCATGCTCAAAATCCAGGATTGTTTCTTTGTTGTTGTTTTATGTTCTTCAGACGGATCAGACAAACAGTGATGTTAACACAGCCTTACTGCCACCCCTGCTGCCCCCCCCCCCCCCGTCATGGGGCCACTACTGCTGCTGCCCCCCCCCATCATGAGGCCACTACTGCTGCTGCCCCCTCCCCGTCATGGGGCCACTACTGCTGCTGCCACCCCCCCCCCCCTGTCATGGGTCCACTACTGCTCCTGCCCCCTTCCCCATCATGAGGCCACTACTGCTGCTGCCACACACCCCCCGTCATGGGTCCACTACTGCTGCTGCCCCCCTTCCCCATCATGAGGCCACTACTGCTGCTGCCACCCCCCCCCGTCATGAGGCCACTACTGCTGCTGCTCCCCCGTCATGAGGCCACTACTGCTCCTGCCCCCTTCCCCTTCATGAGGCCACTACTGCTCCTGCCCCCTTCCCCATCATGAGGCCACTACTGCTCCTGCCCCCTTCCCCATCATGAGGCCACTACTGCCTGCTGCCATCCCCCCCGTCATGGGTCCACTACTGCTGCTGCCCCCCCCCCCGTCATGAGGCCACTACTGCTCCTGCCCCCTTCCCCATCATGAGGCCACTACTGCTGCTGCCCCCCCCCCATCATGAGGCCACTACTGCTGCTGCCGCCCCCCCGTCATGGGGCCACTACTGCTGCTGCCCCCCCCCATCATGAGGCCACTACTGCTGCTGCCCCCCCCCCCCATCATAAGGCCACTACTGCTGCTGCCCCCCCCATCATGAGGCCACTACTGCTGCTGCCCCCCCCCCCGTCATGGGGCCACTACTGCTGCTGCCCCCCCCATCATGAGGCCACTACTGCTGCTGCCCCCCCCCCCCCATCATGAGGCCACTACTGCTGCTGCCCCCCCCATCATGAGGCCACTACTGCTGCTGCCCCCCCATCATGAGGCCACTACTGCTGCTGCCCCCCCCCATCATGAGGCCACTACTGCTGCTGCCCCCCCCATCATGAGGCCACTACTGCTGCTGCCCCCCCCCCCCCCCCCATCATGAGGCACTGTCAGAATATTTATACTGCTCTAAAAAACAGTCTTTTATTTATGTAAATGAGTCAGGATCTATAATAATGGAAATTCCAACCTTTTTCCATAAACAAAACAAGAGCTAATGAGAGCTCTTTTATCTGCGCTAAATTGAAGACAACAAAAAAAATATATACAACATAGAATGTGTCGGCAGATAAGAACCATTTGGCCCATCTAGTCTGCCCAATATACTGAGTACTATGGATAGCCCCTGGCCCTATCTTATATGAAGGATGGCCTTATGCCTATCCCATGCATGCTTAAACTCCTTCACTGTATTTGCAGCTACCACTTCTGCAGGAAGGCTATTCCATGCATCCACTACTCTCTCAGTAAAGTAATACTTCCTTATATTACTTTTAAACCTTTGCCCCTCTAATTTAAAACTGTGTCCTCTTGTGGTAGTTTTTCTTCTTTTAAATATGCTCTCTTCC
Organism: Bufo bufo; assembly: GCF_905171765.1. Lineage (NCBI taxonomy): Eukaryota > Metazoa > Chordata > Amphibia > Anura > Bufonidae > Bufo > Bufo bufo. Next base: position 13,519,235 of record NC_053392.1, on the reverse strand, counting down.
TTTACCGAGTTGATTCCCTTTATGTATTTAAAAGTTTCTCTCATCTCCCCTCTGTCTCTTCTTTCTTCCAAGCTATACATATTAAGGTCCTTTAAACCTTTCCTGGTAAGTTTTATCCTGCAATCCATGTACTAGTTTAGTAGCTCTTCTCTGAACTCTCTCTAGAGTATCTATATCCTTCTGGAGATATGGCCTCCAGTACTGCGCACAATACTCCAAGTGAGGTCTCACCAGTGTTCTGTACAGCGGCATAAGCACTTCACTCTTTCTACTGCTTATACCTCTCCCTATACATCCAAGCATTCACTGGCATTTCGTGCTGCTCTATTACATTGTCCTTCCCACCTTTAAGTCTTCTGAAATAATTACTCCTAAATCCCTTTCCTCAGATACTGAGGTCAGGACTGTGTCAAATATTCTATATTCTGCCCTTGGGTTTTTACGCCCCAGGTGCATTATCTTGCACTTATCCACATTAAATTTCAGTTGCCAGAGTTCTGACCATTCTTCTAGTTTTCCTAAATCCTTTTCCATTTGGCGTTTCCCTCCAGGAACATCAACCCTGTTACATATCTTTGTGTCATCAGCAAAAAGACAAACCTTCCCATCGAGGCCTTTTGCAAATATCACTTATGAAGATATTAAACAAAATCGGTCCCAGTACAGATCCCTGTGGAACCCCACTGGTAACAAGACCTTGGTCTGAATATACTCCATTGACTACCACCCTCTGTTGTCTGTCACTCAGCCACTGCCTAATCCACTCAACAATATGGGAGTCCATGCTCAATGACTGCAGTTTATTGATAAGTCTTCTATGTGGGACAATGTCCCTCATATATTTATTATTAATAATTCAGTGCAAATAGAATAAAATATAAAATCTGTGACAATAAAATGGTGATAAACAATGATATGCAATTAATAAACACAAAATAACCCAAAGAATATAAATCTAATCGATAATATAGTTGGATATCTGAATAAATCCTTACCCGTACACTGGATTTCTCGCAGCCAATAGACGTATCAGATTTGAGCTGACATCAGGTTTTCATCATATTTCCTTCCATATATATATATATAAAAATGAGTTTCTGTCTGTCTGTCTAGACGTCTGTCTCTTTGTTCTTTATTCGCGACCAAACGACTGGACCGATCTTCACCAAATTTGGCACACAGGTACATCAGGTGTCCGGGAAGGTTTTAGACCGGGTCTCAGCTCTCTAGGACGTACCGTTCCTGAGATATTCCCAAAAAATGACCTGCATTAGCCAATACCAAACAACCCAGCCATTTTCTTTACTGCTTAAAGGGGGCAGGCACTGTGGAGGTCACTGTTATTAAAGGGGTGGGCACTGTGGAGGTCACTGTTATTAAATTGGTGGGCACTGTGGAGCTCACTGTTATTAAAGGGGCGGGCACTGTGAAAGTCACTGTTAAAGGGGCGGTCACTGTGAATGTCACTGTTAAAGGGGCGGTCACTGTGAAAGTCACTGTTAAAAGGGCGGTCAATGCTAAAGGGGCAGGCACTGTTAAAGGGGCGGGCACTGTGAAGGTCATTGTTAAAGGGGAGGGCACTGTGGTGTTCAATGTTAAAGGGGTGGGCACTGTGGAGGTCATTGTTAAAGGGGCGGCTACTGTAGCGATCACTGTTATGGGGAAACTGTCAATATCTTTTTACAACACATGGAAACATAAAATGAAGTAGATGAAATATACCCGTGCGAATCCGGATCCTTCTGCTAGTGTATGTATATATAGATTCCACCATATGTGACTTGAACTAAAAACAGTTCTTTGGAGATGATACAGTGATAGGAAAATATATATCAACGATATATATTGATCTCCTTAGAATGAAGAGGATGCAGTTGATATTGCAGTTACAATTCCCCCCCCCCCCCATTTCAGTCTAGATCCTACCCACAAAATATGGTTGATGCAATATATATATATATATATATATATATACACTGCTCAAAAAAATAAAGGGAACACTTAAACACCACAATGTAACTCCAAGTCAATCACACTTCTGTGAAATCAAACTGTCCACTTAGGAAGCAACACTGAGTGACAATCAATTTTACATGCTGTTGTGAAAATGGGATAGACAACAGGTGGAAATTATAGGCAATTAGCAAGACACCCCCAATAAAGGAGTGGTTCTGCAGGTGGTGACCACAGACCACTTCTCAGTTCCTATGCTTCCTGGCTGATGTTTTGGTCACTTTTGAATGCTGGCGGTGCTTTCACTCTAGTGGTAGCATAAGACGGAGTCTACAACCCACACAAGTGGCTCAGGTAGTGCAGCTTATCCAGGATGGCACATCAATGCGAGCTGTGGCAAGAAGGTTTGCTGTGTCTGTCAGCGTAGTGTCCAGAGCATGGAGGCGCTACCAGGAGATAGGCCATTACATCTGGAGACGTGGAGGAGGCCGTAGGAGGGCAACAACCCAGCAGCAGGACCGCTACCTCCGCCTTTGTGCAAGGAGGAACAGGAGGAGCACTGCCAGAGCCCTGCAAAATGACCTCCAGCAGGCCACAAATGTGCATGTGTCTGTTCAAACGGTCAGAAACAGACTCCATGAGGGTGATATGAGGGCCCGACGTCCACAGGTGGGGGTTGTGCTTACAGCCCAACACCATGCAGGACGTTTGGCATTTGCCAGAGAACACCAACATTGGCAAATTCGCCACTGGCGCCCTGTGCTCTTCACAGATAAAGCAGGTTCACACTGAGCACATGTGACAGACGTGACAGAGTCTGGAGACGCCGTGGAGAACGTTCTGCTGCCTGCAACATCCTCCAGCATGACCGGTTTGGCATTGGGTCAGTAATGGTGTGGGGTGGCATTTCTTTGGAGGGCCGCACAGCCCTCCATGTGCTCGCCAGAGGTAGCCTGACTGCCATTAGGTACCGAGATGAGATCCTCAGACCTCTTGTGAGACCATATGCTGGTGCGGTTGGCCCCGGGTTCCTCCTAATGCAAGACAATGCTAGACCTCATGTGGCTGGAGTGTGTCAGCAGTTCCTGCAAGACGAAGGCATTGATGCTATGGAGTGGCCCGCCCGTTCCCCAGACCTGAATCCAATTGAGCACATCTGGGACATGATGTCTTGCTCTATCCACCAACGTCATGTTGCACCACAGACTGTCCAGGAGTTGGCAGATGCTTTAGTCCAGGTCTGGGAGGAGATCCCTCAGGAGACCGTCCGCCACCTCATCAGGAGCATGCACAGGCGTTGTAGGGAGGTCATACAGGCACGTCGAGGCCACACACTACTGAGCCTCATTTTGACTTGTTTTAAGGACATTACATCAAAGTTGGATCAGCCTGTAGTGTGTTTTTCCGCTTTAATTTTGAGTGGGACTCCAAATCCAGACCTCCATGGGTTGAAAAGTTTGATTTCCATTTGATTTTGTTGTCAGCACATTCAACTATGTAAAGAACAAAGTATTTCAGAAGAATATTTAATTAATTCAGATCTAGGATGTGTTATTTTTGTGTTCCCTTTATTTTTTTGAGCAGTGTATTTATATATACAGTACAGACCAAAAGTTTGGACACACCTTCTCATTCAAAGAGTTTTCTTTATTTTCATGACTATGAAGGCATCAAAACTATTAACACATGGAATTATATACATAACAAACAAGTGTGAACCAAATGAAAATATGTAATATTCTAGGTTCTTCAAAGTAGCCACCCTTTGCTTTGATTACTGCTTTGCACACTCTTGGCATTCTCTTGATGAGCTTCAAGAGGTAGTCCCCTGAAATGGTCTTCCAACAGTCTTGAAGGAGTTCCCAGAGATGCTTAGCACTTGTTGGCCCTTTTGCCTTCACTCTGCGGTCCAGCTCACCCCAAACCATCTCGATTGGGTTCAGGTCCGGTGACTGTGGAGGCCAGGTCATCTGGCGCAGCACCCCATCACTCTCCTTCATGGTCAAATAGCCCTTACTTTCAAAGTTTTCCCAATTTTTCGGCTGACTGACTGACCTTTATTTCTTAAAGTAATGATGGCCACTCGTTTCTCTTTACTTAGCTGCTTTTTTCTTGCCATAATACAAATTCTAACAGTCTATTCAGTAGGACTATCAGCTGTGTATCCACCTGACTTCTCAACGCAACTGATGGTCCCAACCCCATTTATAAGGCAAGAAATCCCACCTGTGAAGTGAAAACCATTTCAGGTGACTACCTCTTGAAGCTCATCAAGAGAATGCCAAGAGTGTGCAAAGCAGTAATCAAAGCAAAAGGTGGCTACTTTGAAGAACCTAGAATATGACATATTTTCAGTTGTTTCACACTTGTTTGTTATGTATATACAGTAATTCCACATGTGTTAATTGATAGTTTTGATGCCTTCATAGTCATGAAAATAAAGAAAACTCTTTGAATGAGAAGGTGTGTCCAAACTTTTGGTCTGTACTGTATATAAAATATGATTAACTAATTTCCTAAAATAAATAGAAATGTATACTATACCACAGAATCTGACTGGAAGAGATCAGAGTTAAGGCTCAGGAGTGTAGTCTGGTCTGTCCTATTAGTCTCCTTATTGTTGTGGCCTCATTAGATGGGTTGACTAATGGATCAATAGGTGGATCATCTGAATGTGTGGTTCGATCTAAATCGATTGCTCTCCCTGGATAGAACTGAATGGATGGATCTGAGTGAACCTGGATGGATCCCCCCTGTGAACTCATGCCACCTTTTATCCTTCTCTGAAATGGGGCTTGGTCAGGTTTATCAATAACTAATGACCTCATTTGTGTTACTCCCCCATCTATTTCACAACTCATGTCTTACTTCAACCCCACCAATAGATGGCACTGGAGGTCTATGTAACAAAATTTTGCAATTATAGCTAGCTCTTATGTTATTCTTAGGCCTCTTTCACACAGGCGTCCCGGATTTTCTCCTGATGCGTTTTAGGTGCATTGCGGGAAACCCGCGCGAGTGCGCACACAATTTCAGTCAGTTTTGACTGCGATTGCGTTCCGTTGTTCAGTTTTCATCGCGCAGGTGCAATGCGTTTTACCATGCGCGTGATAAAAAACTAAATGTGGTACCCAGACCCGAAATTCTTCACTGAATATGGTTATAAAGGAAAATAATAGCATTCTTAATGCAGAATACTTACTGAAGTGTTGCTTGAGGGGTTAAAAAATAAAAACAATTAACTCACCTCATCCACTTGATCGCGCAGTCGGCATCGTCTTCTTTCTTCTTCTTTGAGGACCTGCTAAAGGAACTTTGATGACTTAATCGCACTCACCACGTGGTGAGCGCGATTACGTCATCAAAGGTCCTTTTGCAGGTCCGCAAAGAAGACGATGGCGACTGCGCGGTCAAGTGGATGAGGTGAGTTAATTGTTTTTATTGTTTAACCCCTCAAGCAACACTTCAGTAAGTATTCTGTATTAAGAATGCTATTATTTTCCTTTATAACCATATTATAGGGGAAAATAATACAGTAAATTGACTTTAATCAATTTACTAACATCATCTTTTTGCAACCATGCGTGAAAATCGCATTGCATCCGCACTTGCTTGCGATTTTCACGCAGCCTCATTCATTTCTATGGGGCTTGCGTTGTGTGAAAAACTCTGAATATACAGCTGCGATTTTCACGCAACGCACAAGTGATGCGTGAAAATCACCGCTTATCTGCACAGCCTCATTGAAGTGAATGGCATTCAGTGCGGGTGCAATGCTTTCACCTCACGCATTGCACCCGCGCGGAATTCTCACCTGTGTGAAAGGGGCCTTAAGGGAAATAGAACCCAAACATGAATGTGTATCAGGGATTAGACCTCTATTCCCACAGACATCCTAAGTATACACCCCCAGACAGGACTAAGACCTTTTCTATTAAAAACACACATTACATTACAATTGCCTTTTCCTATTCATTTAGAGAAAAACAGTTTCGTAAAACACTTCTCCTTATTGTCTCTGTGAAAATCCCTTGTTTGCTTCTGAACACTTGTGTTTACAATTCCCCTTCAAGAGATTTTCTAAAAACTAACTAATTAACTACCCTGGTCTCTGACATACATCGGAATTTTCACCTCTATTCTTTTTTTTTAATTAAATTTATTTATTTTGTTTTCTTCATGATACAAAACAGCACATATTATAATAGTAAAAAAAAAACAGCCAATACAGGATAGCCACTATACAACAGTAATCAACTATCCCATAACATATAACAAAATCCTACAAAAATTATAAATAGGACTGTAAATTCACAATTACTACATACAGTAATACTATATCCACCCACCCCTTCCCGTCACTTCAACTCTGATAGAAACCGACACGGTTTCACTAATGACTATATCTGAGCAGTCACACGTGCCGCTCTCCGTTTCCTTTCCATATCCTCATAAACTTTGATTTGTTGGAGGTACAGTCTCCATTCATTTAACGAAGGTGGGGAGACAGAACCCCAATCTCTAACTAAAATATCTTTTGCCACCATCAAACCCCTCATCCAGATCTGTCTGACCCGGGTCGGGACTTCCATATCTGAAACATAATCTCCCAGCAGCACTGTCACCATCCTAGGACTATACCTCGAAGTGGCCTCCTTTTGTAGGGCTGCAACAAACTTGTTCCCAATACCTTTTTATTTTACTACATTCCCAAAGTAAATGCCTGAAATCCGCGTTCACATATCCACATTTCAGGCAGCAGCAGTCTCGGCCTTTATTTTGGGAGAATTTCACTTGGGTTTTTGGCGTACAACCGATAGATAATCTATGGGCATTAGAGAGTTTAGCCTTTCTTACATTCCTATATATACTAGACCATTGTAATGGTGGGCAATGCAACTCTTGCTCCCATTTACTTGAGCTTTTATTCAGAGTTACAGTTGCCAGTGCTGTTCGAAGTTTGCTATATAAACCAGCTATCTTAACCCTCTCTTCTGTCTGGGCATAGCAAAAATCCAAAAATGCATTCTCCCGTGGACAAATACACTACGTGCAGAATTATTAGGCAAATGAGTATTTTGACCACATCATCCTCTTTATGCATGTTGTCTTACTCCAAGCTGTATAGGCTCGAAAGCCTACTACCAATTAAGCATATTAGGTGATGTGCATCTCTGTAATGAGAAGGGGTGTGGTCTAATGACATCAACACCCTATATCAGGTGTGCATAATTATTAGGCAACTTCCTTTCCTTTGGCAAAATGGGTCAAAAGAAGGACTTGACAGGCTCAGAAAATAGTGAGATATCTTGCAGAGGGATGCAGCACTCTTAAAATTGCAAAGCTTCTGAAGCGTGATCATCGAACAATCAAGCGTTTCATTCAAAATAGTCAACAGGGTCGCAAGAAGCGTGTGGAAAAACCAAGGCGCAAAATAACTGCCCATGAACTGAGAAAAGTCAAGCGTGCAGCTGCCAAGATGCCACTTGCCACCAGTTTGGCCATATTTCAGAGCTGCAACATCACTGGAGTGCCCAAAAGCACAAGGTGTGCAATACTCAGAGACATGGCCAAGGTAAGAAAGGCTGAAAGACGACCACCACTGAACAAGACACACAAGCTGAAACGTCAAGACTGGGCCAAGAAATATCTCAAGACTGATTTTTCTAAGGTTTTATGGACTGATGAAATGAGAGTGAGTCTTGATGGGCCAGATGGATGGGCCCGTGGCTGGATTGGTAAAGGGCAGAGAGCTCCAGTCCGACTCAGACGCCAGCAAGGTGGAGGTGGAGTACTGGTTTGGGCTGGTATCATCAAAGATGAGCTTGTGGGGCCTTTTCGGGTTGAGGATGGAGTAAAGCTCAACTCCCAGTCCTACTGCCAGTTTCTGGAAGACACCTTCTTCAAGCAGTGGTACAGGAAGAAGTCTGCATCCTTCAAGAAAAACATGATTTTCATGCAGGACAATGCTCCATCACACGCGTCCAAGTACTCCACAGCGTGGCTGGCAAGAAAGGGTATAAAAGAAGAAAATCTAATGACATGGCCTCCTTGTTCACCTGATCTGAACCCCATTGAGAACCTGTGGTCCATCATCAAATGTGAGATTTACAAGGAGGGAAAACAGTACACCTCTCTGAACAGTGTCTGGGAGGCGGTGGTTGCTGCTGCACGCAATGTTGATGGTGAACAGATCAAAACACTGACAGAATCCATGGATGGCAGGCTTTTGAGTGTCCTTGCAAAGAAAGGTGGCTATATTGGTCACTGATTTGTTTTGTTTTGTTTTTGAATGTCAGAAATGTATATTTGTGAATGTTGAGATGTTATATTGGTTTCACTGGTAAAAATAAATAATTGAAATGGGTATATATTTGTTTTTTGTTAAGTTGCCTAATAATTATGCACAGTAATAGTCACCTGCCCACACAGATATCCCCCTAAAATAGCTAAAACTAAAAACAAACTAAAAACTACTTCCAAAAATATTCAGCTTTGATATTAATGAGTTTTTTGGGTTCATTGAGAACATGGTTGTTGTTCAATAATAAAATTAATCCTCAAAAATACAACTTGCCTAATAATTCTGCACTCCCTGTATACCCTTTCTTCCTAGAGGCCTCCTACGCGTGTTTTAACCGTGAGTACATAAACACATCTAATAATGAACTATCGGTGAAATTATAATCAGAAAAAGATTTAAAGTGTCCACATACAAAGAGATGACCCACATTAACCACCCCCCTACGTAACAAGTAGACAAAATCTGAGATTTTAAAGAATTCCGTCAGATTCCTGTTCTCCCACAGAGGGGTGAAAGCAAAAGGGTAGGAGACTTTCAAAATCCTCTTAAGCTTATTCCAAACCATTTGTAGGGTCCAAGGAATCAATAGGGTCTTCCTCACCCCCAAATAACCAGACTCCAAACATGTAAAAATATTCTCTATTGGTTTTTCCAAGACCTGCGACAAATATCGTGCTAAAAAACTATCAGCAACGCTGAACCTGTGCACATAAATAATATCCCTGAAAGAAAGGAAAATGATAGCCCAGCGTCTGATCCCGACAGCCATAGATATCTCTGCTTTCACCTCTAGTCTAACACTAGATGAATAGGTCTTCACCACACTTCTAGTCATTTAAAATCCACGTATTTAAAACCTATGATATAAAACCCGAAATCCATTTACATGATTACTAATATAAATCTTACAATACATCGTAACTTTAGGTTCGTCCTACTTTTCTTATCTAATCATGTGCCTTTTATTGTGTCTGTAGAAACCTTCTTCTCACCAGAGCAGATTGTACAAACACTCCTAAGTCTCTACTTAGATCCTTAATCTCTTGGTTAGTGAGTTTCAGTCCAAAGGACATTGAACTCCCTTTGCCCTTTTACAATCTGACAAGATGGCTCCCAAACAGCACATATATCTGTCTATATTGTAATTCGTATATTTTTATATTCAATAATTCTGACACCACTACTACTGCTGCTGCCGCCCCCCCCCCCCCCCCCCCCCGTCATGGGGCCACTACTGCTGCTGCCACCCTCCCCACTCTGTCATGAGGCCATTGTTGTCCCTGAAACCATCGCCACTTTGTCATGGGGCCACTACTGCTACTGCTGTCACTGCCACCTTCCCCACTTTGTCATGGGGACACTACTGTCACTGCCACCTTCCCCACTCGGTCATGAGGCCCCACTACTGCTGCTGCCGCCAGTGTCCCCACTCTGTCATGGGGCCACTTTTGTCACTGTCACTGCTGCCACTCTTCCCGCTTTGTCATGGGGCCACTCCTTGAATCTTGGGGCACTGCACGGTTTAGTCCACAGCAATAAATTAGACCTGACACTTTTATTGACCTGTAATACTGATGCACAGTGATTCCACAGGTAACAGAAGGGATTAGCTATGAATCTTGGTGCCCGGCACTGTGTGTTAGCTGTGGAATCACACCTATAATACTGATTCACAGTGATTCCACAGGTAACAGAAGGGATTAGCTATGAATCTTGGTGCCCGGCACTGTGTGTTAGCTGTGGAATCACACCTGTATAATACTGATGCACAGTGATTCCACAGGTAACAGAAGGGATTAGCTATGAATCTTGGTGCCCGGCACTGTGTGTTAGCTGTGGAATCACACCTATAATACTGATTCACAGTGATTCCACAGGTAACAGAAGGGATTAGCTATGAATCTTGGTGCCCGGCACTGTGTGTTAGCTGTGGAATCACACCTGTATAATACTGATGCACAGTGATTCCACAGGTAACAGAAGGGATTAGCTATGAATCTTGGTGCCCGGCACTGTGTGTTAGCTGTGGAATCACACCTGTAATACTGATGCACAGTGATTCCACAGGTAACAGAAGGGATTAGCTATGAATCTTGGTGCCCGGCACTGTGTGTTAGCTGTGGAATCACACCTGTATAATACTGATGCACAGTGATTCCACAGGTAACAGAAGGGATTAGCTATGAATCTTGGTGCCCGGCACTGTGTGTTAGCTGTGGAATCACACCTGTAATACTGATGCACAGTGATTCCACAGGTAACAGGAGGGATTAGCTATGAATCTTGGTGCCCGGCACTGTGTGTTAGCTGTGGAATCACACCTGTAATACTGATGCACAGTGATTCCACAGGTAACAGAAGGGATTAGCTATGAATCTTGGTGCCCGGCACTATGTGTTAGCTGTGGAATCACACCTGTAATACTGATGCACAGTGATTCCACAGGTAACAGGAGGGATTAGCTATGAATCTTGGTGCCCGGCACTGTGTGTTAGCTGTGGAATCACACCTGTAATACTGATGCACAGTGATTCCACAGGTAACAGAAGGGATTAGCTATGAATCTTGGTGCCCGGCACTATGTGTTAGCTGTGGAATCACACCTGTAATACTGATGCACAGTGATTCCACAGGTAACAGAAGGGATTAGCTATGAATCTTGGTGCCCGGCACTGTGTGTTAGCTGTGGAATCACACCTGTAATACTGATGCACAGTGATTCCACAGGTAACAGGAGGGATTAGCTATGAATCTTGGTGCCCGGCACTGTGTATTAGCTGTGGAATCACACCTGTAATACTGATGCACAGTGATTCCACAGGTAACAGGAGGGATTAGCTATGAATCTTGGTGCCCGGCACTGTGTGTTAGCTGTGGAATCACACCTGTAATACTGATGCACAGTGATTCCACAGGTAACAGAAGGGATTAGCTATGAATCTTGGTGCCCGGCACTATGTGTTAGCTGTGGAATCACACCTGTAATACTGATGCACAGTGATTCCACAGGTAACAGGAGGGATTAGCTATGAATCTTGGTGCCCGGCACTGTGTGTTAGCTGTGGAATCACACCTGTAATACTGATGCACAGTGATTCCACAGGTAACAGAAGGGATTAGCTATGAATTTTGGTGCCCGGCACTGTGTGTTAGCTGTGGAATCACACCTGTAATACTGATGCACAGTGATTCCACAGGTAACAGGAGGGATTAGCTATGAATCTTGGTGCCCGGCACTGTGTGTTAGCTGTGGAATCACACCTGTAATACTGATGCACAGTGATTCCACAGGTAACAGGAGGGATTAGCTATGAATCTTGGTGCCCGGCACTGTGTGTTAGCTGTGGAATCACACCTGTAATACTGATGCACAGTGATTCCACAGGTAACAGGAGGGATTAGCTATGAATCTTGGTGCCCGGCACTGTGTATTAGCTGTGGAATCACACCTGTAATACTGATGCACAGTGATTCCACAGGTAACAGGAGGGATTAGCTATGAATCTTGGTGCCCGGCACTGTGTGTTAGCTGTGGAATCACACCTGTAATACTGATGCACAGTGATTCCACAGGTAACAGAAGGGATTAGCTATGAATCTTGGTGCCCGGCACTATGTGTTAGCTGTGGAATCACACCTGTAATACTGATGCACAGTGATTCCACAGGTAACAGGAGGGATTAGCTATGAATCTTGGTGCCCGGCACTGTGTGTTAGCTGTGGAATCACACCTGTAATACTGATGCACAGTGATTCCACAGGTAACAGAAGGGATTAGCTATGAATTTTGGTGCCCGGCACTGTGTGTTAGCTGTGGAATCACACCTGTAATACTGATGCACAGTGATTCCACAGGTAACAGGAGGGATTAGCTATGAATCTTGGTGCCCGGCACTGTGTGTTAGCTGTGGAATCACACCTGTAATACTGATGCACAGTGATTCCACAGGTAACAGGAGGGATTAGCTATGAATCTTGGTGCCCGGCACTGTGTGTTAGCTGTGGAATCACACCTGTAATACTGATGCACAGTGATTCCACAGGTAACAGGAGGGATTAGCTATGAATCTTGGTGCCCGGCACTGTGTGTTAGCTGTGGAATCACACCTGTAATACTGACGGCAAAGTATCTACAGAACGGATTGACAATAAATGTGGGTGCACTAGAACCTAATGCACACGGCGATGCGCTCTCCCTGCAGTCTAAGTTCCAAGGCTTCACACTGAGATTGGGCCACTAAGTGGGATGAATATGATTAGGCAGAGGGGCCTGGATCTACCCGATATATCACGATTCGTGAAAAAGTTATTCGGAACAAAACGAATTTCTTGAAGAAATCGTCAAATTGAATTTTTCTAAACTTGAATCCTCTCTAGTTCTCGCACACGTGCCTTCGCTTTGAGTATCGGCGCACGCGCAGTTCAGCCCGTATACTGGCCAGTGTGGTAATCGGCTGTACTGGGCGTGCACCAGGCGAGATTACATCACCACTGCCTGGCCCTGACAATCGGCTAGGCGCTGGAAGAAGCGGAGCTTTGGTGTGATGAGAGCCTCGATTTACCAAACGGCTCATTTGCATATTCTGAAAAATTGGGAACGCGGATAAAGGTTTTATTGAGGTGACCCTTCGCTGTGTGACTGCGCTCCTGGTGTGACAGGGGGTCTCTGGTGACAGACTTCATTTAATGACGAACATTTATTTTTTGTCGTCTTTACTTTGCATAATTTTTACCCCTTTTAAGGCCTGAACCAATTTTCGTTTTTTCGTTTTTGTTTTTTCCTCACCACATTTCAAGAATCATAACTTTTTTAAACTTTCTGTTTAAATAGCCATATAAGAGCTTTTTTTTTGCGGGACAAGTTGTATTTTTAATGACTCCGTTTAATTTACCATATTATGTATTGAAAAACAGGAGAAAAAATTGTTTGCGGGGTGAAATTGAAAAAAAAAACGAAAAAAAAATAAATAAAATCATTAAAAATGTTTTTCTTTGCGTTACCATGCTCTGACACCCATAACTTGTTTTATATTTCTGTGTGAGGGCTTTTTTCTATCAGTACGCGTTACACACGACTTTTTGATCACTTTTTATTCAATATTTTTGAGGGGACAGCGTTTTTCATGAAACAGCAAGTCGGCTATTTTTATTTTTTCTCCGTTACACCATTCACTGCACACGATAAATATAATATTTTTATATTTTCAGTTGTTTATTTTATATGTAATTTTGGGAAAGGGAAAGATTTTAATTGTTAAAATTTTTGTTGTTTTTTTATATTTTCTTTTACTTTAATTTTTAGACCCCTTACAAGACCTGTGATCTTCTGATTGTTTGTACCATACACTACATTTCTATATTATTGTAGTCTATGGGATTCAGACTATTTTTCGCCCTATATGACGCACTTTTTTCCCCCCAAAAGTGGGGGGGAAATGGCAGTGCGTCTTATGGGGCGAATGCTGCCATTTACACTGATACACCACCGCCGTGATGCTGCACAGCGCTGTCGGCGGTGTATCAGCGGGGAGGGAGGAGGGGCTGGGGGCCGGCATCTGGTGCTGTAATGGCAGCGGGGCCCGTTGCAGTCACTGTATTCTATTACACCGGGCCCCGCTCAGTGTAGTAATCATATCTAACCTGTAGGCAATGTTAAAGTACAGAAATCCTCTGAAATCCAGCATGTAGCACTTACTAAACTCCCGTAGCAGGCAGGAGGCTGGGCGGCGCAGCGTAACTCACTACGTCACGCGCCTGTGCCGCCTGCTTCATTCATAAAGTGGGAGGAGCAGGCGCGTGATGTAGTGAATTACGCTGTTGCCGGCCGGCCTCCTGCCTGCTACGGGAGTTTAGTAAGTGCTACATGCTGGATTTCAGAGGATTTCTGTACTTTAGCATAGCCTACAGGTTAGTTATGATTACTACAGTGAGCGGGGCCCGGTTCCCCCCGTAACAGTGCCGTCCACAGATTACCCCCGTGACAGTGCCGTCCACAGATTACCCCCGTGACAGTGCCGTCCACAGATTACCCCCGTGACAGTGCCGTCCACAGATTACCCCCGTGACAGTGCCGTCCACAGATTACCCCCGTGACAGTGCCGTCCACAGATTACCCCCGTGACAGTGCCGTCCACAGATTACCCCCGTGACAGTGCCGTCCACAGATTACCCCCGTGACAGTGCCGTCCACAGATTACCCCCGTGACAGTGCCGTCCACAGATTACCCCCGTGACAGTGCCGTCCACAGATTACCCCGTGACAGTGCCGTCCACAGATTACCCCCGTGACAGTGCCGTCCACAGATTACCCCCGTGACAGTGCCGTCCACAGATTACCCCCGTGACAGTGCCGTCCACAGATTACCCCCGTAACAGTGCCGTCCACAGATTACCCCCGTGACAGTGCCGTCCACAGATTACCCCCGTGACAGTGCCGTCCACAGATTACCCCCGTGACAGTGCCGTCCACAGATTACCCCCGTGACAGTGCCGTCCACAGATTACCCCCGTGACAGTGCCGTCCACAGATTACCCCCGTGACAGTGCCGTCCACAGATTACCCCCGTGACAGTGCCGTCCACAGATTACCCCCGTGACAGTGCCGTCCACAGATTACCCCCGTGACAGTGCCGTCCACAGATTACCCCCGTGACAGTGCCGTCCACAGATTACCCCCGTGACAGTGCCGTCCACAGATTACCCCCGTGACAGTGCCGTCCACAGATTACCCCCGTGACAGTGCCGTCCACAGATTACCCCCGTGACAGTGCCGTCCACAGATTACCCCCGTGACAGTGCCGTCCACAGATTACCCCCGTGACAGTGCCGTCCACAGATTACCCCCGTGACAGTGCCGTCCACAGATTACCCCCGTGACAGTGCCGTCCACAGATTACCCCCGTGACAGTGCCGTCCACAGATTACCCCCGTGACAGTGCCGTCCACAGATTACCCCCGTGACAGTGCCGTCCACAGATTACCCCCGTGACAGTGCCGTCCACAGATTACCCCCGTGACAGTGCCGTCCACAGATTACCCCCGTGACAGTGCCGTCCACAGATTACCCCCGTGACAGTGCCGTCCACAGATTACCCCCGTGACAGTGCCGTCCACAGATTACCCCCGTGACAGTGCCGTCCACAGATTACCCCCGTGACAGTGCCGTCCACAGATTACCCCCGTGACAGTGCCGTCCACAGATTACCCCCGTGACAGTGCCGTCCACAGATTACCCCCGTGACAGTGCCGTCCACAGATTACCCCCGTGACAGTGCCGTCCACAGATTACCCCCGTGACAGTGCCGTCCACAGATTACCCCCGTGACAGTGCCGTCCACAGATTACCCCCGTGACAGTGCCGTCCACAGATTACCCCCGTGACAGTGCCGTCCACAGATTACCCCCGTGACAGTGCCGTCCACAGATTACCCCCGTGACAGTGCCGTCCACAGATTACCCCCCGTGACAGTGCCGTCCACAGATTACCCCCGTGACAGTGCCGTCCACAGATTACCCCCGTGACAGTGCCGTCCACAGATTACCCCCGTGACAGTGCCGTCCACAGATTACCCCCGTGACAGTGCCGTCCACAGATTACCCCCGTGACAGTGCCGTCCACAGATTACCCCCGTGACAGTGCCGTCCACAGATTACCCCCGTGACAGTGCCGTCCACAGATTACCCCCGTGACAGTGCCGTCCACAGATTACCCCCGTGACAGTGCCGTCCACAGATTACCCCCGTGACAGTGCCGTCCACAGATTACCCCCGTGACAGTGCCGTCCACAGATTACCCCCGTGACAGTGCCGTCCACAGATTACCCCCGTGACAGTGCCGTCCACAGATTACCCCCGTGACAGTGCCGTCCACAGATTACCCCCGTGACAGTGCCGTCCACAGATTACCCCCGTGACAGTGCCGTCCACAGATTACCCCCGTGACAGTGCCGTCCACAGATTACCCCCGTGACAGTGCCGTCCACAGATTACCCCCGTGACAGTGCCGTCCACAGATTACCCCCGTGACAGTGCCGTCCACAGATTACCCCCGTGACAGTGCCGTCCACAGATTACCCCCGTGACAGTGCCGTCCACAGATTACCCCCGTGACAGTGCCGTCCACAGATTACCCCCGTGACAGTGCCGTCCACAGATTACCCCCGTGACAGTGCCGTCCACAGATTACCCCCGTGACAGTGCCGTCCACAGATTACCCCCGTGACAGTGCCGTCCACAGATTACCCCCGTGACAGTGCCGTCCACAGATTACCCCCGTGACAGTGCCGTCCACAGATTACCCCCGTGACAGTGCCGTCCACAGATTACCCCCGTGACAGTGCCGTCCACAGATTACCCCCGTGACAGTGCCGTCCACAGATTACCCCCGTGACAGTGCCGTCCACAGATTACCCCCGTGACAGTGCCGTCCACAGATTACCCCCGTGACAGTGCCGTCCACAGATTACCCCCGTGACAGTGCCGTCCACAGATTACCCCCGTGACAGTGCCGTCCACAGATTACCCCCGTGACAGTGCCGTCCACAGATTACCCCCGTGACAGTGCCGTCCACAGATTACCCCCGTGACAGTGCCGTCCACAGATTACCCCCGTGACAGTGCCGTCCACAGATTACCCCCGTGACAGTGCCGTCCACAGATTACCCCCGTGACAGTGCCGTCCACAGATTACCCCCGTGACAGTGCCGTCCACAGATTACCCCCGTGACAGTGCCGTCCACAGATTACCCCCGTGACAGTGCCGTCCACAGATTACCCCCGTGACAGTGCCGTCCACAGATTACCCCCGTGACAGTGCCGTCCACAGATTACCCCCGTGACAGTGCCGTCCACAGATTACCCCCGTGACAGTGCCGTCCACAGATTACCCCCGTGACAGTGCCGTCCACAGATTACCCCCGTGACAGTGCCGTCCACAGATTACCCCCGTGACAGTGCCGTCCACAGATTACCCCCGTGACAGTGCCGTCCACAGATTACCCCCGTGACAGTGCCGTCCACAGATTACCCCCGTGACAGTGCCGTCCACAGATTACCCCCGTGACAGTGCCGTCCACAGATTACCCCCGTGACAGTGCCGTCCACAGATTACCCCCGTGACAGTGCCGTCCACAGATTACCCCCGTGACAGTGCCGTCCACAGATTACCCCCGTGACAGTGCCGTCCACAGATTACCCCCGTGACAGTGCCGTCCACAGATTACCCCCGTGACAGTGCCGTCCACAGATTACCCCCGTGACAGTGCCGTCCACAGATTACCCCCGTGACAGTGCCGTCCACAGATTACCCCGTGACAGTGCCGTCCACAGATTACCCCCGTGACAGTGCCGTCCACAGATTACCCCCGTAACAGTGCCGTCCACAGATCACCATTAGTTCAAAACCCACCATATTTTTTTTTCTTATTTTCCTCCTCAAACACCTAGGTGCGACTTATATGGCAAAAAATACGGCACATCTTCTCCTTTTTTATTCATTTGTCAAATGAGCAAATGCTTGTTCCTCAGGTAAAAGCATGCTAGATGTCGCACCAAGGTTATAGCTTCTGGGCAGCAGATTGTCCTGTGTGAACAGGAATCTGTATGGGTACGAGCCGTCTCAGTAGTCATGGCTGATCCCTATACAGAGGAAATAAGATTTACATGCAGCTCACAATCGGGCAATTATCAGAAATGTTCAGTTCTTTCCCAATAATTGTCTATAAATCTGCTCCTATAAAAGGGCCTCACATCACCAACAAAGCAGCAGCGATCTCTGTGTCTGTCTCTCCGCTGCTATTTTCAACTGCCACTCCCTTTACTTCTTTCTCTTCTTTCACTTCCAAGATCAGAGATAAAGGGGTTAACCGGTCACAGAAAGTTATAGCCTATCCACAGTATAGGGGATAACTATTAGATCGGTGGGGGTCCTTCCACTGGGACCCCCACTGATCACAAGAACAGAGGTCCCATACCCCACGTAGCCTCCTTGAAAGGGAAGGAGCGGCTGGATGGATACAAGCTCTGCTGCTCCATTCATAGAGGGAGTGCCGGAGATAGCTGAGTACAGCGCTTGGCTAGTTCCAGAACTTTCATAGAAATTAATGGCACAGCGGCACGCATTTCCGACTAGCCGCTCCTTCCATTTCAAGGGGGCTCCATGGGGTATGGGACCCTTTTTCTCATGATTGGTGGGGGGCCCTGCGGTAGGACCCCCACAGATCTGATAGTTCTCCCCTATCCTATGGGGATTTCATTTTTGCACTGGTCCACTAAGCCTAATAATAGGCGCCACTTCTTGGTCTGTACAGATAACTTTACTGCGGTTATCTGCTTATCTGTTATTCTAACCATTGACCATTGTGTCTATGGCCCCTGGGGCTGCCATAATTTTTAGCTCGGGCAAAATGGCCGCCGCTATAATCATGTTCAGGAAACAGAATAAATAAATCTGCAATCAGAAAATAACAGATTAGAAAAAAGCACATGTGCTATCTGATTTTAACTGGCAGGAAATAAAATTGGCACATTTCACGCTCGCCCTCCCCTTACAATGTGATCTGGTTCAGACTGCCGCATAGTCATCTCGCCTGACCCTGTTGATCAGGATGGAAGGGCTGGCAGAGGAAGCAGGTTGGATGGGTGGAGGCGGGAGAGGTGGCAGAAGAAGCGGGAGGGAGGACAATCAGAGGAAGCGGGAGGGAGGACAGTCAGAGGAAGCGGGAGGGAGGACAGTCAGAGGAATCGGGAGGGAGGACAGTCAGAGGAAGCTGGAGAGAGGACAGTCAGAGGAAGCTGGAGAGAGGACAGTCAGAGGAAGCTGGAGAGAGGACAGTCAGAGGAAGCTGGAGAGAGGACAGTCAGAGGAAGCTGGAGAGAGGACAGTCAGAGGAAGCTGGAGAGAGGACAGTCAGAGGAAGCGGGAGGGAGGACAGGCAAAATGGCCGCCCCTATAATCATGTTCAGGAAACAGAATAAATAAATCTGCAATCAGAAAAGGGTAAATTACTCTTACCGGTAATTGGATTTTCCAATAGCCTCCACAACGGCATTCATAGGAGGGTGTCCCCGCCTCCAGGACAGGAAACAACGAGGAAGCACAGGATTTAAGGAGCCTCCTCCCCTTACCTTACCAGTCAATAAGAGAGGACACAGAAGTGATGCAGAAAAAAATTATATATTATAGTAAACAAATTACATCATTCGTCTACATTCAAAATTTGGGAGGGAAACCAGTGCCGTTGTGGAGGCTATTGGAAAATCCAATTACCGGTAAGAGTAATTTACCCTTTTCCCCGGCGCCTCCACAACGGCATTCATAGGAGGACTAACAGAGTAATCAAACATTAGGGGGGGGTTATAGCAGATAGAACTTTACGACCAAAGGACAAGTCCTGATCCCTTACTATATCTAGCTTATAGTGCCTGAAAAAAGTCATAGGATTAGCCCATGTAGCGGCCTTGCAGATTTGTTCCAGAGGGACTGCTTTCGTCTCTGCCCAGGATGAGGCCACTGCCCTTGTAGAATGAGCCCTCAATACCTCTGGTGGCTGACAGTTCTTGGTAACGTAGGCAGAGGATATTACGTTCCTAATCCATCTAGCTATGGTTAATTTGCTAGCCGCTTGCCCCTTATTAGGGCCCTGAAATTGTAGAAAGAGGCGGTCCGATTTTCTTAGCGGCTTAGTGGCCTGTAGGTAAGAAAGGACTGATCTCCTGACGTCCAGATTATGAAGAGATTCCTCTGAGTCAGTAGATGGAGACTGAAAAAACGAAGGTAGGGAGACTTCCTGTTCCTGATGAAATCTGGATACCACCTTTGGGAGAAAGGCAGGACAGTGCCTGAGGATTATACGATCATCCAGAATTGTAAGATAGGGAGGTTTGCAAGAAAATGCTTGAATTTCCCCAACTCTTCTGGCAGAGGTTATGGCAACTAAAAAAAACGTTTTCATGGTGAGGAGCCTTAGAGGGATATTATCAATTGGCTCAAACGGAGGAGGAGTAGTGAGAACAGACAGAACTAGGCCCAAGTCCCAGGGAGGAACCACCGGACGGGGAAAGAAGGAAGTTCTTACTGCCCCCTTCAAAAAACGTTTGATCAGAGGGGAATCTGTCAGTTTTACATCCAAGAAGGCGCTGAGCGCGGAGATCTGTACCTTTAGAGTTGACGGGCGGAGGCCTTTTTCCAACCCAGCTTGTAGGAACTGGAGGACCTGAGGAACATCAGGAAAATCCACACTTCCCAAAAAGGACAAGAAGGCATTCCAGGTTCTCAAGTAGATCCGGGAAGTTATGGGTTTCCTGCTTTTTAGCATCGTGGAAATAACCGCATCTGACAGGCCTTTCCGTTTTAGCAGGAGGCGTTCAGATTCCAGGCCGTCAAACTGAGTTGCTTTACACTGGGATGATTTATTGGTCCCTGGTGGAGTAGGTCTGGGTTTGACGGTAGTGTCCAATGAACACCGGCTGATAGTTTGAGCAGGAGTGGAAACCAAGCCCTTCTTGGCCAGAAGGGGCCACCATAATTACATGGACCCTCTCTTCCTGAGTTTTTACCAGGACTCTGGGAATGAGAGTGAATGGAGGGAAGGCATAAAGGAGCTGTTTTGGCCACGACCGGGAGAGGGCGTCTAGCCATACTGGATGATCTTTTTGCGAGAGGGAACAGAATTTTGTGACCTGTCTGTTGCTTTTGGTGGCAAATAGATCTAATACTGGGGTCCCCCACATCTGGCAGATCTGGCTGAAAACGTGATGATTTAGGGACCATTCGGTTTCTCTTATGAGATGTCGACTGAGATAATCGGCCACCACGTTCTTTTCCCCCTTGATATGTACCGCCGAAAGGGACAGAAGGTTTCTTTCTGCCCAACAGAAAATGTTTTTTGACACTTCCGCCAGTGAGCGACTTCTGGTTCCCCCTTGTTTGTTTACGTACGCCACCACAGTAATGTTGTCCGTCAAAATTTTTACGTGTTTTGGGGAGGTAGTTTTGAAAAGGGAAAGGAGAACTCTGTGGACAGCTGACAGTTCCTTTAAATTTGAGGAGGCGTCCTGCATGTTTTTTTCCCAGGATCCTTGAACTACTGATCCTGAGGAATGACCTCCCCACCCTGAGTTGCTGGCGTCTGTTGTAATGACCATAACATCTTTTGGGCGCCAGTGAACCCCTACGCTCAGGTTTCCCTTTATTCTCCACCAGGTTAGTGACTGTTTTACCTGTCTGGGAACGTGAATTTTTCTGTCTAGAGATGAGTTCTTTCCGTCCCATGAGGATAGGAGAAAGGCCTGAAGGGCTCTTGTGTGACTTTGGGCCCACCTTACTGACGGGATTGCGGCCGTTAGCAGCCCTAGTACAGCCATGATGTCTCTTATTGAGGACCGATCCCTGCTGGAAAAAAGAGACACTGTTTGGATTAAGTGAGACTGTTTGTCTTGAGGAAGGAAAGACATTAGCTGCCTTGAGTCCAACAGCACCCCTAAAAATACCTTTTCTTGATTGGGGATAAGGTCTTATTTTTTTGGATTTATTATCCACCCTAGATCTGTAAGACAGTTCCGGATTTGCTTGAGGCGTGACTGTAGAAGTTGGCGCGACTCCGCAAACACCTGAAAGTCGTCCAGGTATGGAACGATTTGTACCCCCTGAAGGTGAAGAAATTTTGTGACTTCGGACATTATTTTTGAAAAAACTCTGGGAGCAGAGGATAGGCCGAAAGGAAGGGCTGTGAACTGAAAATGGGACAGCTTTCCTTGATAATAAATTGCAATCCTTAGAAAACGCTGATGACTGTGGTATATTGGGACGTGGTAATAAGCGTCCTGAAGGTCGACAGTGGCCATAAAGCAGTCCTGCGGAAGGATCTGTGTAGTAGATTTTATGGTCTCCATTTTGAATCTCTTGTAAATGATGGATTTGTTTAAGGACTTTAAATTTATAATTAGGCGATAGGAGCCGTTTGTTTTTTTTATCAAAAATATAGGGGAATAGAATCCTTCGCCGTGTTGGTTTTCTGGTACAGGGATGAGGACTCCTTTGAGGAGTAACGTAGTTATCTCTGACTCTAGGGATGCCTGTTTGTCGGGCTGTTGTATTTGGTTGAGAAAAAAATGTTTTGGGGGTGGTGAAACAAACTCTAGCTTTAGGCCTTCTCTTATGGTACGAGTGACCCAAGGGGAGGCAAAAATTTCTTGCCAGGCGGAGGAGAATTGTTTTAGTCTGCCTCCTACCTGGATCAGCATGTCACTGGGTAGGGCGGGTAGAGGCCTCTGGCTTAAAAAGGTATCCCCTTCCTCTACCTCTAGAAGGTTGCCATCTTTTTGATCCGTCTCTTTTACTTTGATCCGCTCTTGACCTCTTTTGATTTTGAAAGGAACGCCTCTGTTGATAATAACGATTATCAGATGGGAACCCTTTTTTTCTGTCGGAGGCCTTCTCCAGAATATCGTCAAGAGCGGAGCCAAATAGCCTATCTCCCTCACATGGGATGGAGCATAGGCGGTTCTTAGATCCTGCGTCCCCCGTCCAGGAACGGAGCCATACCGCCCTACGGGTCGCATTGGCTAAAGCACTGCTTTTTGCAGAGAGTTTAACCAAGTCGGCCGAGGCATCCGCTAGAAAATTAGATGCTCTCTTTAAGGTGGGAAGGGAGTTCAAGATTTCTTCCCTGGACGTACCCCCTGACAGATTGCTTTCTAGCTGATCTAGCCACACTGAGAGGGTTCTGGCAGTACAAGTGGACGCTATGCTGGGGCGCAACATCGCAGTATTCGTCTCCCAGGATTTCCTTAACAGATTTTCGCATTTTTTTTCCATTGGATCCTTTAGGAGACCCATATCCTCAAAGGACAGCGAGGATTTCTTTGAAATACGGGCCACTGGAGCATCTATTTTGGGAGTTTTATCCCACAAATCAGAGTCAGACTCTGAGAAGGGGTATTTGCGCTTGAAGGCGGCTGATACAGTCCACCTTTTATCAGGATCCCTCCATTCCCTGGAAATAAGGGCTTTTATATTATTATGGATGGGGAAGGATCTCTTCTTTTTTTCACCCAACCCCTGAAAGATCTGATCGTGAAGGGACTGAGTCTCTTTTACATCTTCCAAATTAAGGGTAGATTTGATATCTTTTAGTAGGGATTGTGTTTCTTCGGGAAAGCACATAGGCCTCCCTGCAGCCTCTTCAGAGGATAAGGAGACCTGATCATCAAGTAACTCCCCTTCATCCAGATCCACTTGGTCTGATATTTCCAGATTTAGGGAACGGGAAGGCCCAGGGGAAAGCGCCAATTGTCTGGAATCAGCTGCAGCCTTAATTTCTTCTCTAATGAGGGTTCGCATGGACTCCACAAAGGAAGGGGATTCTTCTGAGATGACTTTCTCAATACATCTGGGGCAAAGGGTCTTTTTTGGATCCGATACCAAGCCCTTACGGCAGCCACCACACTTTTTGCGCCCTGAATCCCCTTTGGTTTTAAGCTTTCTGGACTCACTGTCCTAAAGGGAATAAAACAAACTTTGTATAGGACAAAGGAGGGACCCAGAGTAAGGGTGGTGAGGGGTCAGTATATAACATTACAGACACCCAGCGTGTAGGGGGAGGAGAGGTACAGGATTCCTTAACCCTATATAACTATGCGGAAAACATATAAAAGCATAGGGATAACTCCCCCAGGGAGGAGGCTTACCGGGCTTAGGGCCGAAACAGCGGGATCACCGGAGCGCTTTGACGACTCTCTGTCGCTGGAAGGCATCACTGCAGAACGGCGGCGGTGATGAATGTGAGCCTTCCTTTTAAATTTCCCGCCGCGCGCAGGAGCCGTCTTCTCGCGAGAATCTCTTGCCCAAGGAGATCTCGTTCCGGTGACGTCACACGCCCGATCCCGCGCGAGTTCCGGCGGACTCGCAAGCCCGGGGATGCCTAAGATTAGGACTTATTCCGCAGGATCGAGGAAGGGAGGCAATGCAGCCCTGGAGCCCCCAATCCCTGCACCAGCCCTCCTGAATCACAGGGAAAAGACCAGGCTGGTGCGGTAGATAAGTTTCTGGATAATCCCAGGAGTGGCTTCCACGCACGTCCGAGGACAGGAAACAACGACTGGTAAGGTAAGGGGAGGAGGCTCCTTAAATCCTGTGCTTCCTCGTTGTTTCCTGTCCTGGAGGCGGGGACACCCTCCTATGAATGCCGTTGTGGAGGCGCCGGGGAAAATAACAGATTAGAAAAAAGCACATGTGCTATCTGATTTTAACTGGCAGGAAATAAAATTGACACATTTCACTCTCGCCCTCCCCTTACAATGTGATCTGGTTCAGACTGCCACATAGTCATCTCGCCTGGCCCTGTTGATCAGGAGGGAAGGGCTGGCAGAGGAAGCAGGTTGGATGGGTGGAGGCGGGAGAGGTGGCAGAAGAAGCGGGAGGGAGGACAATCAGAGGAAGCGGGAGGGAGGACAGTCAGAGGAAGCGGGAGGGAGGACAGTCAAAGGGAGCGGGAGGGAGGACGGTCAGAGGAAGCGGGAGGGAGGACGGTCAGAGGAAGCGGGAGGGAGGACGGTCAGAGGAAGCGGGAGGGAGGACGGTCAGAGGAAGCTGGAGAGAGGACGGTCAGAGGAAGCTGGAGAGAGGACAGTCAGAGGAAGCTGGAGAGAGGACAGTCAGAGGAAGCTGGAGAGAGGACAGTCAGAGGAAGCTGGAGAGAGGACAGTCAGAGGAAGCGGGAGAGAGGACAGTCAGAGGAAGCGGGAGAGAGGACAGTCAGAGGAAGCGGGAGAGAGGACAGTCAGAGGAAGCGGGAGGGAGGACAGTCAGAGGAAGCGGGAGGGAGGACAGTCAGAGGAAGCGGGAGGGAGGACAGTCAGAGGAAGCGGGAGGGAGGACAGTCAGAGGAAGCGGGAGGGAGGGGAGGCAGAGGAAGCGGGTGGGAGGGGAGGCAGAGGAAGCGGGTGGGAGGGGAGGCAGAGGAAGCGGGTGGGAGGGGAGGCAGAGGAAGCGGGAGGGAGGATCGGCAGAGGAAGCGGGAGGGAGGACCGGCAGGGGAAGCGGGAGGGAGGACAGGCAGGGGAAGCGGGAGGGAGGACAGGCAGGGAAAGCGGGAGGGAGGACAGGCAGGGAAAGCGGGAGGGAGGACAGGCAGGGAATGCGGGAGGGAGGACAGGCAGGGAATGCGGGAGGGAGGACAGGCAGGGAAAGCGGGTGGGAGGGGAGGCAGGGGAAGCAGGTGGGAGGGGTGGCAGAGGAAGCGGGAGGGGTGGCAGAGGAAGCTGGAGGGAGGGGTGGCAGAGCAAGCAGGAAGTGCACAGAATGCCTTGTCCGGTCTGGCAGAACTGAAGTGCTGATTTGCATTTGGAATAAAGTGACTTTTTCTCCAGAATAAAGTAAGGTCCCTGTCAGACGAGTGGTTTCCACGCATCAGACTCGCAGCGTGTGTCTGTGGCAGCTCCCGTCCTGACCTCCCAGCACTGATGGGGTCGCATAGCATTATCTTGATTTATGATGCCATGTAACCCTTAGAGTTTTGGAATGTATTTGGATAACACTGACATAATGTCAGAAGTGGAACCTACAGAGAAAATCTATAATGGAAATATGTGTGCCTCTTCTGTGTTTTGCACCCACAAATACTGATGCAACAATAATGACCATGTGAAAGAGGCCTTGACCTGATTTCTCAGCAAGCTGATAATTCACCTTCAACTCTCCCTCCCTGCACTCAGAATGGGACAATAAAAAGTTACTTGTTTAGTGAAAAGTGGTTCACTGGCCCTGTGAAACATCACAGAGCAAAGCATGCTGGGTTTGCTTAAGGAAACCCAGCAGGAAGCTGAGGAACAGCAGGAAGTTCTGCATGTAAACATCCTTCCAAGATGAGCTGATGCCAGGGACAGGGGGAGGAAAGTTCTGATGTTAAAAGTAGGTATATGGAGCATCTCTGGGCAGATAAAAACAAATTCATTATGAAACTAGAGAACTAATTTAAGGCCCAAAAAGGATAAGTCATAAAGGGGGTTAACGTATTGTATTAAAATCATGCCGAACTGGCATTGATGTTCCTAATGTCCTTGCAGAGGACAGGCCTGATTGTCAGAGAAGGTTGTGGTTTCCAGATTTCTGAATGTTATCAGTTCTGGGTTTGTGTAATAGAAGCGATCAGTGAGTGTAGAGAGGAATCCTCAACTTTATCATTCATCTATAATAAAGTGTTATATAAAGATTTATAAGGCAGGATCTACAGAGGCAGGTTTTGAGTCAAAGCCAGGAAGGGATTCAAAAGGAATAGGGAATGTTAGTTCAAAGTCTCATTTTAGTTCGAAGTCTGTCTAAAAAAAACGCCTGTGTTTCTTTGTAATCCTAACAGAAAATCCCAGTAAGAACTCTGAGGAAAACTTCATGTGGTTGCTAGATAAAACAGAAGATGAAGATATCGGTCAGCGCTTTTCAGGAGAGAAAATCATTACCTATAATGTACACCCAGGACTTCACAGTGCAGGTCTATTATCTAATCCCACTAATCATGAAGAACCTTCTCCTGACCAATCACAGATTGCTGCCACGAGTACCCAGCAGAAAGGAGGTAAAAGGGAATCTGGAAAACAGAATACAAAAAGCTCAAATCTATATTCACACAGAAGAATTCACACAGTTGAGAAGCCAAATTCCTGTTCAAAATGTGGGAAATGTTTTATGTATAAATCACAGCTTGTGAAGCATGAGAGAATTCACACTGGAGAGAAGCCGTATTCGTGTTCAGAATGTGGGAAGTGTTTTACTACTAAAGACAAACTAAAGGTTCATCAGAGAAGTCATACAGGAGAGAAACCATTTACATGTTCAGAATGTGGGAAATGTTTTACAGAGAAATCAGGTCTTGTCAGACATGAGCGATATCACACAGGAGAGAAGCCGTTCTCATGTTCTGAATGTGGAAAGCGATTTACACAAAACTCAGGTCTTTTTAGCCACAGAAGAATTCACACAGGAGAAAAGCCATATTCCTGTTCAGAATGTGGAAAATGTTTTATGTATAAATCACGTCTTGTTGTACATCAAAGAATTCACACAGGAGAGAAGCTGTATTCATGTTCAGAATGTGGGCGATTTTTTGCAAAGAAATCATATCTTGTTAAACATGAGAGGATTCACTTAGGAGAGAAGCCGTATTCATATTTAGAACGTGGAAAATGGTTTACTACTGAAGATAAACTCGAGGAACATAAGAAAATTCAAGCAGGAGAAAAGCCAGTTACATGTACAGAATGTGGGAAATGTTTTGCTTCTAAAGCCACCCTCAGGATTCATCAGAGAATTCACACAGGAGAGTATCCATATTCATGTTCACTATGTGGGAAATGTTTTCTAGGTAAATCATATCTTGTTAAACATGAGAGAATCCACACAGGGGAAAAGCCTTATTCATGCGCAGAATGTGGGAAACGTTTTACTGATAAATCACATCTTGGTAGACATAAAAGAATTCACACAGGAGAGAAGCCGTACTCATGTTCAGAATGTGGGAAATGTTTTATTTCAAAAGACAACTTAAAGGTTCATCAGAGAATTCACACAGGAGAGAAACCATTTACATGTTCAGATTGTGGTAAATGTTTTACAGATAAATCATGTCTTCTTACACATGAAAGAATTCACACAGGAGAGAAGCCATTTAAATGTTCAGAATGTGGAAAATGTTATACACAAAAGTCAGATCTCATTAAACATGAGAGAAACCACACAGGGGAAAAGCCATATTCCTGTTCAGATTGTGGGAAATGTTTTATTTCTAAAGACAACCTCAACCGTCATCAGAGAATTCACACAGGAGAGAAGCCGTATTCATGTTCAGAATGTGAGAAATGTTTTACACAAAAGTCAAGTCTCATTGCACATGAGAAACTTCACACAGGAGAGAAACCATTTTGATTTGCTATATGTGAAAATGCTTTACAAATAATTCAAATTTTAAAACTCTTTTAGAGAATTCACACAGAGAAGAAACCATGTTCTTGTTTGTATTACGGGAAGTGTTATAAGAGCAGACAAGGTACTTTAAATATACTTTAGGGTGGCTAGGTGTACCAAACACAGGGTTTTCAGCCTGCCTCTTCTTTATCTACCCCAGCCATACATGGGCCCTACCATATTCTGTATAAGTCCTTGCCTATCTGACTAGCTACCTGCACTGATTGATGGAGCGCTGTTCTAATATCTCTTCCTTTCACTCAGGAACTAACAGAGAAGTGCAGGGAAGAAAAAATTAAAGTTTACAGCAATTCATACTGGCAGCAAGTGAAATAGGCAGAGAGAGGTCAGAAATATAGTAGGGCAAATTAAAGGAAGCAGGGGCTGAGGTAGAGAGATAAGAGGCAGGCTGAGAAGGCTCTGTATGTTACACACAGCTGTCCTCAGACTATAGTATATGGTAAAGGTAGACTTTCCTTAGTAATGCGTGCTGCAAAGGAGACACCATTTCGTATTTACAGTTTTAGTCGCACTGCGTTTACACTTTAGCCATGTTATTACTACAGCATGTGAAACCATACTAACATAGTGATGAATGTACTTATGACATTTCCGTCTGTGGAATAAAGTTGTGTGAATTGTTCTTCTAATGAGTAATTGTGATGTATGTTTTTTGAATGTTTTTATACTCCTGGTGATAAAATATTGATATGTTCACATACACAATCTACATGGGCGTCCTTACATTTCTGTATGACTGTAGTCAGAGACTTAAAGGGGCTGGACACCATACGCATAAAAAAATAAAGGGTCCCAGATAATAACTAAAGCCATAAGGTATTTGTATCATGAGAGATATATTGTGTACATATAATTTTTCTAATGTGCTCAGCATAGCATGCTCCCATTGATGAGAGGCTGTGTGGGTGGAGCAGCTTCAAAGTGAAAGTAAAAATCCCAGCATGCTTCTTCGGAGGAGTGATCACATGACCTCCCTGGCCAAACAAAACAAATTGTGTGTTTTTTGTTTTTTTTGTGTCACCATTTTCTGAAAGCTATACTTTTTCTTGTTTTTTCTGCCAATCATCTTGCACAGTGGCTAATTTTTTGCGGGAAGAGTTGATGTTTTTATTGGTACCATTTTTGGGTACATATGATTTTTTGATTGCTTGGTATTACACTTTTGGTGATGTAAGGTGACAAAAAATTTCATTTTTTTGGAACCTTTTTTTTTTTTTTTTCCTTGACGTTTACCTGAGGGGCTCGGTCATGTTATATTTTTCTATAGCAGGTTGTTACGGAAGTGGCAATTCCTAATATATGTGTGTGTGTGTGTGTATATATATATATATATATATATATACAGTACAGACCAAAAGTTTTGACACACCTCATTCAAAGAGTTTTCTTTATTTTCATGACTATGAAAATTGTAGATTCACACTGAAGGCATCAAAACTATGAATTAACACATGTGGAATTATATACATAACAAACAAGTGTGAAACAACTGAAAATATGTCATATTCTAGGTTCTTCAAAGTAGCCACCTTTTGCTTTGATTACTGCTTTGCACACTCTTGGCATTCTCTTGATGAGCTTCAAGAGGTAGTCCCCTGAAATGGTTTTTACTTCACAGGTGTGCCCTGTCAGGTTTAATAAGTGGGATTTCTTGCCTTATAAATGGGGTTGGGACCATCAGTGGCGTTGAGGAGAAGTCAGGTGGATACACAGCTGATAGTCCTACTGAATAGACTGTTAGAATTTGTATTATGGCAAGAAAAAAGCAGCTAAGTAAAGAAAAACGAGTGGCCATCATTACTTTAAGAAATTAAGGTCAGTCAGTCAGCCGAAAAATTGGGAAAACTTTGAAAGCAAGGGCTATTTGACCATTAAGGAGAGTGATGGGGTGCTGCGCCAGATAACCTGGCCTCCACAGTCACCGGACCTGAACCCAATCGAGATGGTTTGGGGTGAGATAGACCGCAGAGTGAAGGCAAAAGGGCCAACAAGTGCTAAGCATCTCTGGGAACTCCTTCAAGACTGTTGGAAGACCATTTCAGGGGACTACCTATTGAAGCTCATCAAGAGAATGCCAAGAGTGTGCAAAGCAGTAATCAAAGCAAAAGGTGGCTACTTTGAAGAACCTAGAATATGACATATGTTCAGTTGTTTCACACTTGTTTGTTATGAATATAATTCCACATGTGTTAATTCATAGTTTTGATGCCTTCAGTGTGAATCTACAATTGTCATAGTCATGAAAATAAAGAAAACTCTTTGAATGAGAAGGTGTGTCCAAACTTTTGGTCTGTACTGTGTATATATATATATATATATATATATATAGTGTAATTACACACATTTATATGTATACATACAGTTAGGTCCATAAATATTGGGACATCAACACAATTCTAACACTTTTGGCTCTATACACCACCACAATGGATTTGAAATGAAACGAACAAGATGTGCTTTACCTGCAGACTGTCAGCTTTAATTTGAGGGTATTTACATCCAAATCAGGTGAACGGTGCAGGAATTACAACAGTTTGCATATGTGCCTCCCACTTGTTGGGGGACCAAAATTTATGGGACAATTGGCTTCTCAGCTGTTCCATGGCCAGGTGCGTGTTATTCCCTCATTATTCCAATTACAATGATCAGATAAAATGTCCAGAGGTCATTTCTAGTCTGCTATTTGCATTTGGAATCTGTTGCTGTCAACTCTCAAGATGAGATCCAAAGAGCTGTCACTATCAGTGAAGCAAGCCATCATTAGGCGGAAAAAACAAAACAAATCCATCAGAGAGATAGCAAAAACATTAGGTGCGGCCAAAACAACTGTTTGGAACATTCTTAAAAAGAAGGAATGCACCGGTGAGCTCAGCAACACTAAAAGACCCGGAAGACCACGGAAAACAACTGTGGTGGATGACCGAAGAATTCTTTCCCTGGTGAAGAAAACGCCCTTTACAACAGTTGGCCAGATCAAGAACACTCTCCAAGAGGTAGGTGTATGTGTGTCAAAGTGAACAATCAGGAGAAGACTTCACCAGAGTGAATACAGAGGGTTCACCACAAGATGTAAACCATTGGTGAGCCTCAAAAACAGGAAGGCCAGATTAGAGTTTGCCAAACGACATCCAAAAAAGCCTTCACAGTTCTGGAACAACATCCTATGGACAGATGAGACCAAGATCAACTTGTACCACAGTGATGGGAAGAGAAGAGTATGGAGAAGGAAAGGAACTGCTCATGGTCCTAAGCATACCACCTCATCAGTGAAGCATGGTGGTGGTAGTGTCATGGCGTGGGCATGTATGGCTGCCAATGGAACTGCTTCTCTTGTATTTATTGATGATGTGACTGCTGACAAAAGCAGCAGGATGAATTCTGAAGTGTTTCGGGCAATATTATCTGCTCCTATTCAGCCAAATGCTTCAGAACTCATTGGACGGCGCTTCACAGTGCAGATGGACAATGACCCAAAGCATACTGCAAAAGCAACCAAAGAGTTTTTTAAGGGAAAGAAGTGGAATGTTCTGCAATGGCCGAGTCAATCACCGGACCTGAATCCGATTGAGCATGCATTTCACTTGCTGAAGACAAAACTGAAGGGAAAATGCCCCAAGAACAAGCAGGAGCTGAAGACAGTTGCTGTAGAGGCCTGGCAGAGCATCACCAGGGATGAAACCCAGCGTCTGGTGATGTCTATGCGTTCCAGACTTCAGGCTGTAATTGACTGCAAAGGATTTGCAACCAAGTATTAAATAGTGAAAGTTTGATTTATGATTATTATTCTGTCCCATTACTTTTGGTCCCTTAACAAGTGGGAGGCACATATGGAAACTGTTGTAATTCCTGCACCGTTCACCTGATTTGGATGTAAATACCCTCAAATTACAGCTGACAGTCTGCAGGTAAAGCACATCTTGTTCGTGTCATTTCAAATCCATTGTGGTGGTGTATAGAGCCAAAAATGTTAGAATTGTGTCTGTCTTAATATTTATGGACCTGACTGTAAAGTGCGGGTTATTTTACTGCTAGACACCCTTTCAGTGCTGGTGCCCTGGAGCACATGTCATCAGTTTGTACAGAGATGCCGTGCATTCCCATTGCTCTGATGTTTGTGAAATACGGCCAGGGGATCAGACGCACTCCAATAGGCTCCCCGCTCCGAACTCTGACAGGAATACCCTGTTTGTACTAACAGAACAAGCAGCGGATTTCCGTCAGAGACGGAACAGGGCGCGCGCCAGTGGCAGGGCAGACTGTGCATGCGCTGCTCTTAGGCAGATTAGGAAAAACAGTGCTTGTGCAGTTACCCTACAGGCATGGACGAGCTTTCTCTATTTCGCGTGCCGCCATAGGCGAACTGGCTACGGGGCTTAGGGGGCGTAGCTTACTCTAAAAAGATTACCAGACAGATTTTTTAAAGAAAGCATATTTGGAATCTCTTTTTTACCCCGCCTCCAACAATGTTGTGTAAAGTACTGATATGGTGGCCAACCCCTGGGTTGCCATACACAGATTAAAGTTGTCCGGAAATGCAGATTTCGGCCATTGCTGCCAACTGCCGTTTGAACAACTAGCGCAAACCAGCAATCGCCGATGGCAGACTCTTGTCTGCTAAAAAATGCGATCCGCCGTGCTGGAAAACCTCGGCCGTTCATCGGCCAAAATTGCGGTGCGGTCGTTTATACGGACGATCCCCTGGACGACTGATCGGTCGCAATGCGGCAGATCATTATCTCCAAAAGAATGGCCAGCTTTGGATACTGCAGGCTCCATGAACGTGTAATCTGAAGGTTGGAAGAATGATTGTAAGGACTTGGGTGTTTATGGCATATGAACAGGAAGTACCATCAATGTCGGATAGATGTAGGTACCACCTCTGGTTCCCGCTCCTTTCCACCAGCGCTACTTCTGTCCAACAGGAGGGCAGTGTGTACCTAGCACTACCACCAGCTGTGAGTATATATCCAGCAAGATACCCACTCATACCAGGGAGCCTGCAATAACAACCCCTCATACAGCTACAACAGCAGTTCTGCCAGTGGCGTAACTAGAACTGACTGGGCCCCACCGCAACTCCCTCCTCCCGGGCAACCCCCACTGCTGCGGCTAGTCAAGATGGCTCTCCCAGGCCAGGCAGCTGCTTCATCCATTTCCTACATGTATATACAGTACGCCATGTCACTGTATAGAATGCCATTGTATAATATTGTAGTGGGGGCCCTGAGAATAATCAGTCCTCCTCCTTGGAGGGCCCCTTTTGAGTTTGTGCCTCATAGCAGCCCAAATGTATCAATCAAGTCCTGGTGAATTATCTTTGGTTGCTTTGCACCCCTGGGCAGAATTTTCCTTCAACAACCATCCCAGTGAGTCTACCGGTAAGACCTCTTTCTTCATGGTGTATGGTCTTCATCCTCCGTTCCAGGTCTACTGTCATACCAACTATGTACAGATCTGGCAAGGAAATAAAACATCCCTATATTAGGCTTTTGCTCAAATTATATTTGCTGACCACAAGAGCAGGACTCCGCCTCAGTTTTCTTCTGGAGACAAAGTTAGTCTCACCTCCAAAATCAGGGCCGATGTCAGGGCAAGCAGCAAAGGGTCTGTACAGTAAATATGTTAGGTCAGGAATAGGACAGGGGTCAGTACATACGTAGGTAGAGTAGGTAGCATACTAAAATCACCTTTTGCTCAGGCACCCTCCCCTAGGGGGCAGATGCATTAACCCCTTACTGTCAAGGCCTATTTTCATTTTTGCATTTTGGATTTTTCCTCCCCACATTCCAATAACCATAACTTTTTTATTTTTCCGTGCACACAGCTATATGAGGGTTTATTTTTTGCAGGACACACTGCATTTTAAAATGGCACCATTTAATTTACCATGTCTTGTATTGGAAAATGGGAAAAAAAATCTTTGTGTGGCAAAACAGAATTCACTGTGCGCTAAAAATGACCTGACCTTCTTATTCTGCAGCTGTAAACAAATGCGGCGATACCAAACTTGTATATTTTTTTTTTTACTACTTTAAAAAAACTAAAAACCTTTGAAAAAATTTAAATTATTGCCATATACTGACAGTCATAACTTTTTTTTACATTTCGGTCTACAGATCTGTATAAGGGCTTGTTTTTTTGCATAAAAAAATGTATTTTTATTGGAACAATTTTTGTGGTTTGTACGACTTTTTGATCACTGTTATTCAATTTTTTGGGGGGACAAGAAGACACAAAATGGCGAATTGCATGTTACGACGCTTACCATACAAGAATTATTTTTTAATATTTTCATAGTTCAGACATTTTCAGACGTGGTGATACCCAATATGTTTATTTTTTATTCTTTATATATTTTTATATGTAAAACTGGGACGGGGGGTGATTCAAACTTTTATTTTTGGTGTTTTTTTTTTTTTTTTTTTAATCTATTTAACTATTATTATTTTTGAATAGCCCTTAAGGGGCTAGAACCTGGGATCTTTTGATCCCATCTCCTATTCACCCTAATAGATCTCTATTAGGGTCCGATGCAGAGGCCCGCTCCATACATCCCCTCACTCACTATGATGTACAGGTAGCATGCAGGGGCTAAGTACCCAGAGGCAGCCAGCCATAGAGTGGGAAAGATTAGGGCATGGGTGCTTTGGCCCATGCACACACTCCCTACAGACAGGGAAGACCTAGCAGAGAAACGCACTCCATGGCCTGCATCGGGAGTGGAGACCCTGGATTCCAGCATCCGGGCCCGCAGCAGTTTCAGGCTTCTGATCTACAGCAGCAGCAGAGTATCCCAGGGCATAGACCGCTGAGATAACAGAGGAGTGGCGTCATCCCATTATCATCTACACGGACCACATAAACTTGCCATAATTTCAGTCTGCTCAAGACCTTAATCATCACCAAGCCCAGTGGCTGCTGTTCCCTCTTTGGCTTGACTTCATTCTGCATATCCACCCAACCAGGAAGAAAACCAAGGCTGATGTCCTTGTTCGTCCCAAGTGACCGAGTAGAGCACCCCAGCACATCATTGATTCTGCCTGAAACCTCTCTGTTGCTCTAAAGCAGGGATGCTCAACCTGCGGCCCTCCAGCTGTTGTAAAACTACAACTCCCACCATGCCCTGGTGTAGGCTGATAGCTGTAAGCTGTTCGGGCATGCTGGGAGTCATAGTTTTGCAACAGCTGGAGGGCCGCAGGTTGAGCATGTCTGCTCTAAAGCTTAAAAGGGCTTGGCCGGTTTCCTATATTGATGACCTATCTAACTCTCAGCACGATCAGCTGTTTGAAGAGAACACATCGCTCTTGTGAGCACTGCATTCTCTTCACTGTTTACCTCCTGGGTGTCGACATCATAGCAGTGAGCAGGAGTAAGTACAAGGCCGGCGTCAGCACCCAGCATACCCGGTCAAGTGCCGGGGCCCACAGCTCCTGCGGGGGCCCACAGCACAGCTGCCAGAGGCCAGAAGCAGTGAGCACTTCCATCAATACAGATGGTAGCGCTCATTGCTGGAGCACAGGGAGCTTTATTACTATGGAGGGGGCACAGAGAGCTTTATTACTATGGAGGGGGCACAGAGGACTGTGACGCTTCGCGATCTCGGCAATACGAAGAAATCGCGAATGCATCATGTTCTAAAATCACAGTCTCACCAGATCCCTCTCCTGCACACAAGGAGTTAAAACTTTCCGTTACAGCCCACAGAGCAGAGGTTAATTAACAAAGATTGTTACTGACCCCCTGTCAGGTTATACATCCATCAATCTGATATCATCATGACAAAACCTCATAAACGGGCCTTCTCTCTAGTCTGAGCGGCTCCAACACAGCATGAGTTTTCACACTCCTTAAGCCTGGTCAGACCTTCAAAAGAGAAGGACAGATCCTTATCACACAGCTGGTTGGTGCAAGAAGTAAGATGACCTTAAGGTCACCACCAATCCATAGACTTCATATGTTTCCCATATTTCCTGGGTTAGGAAAATACGAAATGAACAATCTCTTCAGAAAATGTTTCGGTTCTTCTAACACACCTTCCAGGAAATCTGCAAGTCAATTGGAAATTCCCGCTGTGAGATATAACGGTTCTCAGGAACCCTGTATTATCTTCCAGTTATGTTTGGTATCAGATGATGCGTAAAATTGTCCTGATTATAAATATGAACTTTATTTCTTAAGTTGACCTACGAGTACGGGGATAAACTGGCAAAGCCAAGATTCTGCCAGATTTACTCCCTCTCGGGGCAAGAACTGCCCCTCTTCCAATTACACAAGGCTGGGCTTGTACATGTCATAACCACTCCCCGCTACAGAGTGGGTAAAACACAGTGACACACTCAGGTCCTGGTCCTTCACCTACCATCTGATGTCGAATAAGATCACGACCGCCTGACACGGGCACCCCGCCATCTTGGATTATTCCTTACAAAGACTTTATCTTTTACTGGACCCTACCACGGTAATTCTGAACTTACAGACATTCTACTCCTTTCCATCTAGTACCTATTTCTATCCAACCAATCTGTTCGACCGGCAGTTATATTTATCTGTCAGTTTTAATATATATAATTTTGTGTATAGTTTTTAAAATAAAACTAACAATTTAATCGTTCCAGTTTTGCCCTTTTTACCTGATTATCTGGTCTATGCTAAGAGCTCTGTCCTCAGAGGAGACATACTACCGCATTGTCTTATTTTTATAAATTGTTAATTGGTTAGCTAGGTTGCAAAACACTGTTTCTGCCCTTTAGGATTAGCTTGCCGGGGTCTCTTCGCCCCGATTCAATACGAAGAGTTGGTGGCAGCAAATTAATCTGATTTCCAGTGCGAAATCAATAATTTTATTTTACCGATTGTACATACAATCGCGATTGTATCATGTATGGGCACACCAACCAATCTTAAACATCTACTGTGCTCACAGTGGATTTGCCTCCAGAAGTCTCTAGTGGACGAGATCTGTATGGCAACTGTGGCATAGTACGACGGGATTGGCGGGTGGTTGTCACAAGGACATTAATACTATGGAGGGGGCACAGAGGTCTTTATTACTATGGAGGGGCACAGAGGGGTTTATTACTATGGAGGGGCACAGAGGGGTTTATTACTATGGAGGGGGCACAGAGTACTTTATTACTATGGAGGGGGCACAGAGGACTTTATTACTATGGAGGGGTCACAGAGGACTTTATTACTATGGAGGGGGCACAGAGGGCTTTATTACTATGGAGGGGGCACAGAGGGATTTATTACTATGGAGGGGGCACAGAGGACTTTATTACGATGGAGGGGGCACAGAGGGATTTATTACTATGGAGGGGGCACAGAGGACTTTATTACGATGGAGGGGGCACAGAGAACTTTATTACTATGGAGGGGGCACAAAGGACTTTATTACGATGGAGGGGCACAGAGGACTTTATACTATGGAGGGGGCACAGAGGTCCGTATTGCTATGGAGGGGGCACAGAGGACTTTATTAATATGGAGGGGGCACAGAGGTCCTTATTACTATGGAGGGGCACAGAGGACTTTATTACTATGGAGGGGACACAGAGGTCTTTATTACTATGGAGGGGGCACAGAGGAATTTATTATGATGGAGGGGGCACAGAGGACTTTATTACTATGGAGAGGGCACAGAGGACTTTATTACTATGGAGGGGGCACAGAGGACTTTATTACTATGGAGGGGGCACAGAGGACTTTATTACTATGGAGGGGGCACAGAGGGCATTACTAATGTGGGGGGGCACAATGGGCATTTCAACTATGGAGAGGGGACAATGGGGATTATTACTGTGAAGGGGGCACAGATAGGGCATTACAACTGTCAGGGGGGCACACATCTGTACAAAACTACTGTGAAGGTTGTATAATGAGGGCAATACTGCTGTGAGGGGGTCCAGAGAAAGGACCCGCCTCAGGTGCCAAACACTGTAGGCACGCCACTGAATTAGGGAACCATTCGTTCCCCGCTCCACCATTGAGCCGCCAGCGCTCCACAGCAGCAGCAGTACGATGTCCTGGTCCTGCTGATCTGTGTAGGAGGAGGAGCGGGGCAGGCTGGGGATCAGCCTCTGCTCCTCCTACACAGCATCGCCATGTGTCACAGGATCCTGATGATGGGGAGCACAGATCAAGGGAGGAGCCAGGGGACTGAGGCCAGGAGGATTTATTGTTTGTTTTTTTCACTTCCTGTGAAGTGGGCACTGGGCACATATCTTGGCATATCCACCGTAAGAGGGCACATATCTTGGGATAACTACTGTGAAGGGGCAAATATTTTGGGATATCTACTGTGAAGGGGGCACATATCTTGGCATAGCTACTGTGAAGGGGCACATATCTTGGGATATCTACTGTGAGGGAAGCACATATCTTGGGATATCTGCTGTGAGGGGGCACATATCTTGGTATATCTACTGTGAAGAGGTACATATTGTCATGGATGTAGTAGGGGAGAACACCAAAAGACAACAAGAAGGAAGGGGAAAGACACTAGGCCTCAACGCTAGGGAAGGAAAAGGGTCACCACCTATAAAACCCTGCTTCTGGCCCTAACTCTTATCCGTATGGGCACCTCTCGATGGTAGAGATGCCCATACACAGGAACCTAGAAAACCCTGGTGACCCTCAGATGCCCTAAAAGTAATGACAGGGCAGAGACCACCCGTTCCTTCCCTGGTGAAGGAACTAGCGTCTCACTGAGGCCTAGTAAGCAACCGGGGGGGGGGGATACAAAACACAACAAGTGGAACACTTAACTTCTGAGGATGATGGATGATGGATGAACAGGACTTCAACACAAACCACACTCCAGCTCTTCCAAAACCAAATGAAGCTATCCAGAGCAAGGAGTGATGGGTAAAGTCAGACTAAATAGGGCGAGGTAAAGGTCACATGATCCACACCTGAACAGGAGGTGTGGACATACCAGCAACACACAGACATAGTGAAACCAAAAGAGGATGTCAGATCACTAATGCGTAGATAATCTTTCAGACTTTCTAAGACCTGACACAGGTGTGACACATATCTTGGCATATCTACTGTGAGGGGGCACATATCTTGGCATATCTACTGTGGGGGGGGGACATATCTTGGCATATCTACTGTGAGGGGGCACATATCTTGGCATATCTACTGTGAAGGGGGCACATATCTTGGCATATCTACTGTGAAGGGGCACATATCTTGGCATATCTACTGTGAGGGGGCACATATCTGTGAGTAGACCTGAGGGAAAATAAAGGTAGGCACATAAGGACTGATTGACATATATCCGCTCTGTGTAAGGTATTTCATCTATAATACATGCAGTTTCATTGCTGTAAGCGCCGTGCAAAATGACAGAAGGGGGCCCACTGAGACTTTATCGTCCAAGGGCCCACATGAACCTGGAGCCGGCCCTGAGTCAGTACACCTGCTTGTCGCTGCGATGTCAACAGTGAGCAGGAAAACAGTGAAGAGGATGCAGCTCTCGCATGAGCACCGTGTTCTCTTTAAACAGATGATCGGTGAAGGTGCCAGGAGTCAAACCCTGGCCGAACTGATATTGATGACCTATCTTGCAAGACTGATGTGTTCTCCTCAAGCAGCTGATCAGCAAGGCTACATTCGCCGATCTGATCTTGAGGATAGGCCATCAATATGGGAAACCGGCCAACCCCTTTAATCCCTTAGTGACCAAGCCTGTTTGGGCCTTAATGACCAAGCCAGATTTTGGAAATCTGACACGTGTCACTTTAGCAGAGAATAACTTCGTAAAGGTTTTCCACATCAAAGTAATTCTGACATTGTTTTCTCGTCACATATTGTACTTCACTTAGGTGGTAAAATTCTACCGATAAAATATGCGTATCTTTATTAAAAAACTTGCATATTTTCCTATTTTCAACTGCAATATTTCACATACATACATAAATACTATTCAATATTTTTATTAGAAATATATTTCACATCTTTACTTTATTTTGGCTGCACTTACGAAAAACTTTTACTTTTTTTATTTTATTTAGGAGACTTAAATTAAAAAAATGTTTGAAGTACATATTTTTTCCAGCAACAAGCCAAGTTTACAGAGACTTATAAGTGTCAGAATAATAGAACCCCCCAAAAGTGGCCACATTTTGAAAACTACACCCCTTAACATATTCATCTATGGGTGTAATGAGTTTTTTGACCCCCTAGTCTTTTAAAGAAATTAATGCTAAGCAGGTGAAGAAAAATACAATTATAATTTTTTACACAAAAGTGTCTATATGGTTATAACGGAAAATAACGGAATGCCCAGACAGAATGCAAAACGGAAGCCTTTAAAAGGAATTCCTTCCTAATAGAAGTCTATGAGAAAGCATAACGGATCCATCTGGTTCCCGTTATGCAAGACCGAAAACAAAGTCCTGTCGACAGGACCCAGACGGATCCTTTTAAAGACTTCCGTGTTGCATTCCGTCATAATACAAGTCTATAGGCAGAAGTACGGATCCATCCTTCCGTCTTATGGATTCCGTTATGTTTCTTTATAGAGAAGAAAATCTGTGGATCACTCCAATTAGACAATGCGGAACAGGTGCTCTTGGTCTAAGTCGCCCACCCAGCCACAAGGGGGTTGTGGAAAATTTGTAAAAATAGACCAGGCACTCTATATATGTAGCCAACAAGTGAGATATTTATTAAATGTAATACAATCAATTACTAAAATAACAGCATAAAATAGCAGACGCACAATAGATAACAATAAATAGCAGCAACAAGTGTCAGTAACTAACTGCAACAAAGGTATCGTTCAATGGCAGCAATTTGAAGCAAAGGCCATAATGAGTTAAAGTCCATCCAGATGAACCGCAAATATAAATCGGAAGCTCCTTTAAACTGCAGTAATGCCAAAGTCTTTCTTTCAAATGAAATACCCAAGTAGTGAGTCAGAATAATGTCTTATATTAGGATTCCACTCCTGGTTGGTTCACGGTATAACGGAAGAGACTAGAGGGTACAATGTTAACCGCAATGTGGCGTCCCACACAGTTGTATTTGCTTATTCACTGTTACCTTGCTCTTGTCTCGTTCCCGTCTCTCAATACCGACTCGTTGATCTCAGCTGACTCTGTATCCAGTGTCGTCAGCGAATTCAGCGCTCGTTAGACTCGAGTGCCGCCAGGGTTTTTTTCGTTCCAGGAACTTCAGTTTAAATCCAGGGGAGACTTTCTACCAGCATGCCGGTGTAAGGTATAGCCCATACGCGTTTCGGGGACGTGGCCCCTTCCTCAGTGGTAACCTTACTCTGTTTCCCCTCTTCCTTTTATGCTCCGAATCAAGGTAAGTATCAAAAGCTGGACCGGAATCGTAATGGTTCTCAGGTATATATAAAACCCGGATTTCCATGGTGTAACTTCCGTATACTTCTTCTGCGGTTTTTGTGCGGTTCTTATTGCTTTCACAATTGCATGTATGAAATGCTGAGCATGTTAATTATTAGGTGTGTATATATACTGTTCATTTAGTTGAAATAGATGTTAATACAAATTAACATACACATTTAACATTCATCATAAACATTTCTATCGCTAAAAATACAATACTGCCACCTTTTTATCCCAAAAATGTGTAAGAACATAACGTGATCCTATTTCTTTCTACAAATATATGATAAAATGGCTTTTTTATATAAAATTTTAATTTATGCGTTTCTCATGCGGTTTTTTGGATAAAAGTGCGTTTTTTATGTCAAAGCTGCTCAAATGCGATACATACCACAATAGATAAAAATAGAAATAAATAACCATAAAAATCACTTTCAAATTGTTTTTTGATAAAAATTTATATTTTTTGATAAAAATGTATATTTTTTAAATAATTTTTTTTAAAAGTTTTTTAATATTTTTTAATAGACGTCCATTATACAATAATATAAATATAATTCCAGGAACCCAAATAATTCCCAATGTCATTCTCATATTATGGGATGGCGGTCACGTATTGTTTCAGGAATTCACTCAGAGACTTAACAACAATAATAATATAGGGATGAGATACACCTTTGAGGTTCAGAATGAGGAAATAATATTCCTTGATCTCAAAATAAAAAAATCAGAAGAGGGTCATCTTATTACTGAGGTTCATAGAAAAGCGACGGCAACTAATAGTTATTTGCATTGGAGCAGCTGGCACCCGCCCCCCCTGAAAAGAGGAATACCAACTGGCCAATACCTGAGGGCACGTAGGAACTGCTCGGATGAAATCTCCTTTGATAGAGAGAGTGAACAACTATTTCAGAGGTTTAAGAAGAGAGGATACCCGACCAGACCCCTGAAGAAGGCTTATAACAGAGCTAAAAGCCTGAACACGGAAGAATTATTGAAAACAACAATTCACAAAAAAAGTGAAGTCATCAGGTGTATTGGTACTTATGATGGATATAATGATGAGATATGCCGCATAATTAAAAAATACTGGCATATAATATGATCTGACAGAGACCTAGGGATGATTCTTACCCCATATCCATCCATAACATACAGGAGAGGTCCGAATCTTAAAGACCAGCTGGTCCATAGTCACCTGGGAGAAGATAAGATCCAACCTACAGGGAAAAAGGAAAAATACAAGGGATCCTCACCATGTGGGAGCTGCTCCTTTTGTAAATATATACCTCGCATCAAGAAGTTTATGAACCCTGAAGACAAGAAGGAATATGAAATTAGACAACTAATTACATGTAGAACACAAGGAGTTATTTACATAGCTTCCTGCCCATGCCCAAAACTGTATGTGGGTAAAACCCTACAAGAGCTGAGACGCCGAATCTCAGGCCATCTAAGTACTATTGAAGCAGACAAAGATACCCCTCTGGCAAGACACGTTAAATATATACACAGGAACCAGAGTTCTATACTAAGATTCTGGGGAATAGAAAAAATATCCATGGGACCAAGAGGAGGGAATCTAGACAAAAAACTGTTACAATGTGAAGCCCGGTGGATTGATAGATTAAACACTATGAGTCCTCATGGACTGAATGAAGGTTTTTCATTCGCAGCATTCATCTAGTATAAAATTATATTCGTATATAAAAAGGAAACCTAATATACTTCAGTATATAGACATACATTCAAATAAATTAAAATACAAGGAATAAAAGGAAGAACCTTAGAAAAGAAGTAAGGCCAATTATCATCTAGGTCAGTGTCACACATAGGATTTCCAGTAATTAAGTGAGCATCTTATAACCTATATATAGGAAAATCATAAAATACAAAATATATATCAAATAGGTCGGAGTGAGGACTGGGACCATATGTGGCTATACTCTATAAAGTTGTATAGGAGTATGTCTCTTTAAACAGAGTGGGCGAATTTCTCCTGTAGAATATAAAATATAATAGAAATAACAGCAATAATATTCACTCAGAATAGGATGTTCTTGGAATTCCTTACGGAACACAAAACATTTAGGGTCCATTCACACGTCCGTTTTTTCTTTCCTGATCTGTTCCGTTTTTTGCTGAACAGATCTGGACCCATTCATTTTCAATGGGTCCTGGAAAAAAACGGACAGCTCAATGTCTGATTTTTTCCAGGACCCATTGAAAATGAATGGGTCCAGATCTGGTCCAGATCAGGAAAGAAACAAAGGACGTGTGAATGGACCCTTAATCATCCCCCCATTTCCCTTTTTCTCTTTTCTTTCCCCTTTCCCATATCCAGGTAAACCTGTATGAGTCTCCATCTATATATTGGAGTTATCCTAACTCTATATGAGAATAAAAGGGAGAACAAGTAAAATAAATCTCTAAATCCATCAAATATTATGTGGAGATAATTATGGGCTGAGGAGATTGGAAGGGGAATATATGAGATGGGAAGTATGTACTGGAAATCTCTAAGAAAGGGGACACAAAGCATACCAAAGTATGGATTTGGGAGAATTCTGATAATTGCGAGACTAAGTGGCTGAATATGCGCAGAAGGAACAACTCACGAGACACTATTAGAGTATAGACGCATGCGCCCCGACTTTAAATTGAAAGAAGAAGCTGAGAGTAGAAATAGATCTCAAGAATTTCTAAGTGTGGACGCATGCGCATTGATACCTTGA
Source organism: Bufo bufo (assembly GCF_905171765.1). NCBI lineage: Eukaryota > Metazoa > Chordata > Amphibia > Anura > Bufonidae > Bufo > Bufo bufo. The sequence continues at coordinate 13,474,904 of NC_053392.1, read as the reverse complement.
TCATGGATTTTTAGAAACTCATGAACTGAGTGTGTGGGCATGCGCAGTAGGGAGAAATTGTGAGGAAGCGATGTGGAGCGCATGCGCCCAGACTTAGTATCTGGAAGGAAGCGATGTGGAGGGTTGAGCGCATGCGCCCAGACTTAGTATCTGGAAGGAAGCGATGTGGAGGGTTGAGCGCATGCGCCCAGACTTAGTATCTGCACGGAGAAACTATCCCAGCGAGACACGCATTGGAACCTGAAAAGGTAGGCGGAACAAAGCTACAAGCTCACACGTAGGCGTATACTCGTCACAAACACTGGCTAATCCGTGACTGACTATGAATCAAATAGATTGTATCTGGCCAAACCATGTGACTATCAATCGATCGCCGGCAACCTATTGGTAATAAGAGAAGGTAAAGAACCACCCATACGATATATAAAGGCCGAATCACAGGACGATCTTGTTGATAGTAGCTCCATTGCCCCTGAAGACGCCACATCCGTGGTGAAACATGTCGGGGGAGCTGCAAGTTTAGGTTTTAGATTAGTGTAGTGTGCATGGTGATCGGCCCCCGGTGCGCTGCAGACACTGGGCTAACCGATTATTCAGAGTTGAGGGGTAGAGTTATGTGATCTCATTCAGTCTCCTGTAGTCTATGGATGGATGAAGATTGCCTCTAGGCCTGCCTATGGCATTCTGTGGTGATCATCATGCAATAATTATATACACTCACCTAAAGAATTGTTAGGAACACCTGTTCTATTTCTCATTAATGCGATTATCTAGTCAACCAATCACATGGCAGTTGCTTCAATGCATTTAGGGGGGTGCTCCTGGTCAAGACCATCTCCTGAACTCCAAACTGAATGTCAGAATGGGAAAGAAAGGTGATTTAAGCCATTTTGAGCGTGGCATGGTTGTTGGTGCCAGACGGGCCGGTCTGAGTATTTCACAATCTGCTCAGTTACTGGGATTTTCACGCACAACCATTTCTAGGGTTTACAAAGAATGGTGTGAAAAGGGAAAAACATCCAGTATGCGGCAGTCCTGTGGGCGAAAATGCCTTGTGGATGCTAGAGGTCAGAGGAGAATGGGCCGACTGATTCAAGCTGATAGAAGAGCAACGTTGACTGAAATAACCACTCGTTACAACCGAGGTCTGCAGCAAAGCATTTGTGAAGCCACAACACGCACAACCTTGAGGCGGATGGGCTACAACAGCAGAAGACCCTACCGGGTACCACTCATCTCCACTACAAATAGGAAAAAGAGGCTACAATTTGCACGAGCTCACCAACATTGGACTGTTGAAGACTGGAAAAATGTTGCCTGGTCTGATGAGTCTCGATTTCTGTTGAGACATTCAAATGGTAGAGTCCGAATTTGGGGTAAACAGAATGAGAACATGTACCCATCCTCTGATGGCTACTTCCAGCAGGATAATGCACCATGTCACAAAGCTCGAATCATTTCACATTAGTTTCTTGAACATGACAATGAGTTCACTGTACTAAAATGGCCCCACAGTCACCAGATCTCAACCCAATAGAGCATCTTTGGGATGTGGTGGAACGGGAGCTTCGTGCCCTGGATGTGCATCCCTCAAATGTCCATCAACTGCAAGATGCTATCCTATCAATATGGACCAACATTTCTAAAGAATGCTATCAGCACCTTGTGGAATCAATGCCACGTAGAATTAAGGCAGTTCTGAAGGCAAAAGGGAGTCCAACACCGTATTAGTATGGTGGCACTAATAATTCTTTAGGTGAGTGTGTGTGAAAACAATGTTATAGCAAAAGGAGAAGTTTTGGGGGGAAATCTATACAATTGCAATTAGGCCACCTCTACCCTGCAAACGAGATGAGATACGGCCTCTAGCCTGGATACAAGATGAGACACGGCCTCTATCCTGGATACAAGATGAGACATGGCCTCTAGCCTGAATACAAGATGAGATAAGGCTTTCAGCCTGGAAACAAGATGAGATACGGCCTTTAGCCTGGATACAAGATGAGATAAGGCTTTCAGCCTGGATACAATATGAGATACAGCCTCTAGCCTGGATACAAGATGAGATACGGCCTCTAGCCTGGATATAAGATAAGACATGGCCTCTAGCCTGGATACAAGATGAGATACGGCCTCTAGCCCGGATACAAGATGAGATACAGCCTCTAGCCTGGATACAAGATGAGATACGGCCTCTAGCCTGGATAAAAGATAAGACACAGCCTCTAGCCTGGATACAAGATGAGATACGGCCTCTAGCCTGGATACAAGATGAGATATGGCCTCTAGCCTGGATACAAGATTAGACACTGCCTCTAGCCTGGATACAAGATTAGATACGGCCTCTAGTCTGGATACAAAATGAGATACGGCCTCCATCCTGGATACAAGATGATATACAGCCTCTAGCCTGGATACAAGATAAGACACGGCCTCCAGCCTGGATACAAGATGAGATACGGCCTCTACCCTGGATACAAGATGAGATACGGCCTCTACCCTGGATACAAGATAAGATACGGCCTCTAGCCTGGATACAAGATGAGATACGGCCTCTAGCCTGGATACAAGATGAGATACGGCCTCTAGCCTGGATACAAGATGAGATACGGCCTCTACCCTGGATACAAGATAAGATACGGCCTCTAGCCTGGATACAAGATGAGATACGGCCTCTAGCCTGGATACAAGATGAGATACGGCCTCTAGCCTGGATACATGATGAGATACGGCCTCTGGCCTGAATACAAGATGAGATACGGCCTCTGGCCTGGATACAAGATAAGATACGGCCTCTAGCCTGGATACAAGATGAGATACGGCCTCTAGCCTGGATACAAGATGAGATACGGCCTCTAGCCTGGATACATGATGAGATACAGCCTCCAGCCTGAATACAACACGAGATGGTATCCTGTTGCACATTTGCCCAAAGATGTCGGAGCTGGGCCTGTAGATCCTGCACACTCGTAGGTTGGTAAAGCCAGCGTCCCAGCTGGACTGGAGATAAATCTGGTGGTTGGGCAGCCAAGGAGGTGTTGTAATCTTGAGGAGACATTCCTGGGAAACCCTTGTTGTGTGCAGGGGAGCATCATTCTGCTGAATGCCAGCTGCCAGCCCTGCTGCCAACGGCAGGACATGTAATGGATGCTGTTACACCAAATTTCCTTCTGCTAAGCGCCTGGTCTGGGTGGATTCTGGGGGTGTAATGAAGGGGCCATCTGTGTCTGGAAGGTCGATAACGAAACCATGGGAGCAGCTCTTGCTTGTCGGCAGATCAAACAATCCTCTCTACTGCTGGTCTCTCTGGAGCCTGTCCTCTGCATGTGCCCACACATAACCACTGCTATCAACATCTCCTAACAGCGAGGTCAGAACGACCTAGATGGTGGGCAATTCATCCACAACCATCCTGCTTCTCTCCGTCCAATGATGCCCTGTGACATCACTGATCACCTTCTTGGGGGGACTCGGTCCGAACCTCCTGTCGCTGGGGGCGAATGGCGACAAAACAGGAGACCAGAAAAGACCTGAGAAACACAGGAGATGTTAGACAGTCTGCTCCTCACCGGTCCTACCAGAGGAACTAACACAAGGGGGCGCAGTTTATAGGGTCCTCCTTCATCATAAGTCCCATCCGTCCTATCAGCACACAGACAGCAGAGGTAAGAGGAAGGAGACGCACAGACAGCAGAGGTAGGAGGAAGGAGAAGATGGCTGCTGCTCCCTCACAGCAACCATCATACTACTTCCCCAACATCAGCCTCTGACTGGGCCCCAGAGGAACCAGGGCCCCTGAGCAAAGTAGGCCCGTGGCACAATAGACTGCACTGCGTATACTGTACAGCATTCCAACCAGTCTGGGTTCATATTAAAACCAGGGCAGATTCCAAATCACCCAGTATATTATTACAGATGGCCGCCGGTATCATCTTTCATCGGGGCCCCCATAATCATCTTGTAGCATCCTGCTGCTGTCTGCCACAGTGTGCGCCAGTTATACAGTGGCCCCCAGAAGGAATTATACTGGTGGGCCCTCGGCACCCAACCTGACACTGACCAGCATTCTAGGTCGGGTTCTGATTCCCACAATCAGAACCAGAAACTTCTGCTAATAATAGAAATTCCCAAGTGTTTTTTTTTTTTTTTAATAACAATGTTTTGTATTTTTTCAGTTTTACCTTAGGAGTCCTTTAAGGGGTTAATGAATTTCTCCAGTCACTAAGAGGGAAGAGCCAAATAATTGGAGATCAGGAGAGAGTCCTCCAGGGGGCGCACCCAACCTCCCTGCACACCTACTGCCCCTCCCTCCATGATCACCTGACGGTGACATCATCTCAGGTCTTTCACAACCCCTTCTCCTCTCCATTACTGAGCTCCGCCCCCTCCTGATCACATGACGGTGACGTCATCCCAGGTCCTTCATTATCACACTGTCTCCATTGCTGAGCTCCGCCCCTCCTGCACTGATCACATGACGGTGACGTCATCCCAGGTCCTTCTCTACCACTTCTCTCCACTGCTGAGCTCCGCCCCCTGCACTGATCACATGACAGTGACGTCATCCCAGGTCCTCCAGCTCTTGTAGTGCAGCAGATACAGAGCAGGTCCTGGTCGGTAGTCACTGCTGTGGTGTCTGGAGCCTCTTCTTCTCTCTGGTATCAGCCATTTCTCCAGAGTCCCCCTTTATCCCCGGTGCTGGTGGCTCTGAGAAGCGGGGTCTCTCCAGGAGCAGTAAGTGCGGTTCTGGATCTCACTAATGCTCTTGTCCCTGGAGGATTTCCAGCCTCTCCTCTCCTCATAAAGGTGCCTGCAGTACTAGAAGCCTCCAGCTCCTCCAGGTCTCTCCTCTTCTCCTGAATGACCACCAAGGATGGACAGGAAGGAGATCAGCAGAAGAATATTAGACTTCACCTTGGAGATCATCTACCTGCTGAGCGGAGAGGTAAACTTTTCTAGATTTCTCTCCTCTTTATTGTATTCTGTAAGAAGTCAGACATCGGGAAGGAGAATCCATCATAGGAAGTGATAGGAAGAGTCCAGGGTCCTGGAGAACGGCCTCCAGACCTTCCAAGTGACGGAGAACCTGAAGATCAGCCACCAGTATGGTCAGTGATGGATCATGGAGACCAATAGTCATGTTGTAGGAGCCATGAGAAGGTAAGTAGGCACGTTGTACCCAGGAGGAGAGGAAGCAGAGGAGGAGATGGCCGGAGTGTGGCCTGGAGGGAGGATTTCTACCACTAGTCTGACATCTAGATGATACTGGACTATAACAAGGAGGCCTCCACTACATCTAGAGGAAAGAAGGTTTCTCCACCAACATAGAAGAGGAGTCTTTACTGTAAGAGCAGTGAGACTATGGAGCTCTCTGCCAGAGGAAGGAGTCATGGGGGATTCTCTAGAAGAGTCCAGAAGGAGCCTGGAGGGTAATATTATTCCAGCTTCTAGTGACTAGATTACTGGAGATGGGGCCATGATCCAGGGAGGGATTCTGAGTCTAGATCTGGAGTCAGGAAGGAATTCCTTCCCCTAAGTGTCTCTCTCATCCACAGGATTACACCATAGTGAAGAAGACATCGGGGGGGACTCCCATCATCCATGAGTCAGGAGTGTGGAGCAGGACCCCCATCACAGAGCTTCCCCCCCTGATACATGAGCAGAAGATCCCAGAACTCACCCACAAGATGATTGAGCTGCTGACTGGAGAGGTGACACTGCTGGGAATGCTGGGAAATTCTCCAGTAACAGCACTGGAGGGGTCTGGGTGATGACGGTGTCATTGTGTTGTCAGGTTCCTGTAAGGTGTCAGGATGTGGCGGTCTATTTCTCCATGGAGGAGTGGGAGTATGTAGAAGAACACAAGGATCTGTACAAGGAGGCCATGATGGAGGCTCCCCGGCCTCTGACATCACCAGGTAAGAAGAGACGAGGTGAGAAGAGGCCGTGTTAGAGCCTCAGTCCGGTCATGTGCAGTGTGTACACGTGTGTAATGACATGTAATGTAGGAGCTCCACATGTTATTCTCCGGTCACATCACGTTAGAGCCTACATTTCCCATATACATCACACTTCTCCATAGGCTCCATCCCCCTGACAGATATAGTGTCCTTTTGGCCTCCATCGGCCGGTACAGTAGATGATACTATTCTATACAGAGGATCCTGCAGGAAAACCTGCGCCGTGCCGTATACATGGGGCTTATGGGTGACGTCTGCCCCTGTGTGACTATATAGAATGATAGGACTGTACAGGGGAGACTATTAGATAATCCGCGGCACATCAATATTGTTTTGCTTGCAAGGGACGCTCCAGTTCAGCGTCCCTTGCATTATGGCCTCAGATCCCTTGAGAAAGGTCTAATTAGGACCGAAACGTTGGGACAAATTATGGCCTAAATTATTCTATGTGCATATTTTGGCAATGGCGCGATAAGTCATATATTGACATTATTAATTTTTGTATTCAAAATAAATTTGCAAGCAAAACAATATTGGTGTGCCGTGGATTATCTAATAGTATTACCTGACTGAAGTCCTCCACGAGCACCCAACCTGTCTAAGGGTGTGCGGACCTCACAATCCTCCTCATCTGCACAGGGGAGACGTCACCTGCTTCTATCAGAGATCTACGTTAGGAAACCCTCCTGATATCTACCTCTGATGGAAGGCTCAGACGTGGTGTAAACACATCCTTATTCCATAGTCACTTTCCAGTAGTTCTCCTCCCTTCATGTCTGGGATCCTCTAGTCACTCCACAAGCAGAGAAGACACAAGGTGCTATGTGTGACCGGAGGAGAAGGTGGGATCACCGGGCTCTTCTCTCTCCTCCTCCAGTCTGTGGTCCTGTCTGAGCGGACATGTGTCTTCTAGCAGTAGATGTACGGCCCGGAGTGTTCTAGCTGCGGAAGCTCCACAATATGTCATGGGCTCCGCTTTCTCTTACTCTGAGGATCTGCTCCAGGATACATAGGAGTGGGGTGACATGGGGGGTGCAGATGAATCAGGCAGCCTGAGGGGGTGACAGACGTCCCTGATCAGCAGCCGATGCCTGAGCTCCACACACACGTTCCTCGCTTTACTGTACTGCTGCATTACGGTGTGTTCACTGCTCATGATGAATATTTTTATATTTTAATAGTTCAGACATTTTCAGATGCTGTGATGATAATTATATTTTTTATTGTTTTATATGCAAAATTGGAAAAAGAGGTGATTCGAATTTTTAAACATTGTGGATTTTTTAAATTTTAAACACCTTTTTTAAATTAAACTTTTGTCCTCTTTGGGGACTTGAACATGCCTTCATTTGATTGCTCATACTTTACACTGCTTTAGTATACTATTGCAATCTATGGGATTTCTACTAGTCTCCGCTTAAGCTCTGCCGCAGGCTGTCATAGTAAACAATCAGAACACCATGATTTCCTTACAAGGGTCTGATTGGACAGTAAGAACCTCCTTCCCTCTGTCTAACCTCTTAAATACCGTGGTCACTATTGACTGGTATCAGAGTTATCTCCGACCATTGCAGCCAAGGGTCAGCTGCATTGCAATGCCGGCACCCACTGTGCATAGAGCTAGCTTTTCCAATGACGGCCATAGATCAGACCGACTCCTTTTTTTACTTTTTTCATCTGGAATTCTGGAAAAAATGTGTGCTTAGGTAAATCATATTCTAATATAATACATACAAAGTCTTTTACCTTAGCAGTTGATAAATCAAACTTCATTTTTAACCAAAAGTTTAATCCATAAATCTCCAATTTCCAAAAGTAGGTAAAAAAAAACCTTCTCCTAACCTCCTCCTAACACATAATCTAATTTTAATCCTAACAGAAAATCCCAGTAAGAACTCTGAGAAAAACGTCATGTTATCACTAGATTGTAAAGAAGAAGATGAAGTTATCGGGCATCGCTCTTCAGGAGAAAATCTATCATATAATCCTCCTAATCATGAGGAACCTGTCCCTGACCAATCACAGATTGCTGCCACAAGTAGCGGGCAGAAATTGGATAAATGGTTTCATTGTGGGGAATGTGGAAAACAGTTTAAACAAAGATCAAGTCTTAATGTCCACAGAAGAATTCACACAGGAGAGAGTCTATTTGAATGCTCAGTGTGTTTGAAAGTTTTTCTCACAAAATTTAGTCTCATAAGACATGAGAGAAGTCACACAGGAGAGAAGCCGTTTTCATGTTCAGAATGTGGGAAATGTTTTGCACATAAATTAGATCTTGTTAAACACAACAGAACTCACACAGGAGAGAAGCCATATCCATGTTCAGAATGTGGGAAATGTTTTACACATAAATCATATCTTGTTATGCATATGAGATTTCACACAGGAGAGAGGCCATATCCATGTTCAGAATGTGGGAAATGTTTTACACATAAATCAGATCTTGTTGTACATATGAGAATTCACACAGGAGAGAAGCCATATTCATGTTCACAATGTGGGAAATCCTTTATTACGAAAGGCAGGCTTCAAGATCATCAGAGAATTCACACTGAAGAGAAACCATTCTCATGTTCAATATGTGGGAACTGCTTTAAATCTAAATCAAATCTTACTAAACATGAGGGAATTCACACAAGTGAAAATCGATTTGCATGTCCAGAATGTGAAAAATGTTTTACAAGTAAATCAAAACTTGTTGTACATGAGAGAATTCACACAGGAGTGAAGCCTTATTCATGTTCAAAATGTGGGAAATCATATGCTACGAAAAGCAGACTTAATGTTCATCAGAGAATTCACAGTGAAGAGCAACAATTTTCATGTTCAATATGTGGGAGCTGTTTTGAATGTAAATCAGGTCTTGCTAAACATGAGAAAACTCACATTGGAGGGAAGATATTTAAATGTTCAGAGTGTTTGAAATGTTTTTCAAAGAAACTTGGTCTCATTATACATGAGAGAATTCACACAGGAGAGAAGCCATTTTCATGTTCAGAATGCGGGAAAGGTTTTACAAATAAATCAGATCTTGTTAGACATCTGAGATCTCACACAGGAGAGAAGCCGTATCCATGTTCAGATTGTAGGAAGAGCTTTGTTACGAAAACCAAGCTTAAAGACCATCAGAGAATTCACACAGGGGAGTAGCCATATTCGTGTTCAGTATGTGGGGAATGTTTTACAGAGAAAACATTCACATGGATACATCAAATAGTATTATATGTCAAGAAAATCAATCTGTATTGCAGTTATATCCATGTCCATAATAGGGGAAATGCATCTGTCAAACATCTGAATCACTGGAGGAAAAGTATTGTGAATATGAGGAAGAGAAGAAGAGCCTTGTTTACTGTCAGAGAAGTGAAGATGAATTGTCCCCATGAGCCTCGCTTCTTCTTACTGTATTCATACCTCCACTCACACCATAGGACAATCCAGAAGGACTCTCCATATAGAGCTTTATGTCACATGTAGACATGTAGATATTTGATCCTTATTAATACAGTATAGAAATACAACGGTGATGGGTATAGTAACAACAACTTACCATAAATTATAATAATTAGTTACACAAAACATTTCCAGATCTACCACGTCCTTCTCTGCCTGGAATACAGGTTTCTTGTGTATAATGGTGGCTTGATGCTGTTTGATTCTTCTATCTATAGCAGGTTGTACCAGAAGTTGTCTCCTACGTGTTAATGGGTAAACGACAGTATAGTCTTGCCCTGAAGTTTTCTCTGGACAGCAATCTGTGACGTTTGCATCGTCCCAGCACGTGACGGCTTCGACTGCAAGGGTGCAAATTTAGCATAAATCACATCAAACGCAGTCCACACACCCCTAAGATAATTTGACACCTCACAGAGTTATGAACAACGAGATGCCAGAGGTCCTAGATGAGAACAATGTAATTGTGTTACTATCCACAGAGCAGGGATTTCACATGGACCGTTCCTGACACAGCCGCACAATCATCTCTCATCATCCTGCTCTGTACATTATGTAGAACTTTGTAATGATCATAGATTTTCCAAATAAAATGCTTTTTTCTTCTCCTTCTGTGTAAAAGTTTTTGTTATACTCTGTGTTTGGTGAACTACGTGGCCTCATGCACACCACTGTATTTTGTATCTGTGTCTGATCTGCATTTTTTACGGATTGCACACAGACCTATTCATTTTTATAGGTCCACAAAAAAACAGACAGCACACGGATGTCCTCGATGTGCCGTCCGCATCCGTGTGTCCGTTATGCATATTATAGAATGTGTCTCTGCGGATACATGGTCTGCAGACCACAATACGGACATGTGCATGAGGACTAACTGAGGTTTTATCTGTCCGATGGCAGTGTCCCCACAACAAAGCATTGCCAGTGTGAATGTCACTGTACGTCATGGACATTATCCTGTGCACCAGGTCCCATAGGCCCATAGTATGGAGAAGGAGGTTCCCTTTCACCACCGCTTCCTCTTTAGGAAGAAGTGAAATTCAGTTTAGTGTGAGCTGCAGACGAGTACACAGCTAAGGAGCAGCGCTGACCGGGAAATCATCTTGCCCTGTGGATTACAAACCCAAAAGTGACAATCTATGTGCTAGGAAAAGCAAGAGAAGACAGCCGAAAGTTTAGCGACCACAAAGGAGGATTTCAGAGCATTGGTCAGTGAAGGTGTCATGAAATCGGCTTGTGACTGACACAGATAGGCACTGATTACTAGTAGTGTTGAGCGAACTTGTGTTTTAAGTTCGGCGTCTAAAGTTCTGGTTCGGGTTATCGAACAATCGAGTTATGGATTCCGTTACCACGGACCATAACGGAATTTAGAATCCATAACGCGATTCTTCGATAACCCGAACTTTAGACGCCGAACTTAAAACACAAGTACGCTCAACACTAATTACTAGGAGTTGTCACCCGTGAGCAGTTTATTGGAGTTCACACAATTTAGTAGATATTCAAAGTTCCCATATTGAAGCAAATCCAGAAAAACGCCTGAGCTTGTTCTCACATCTCCCAACATCTGACTACTACCCCCAGTCTCAGAGATCCAGAGAAACATCCGCCCCTCCCCTGTCTGTACTATCACTAGCAGGGGCTGGCTTTCATTACCCCCGTTGAGAGATGAATGCTTTCAAGCATGGTCAGACCCCTGTAGAAGTGTAGAGTTCCCAAATCTAACATTTTCTGAGGATCACAGAGGTCATCAGCATACCTTATCTCTGGTACCAGGGAGATGTAAAGACCATCACTACAACCCCCATTATGTAATACAACACACACTGACTAATAGAAGAAGCACATTTACCAGAGATATACAAAGTCATAGGAAAATGACAGTCCACTGTGACAGAAGGTACCTGCTTACACCCTGGATATAGGATTCTCTGCATGGTGTGGGAGCAAACAACCCTTGGGTTTCCATCATAGCCAAACGATAGAACGGGCCCTCTGTTCAGAGATGTATTCCACTGAGGATACTGATATGAGGACAGAACTACAACTCCAAGCATGTCCAGACTATTATTAAGGTGCATCAGTAGACATTATAGGAAGAGTGGTATAAGAGGAGAGAACTACAACTCTCAGCATGACCACACTATTACTATGGGGCATCAGAAGACATTATAAGGAGCAGGAAATAAGAGGACAGAGCTACAACTCCCAGAATGTCAGTGTTGCTCCTCCCCGGGCATACGATGTATGTAGATTTTTAGTACCTGATACTTCTCTACAAGTGACTCTCCTACGCAGGCAATAGCAGAAATAAGAAGATCCTCGGCTTACTGAATCTGTGGAGCAGCCTCTTGGTTTAGTGCTGATACTGTGAGATGGGGAAGCAGCTCTCATTGTTTGAACACTGTGTAGATTAAATTTAATGTTCTGGACTGACATTCTGCTGTTTGGCCACAAGATGCCGCTGTTTCCTAAACACAGCTACAAACTGCATATATATCTCCATATTCATGAGAGAGGTGGGGATTTACACAGAGTCTGGAGAGGAGAGTAAGAGAGAGCAGCCATCTTAGAGGGAGGTGAAACTAAGAAACTGTGTGAGCAGAGAATCTGATGGCATCCAGGTGTCACTGCTGTGGTGTCTGGAGCCTCTTCTTCTCTCTGGTATCAGCCATTTCTCCAGAATCCCCCTTTATCCCCGGTGGTGGAGGCTCTGACAAGTGGGGTCTCTCCAGGAGCACTAAGTGCAGTTCTGGATCTCACTAATGCTCTTGTCCCTGGAGGATTTCCAGCCTCTCCTCTCCTCATAAAGGCGCCTGCAGTACTAGAAGCCTCCAGCTCCTCCAGTTCTCTCCTCTTCTGAATGACCACCAAGGATGGACAGGAAGGAGATCAGCTGAAGATTATTAGACTTTACCTTGGAGATCATCTCCCTGCTGAGCGGAGAGGTAAACTTTTCTAGATTTCTCTCCTCTTTATTGTATTCTGTAACAAGTCAGACATCGGGAAGAAGAATCCATCATAGGAAGTGATAGGAAGAGTCCAGGGTCCTGGAGAAACGGCCTCCAGACCTCCCAACTGACGGAGAACCTGAAGAACAGCCTGTCAAGGCTTTTGGTGAGCACCGTGACACGGTTGCTGTGCACGCTGTTGCCGGTGGCAACGTGTTGTGTTCAGTGTGCACGTGCACTTCCTCTTTAAGTTGTTTCCTCCTGTCTGGTGGTCATGGGGTTAATGTCTTCCTTGGTTTGGAACTGGGTGTGGTCTCTAGCCTCTATTTATCCTGGTGTTTTGAGCCTGAGATCAGGTTTTGCCTCCAGCCTTGGTGTGTGTTGGAGTGTTGATGTTCCTGGATTCCATCTGTCCAGTCTGTGGGCCATCGTAGTAGAACATCAATGTCTATGTTCTATCCTCTACCCTTACCTGTTGTTGTGATTGGTGTGGGTTTATGTTATGGGTGTGTGGTGATGTCTTGTTTGGTGTACTATGTCTGGCATGTTTGGTGTTATGCCCGGCATGGTTGCTAGTCATCCCCTTGTCTGTATACTCCTCCGGAAGGGGGCCCTATTGGTTTCCCGGAGGGGTGAACCTAAAGATTATGAGCAGCCTTGCCTTGAGCCACCTTGCATCCGGTGTCCACATGGGGGTCCAGGTTGTTTTGGTGTCGTTGTTCCATGTTTGCTGCGGCAGGTAAGTGTTGTTCTGGTGTGCTGTTGTTTCACTGGGTGCTTACCTGCTGTTCAGTTGCTGCTCCATCTATCTTTCTTCCATCTGTTACAAGGCCGCTGTGAGATGCCGGTTCTTCCGTATTTTGGAGGAACAGGTGATCTCTTGCCCTGTCACCTTACCTTAGGGTTTTTTAGGGATTCCAGGGTTTTTAGGTTCCTGAGTATGGGCTCTTCTACCATCTGGGTCGGCTCATATAGCTAGGAGACCAGGACCGGATTTAGGGATGCGTTAGGAGATGACCTGCTCCCTTTTCCTGTTTCCAGGCTTAGTAACAGTTCCCATAATACAGTAGGGAGTTTCCCCACTCCCCATCGTGATACAGCCACCAGTATGGTCGGTGATACATCATGGGGACTAATAGTCATGTTGTAGGAGCCATGAGAAGGTAAGTACCCAGGAGGAGAGGAAGCAGAGGAGGAGATGGCCGGAGTGTGGCCTGGAGGGAGGATTTCTACCACTAGTCTGACATCTAGATGATACTGGACTATAACAAGGAGGCCTCCACTACATCTAGAGAAAAGAAGGTTTCTCCACCAACATAGAAGAGGAGTCTTTACTGTAAGAGCAGTGAGACTATGGAGCTCTCTGCCAGAGGAAGGAGTCATGGGGGATTCTCTAGAAAAGTCCAGAAGGGGCCTGGAGGTCTGGAGGGTAATAATATTCCAGCTTCTAGTGACTAGATTACTGGAGATGGGGCCATGATCCAGGGAGGGATTCTGATTGTAGATCTGAAGTCAGGAAGGAATTTCTTTCCATAAGTGTCTCTCTCCATCCACAGGATTACACCATAGTGAAGAAGACATCGGGGGGGACTCCCATCATCCATGAGTCAGGAGGGTGGAGCAGGACCCCCATCACAGAGCCTCCTCCCCTCATACATGAGCAGAAGATCCTAGAACTCACCCACAAGATGATGGAGCTGCTGACTGGAGAGGTGACACTGCTGGGAATGCTGGGAAATTCTCCAGTAACAGCACTGGAGGGGTCTGGGTGATGACGGTGTCATTGTGTTGTCAGGTTCCTGTAAGGTGTCAGGATGTGGTGGTCTATTTCTCCATGGAGGAGTGGGAGTATATAGAAGGACACAAGGATCTGTACAAGGAGGCCATGATGGAGGCTCCCCGGCCTCTGACATCACCAGGTAAGAAGAGACGTGGTGAGAAGAGGCCGTGTTAGAGCCTCAGTCCGGTCATGTGCAGTGTGTACACGCGTGTAATGTAATGTAATGTAGGAGCTCCACATGTTATTCTCCGGTCACATCACGTTAGAGTCTACATTTCCCATATACATCACACTTCTCCATAGGCTCCATCCACCTGACAGATATAGTGTCCTCTTGGCCTCCATCGGCCGGTACAGTAGATGACACTATTCTATACAGTGGATCCTGCAGGAGAACCTGCGCCGTGCCGTATACATGGGGATTATGGGTGATGTCTGCCCCTGTGTGACTATATGGAATGATAGGACTGTACAGGGGAGACGTCACCTCCTTCTATCAGAGATCTACGTTAGGAAACCCTCCTGATATCTACCTCTGAAGGAAGGCTCAGACGTGGTGTGAACACATCCTTATTCCATAGTCACTTTCCAGTAGTTCTCCTCCCTTCATGTCTGGGATCCTCTAGTCACTCCACAAGCAGAGAAGACACAAGGTGCTATGTGTGACCGGAGGAGAAGGTGGGATCACCGGGCTCTTCTCTCTCCTCCTCTAGTCTGTGGTCCTGTCTGAGCGGACATGTGTCTTCTAGCAGTAGATGTATGGCCCGGAGTGTTCTAGCTGCGGAGGCTCCACAATATGTCATGGGCTCCGTTTTCTCTTACTGTGAGGATCTGCTCCAGGATACATAGGAGTGGGGTGACATGGGGGGTGCAGATGAATCGGGCAGCCTGAGGGGGTGACAGACGTCCCTGATCAGCGGCCGATGCCTGAGCTCCACACACACGTCCCTCGCTTTACTGTACTGCTGCATTAGGGTGTGTTCACACATGGCAGGTTTGTTGTAGAGGTTTCCGCTTCTGAAATCCGTCCCATATATGTGAATGTGGATGTTCCTGCAGCAGGGGATGGATATAGCGGTGGAGGCCATCAGACCGGCCGGGGTTATTCCTCTCTGTTATCAGCATCGGAGCACAGTGTGCTCTGGTTATAAATGATCCGACCTCTCCTGTAAGAAGCCGGAGGATAGGAGTCATCTGTGGATAACGGGGACTTAACCCATTAATGACCAATGAGGTACATGAACGTCACTGGTCAGGAGGGAATGTGAGGAGCGGAGTCAGGAGTTGTGATACAGAGATGACACCCAACAAAAGATGTTGTGGTAAATAACATCCACTGCAGCTGGGCAGACATGGGGGCTTCCTTTATCCCCTGATGACCCCCTTCTCTGCAACACAATTTTCGGGCGCTGGTCGGTGGTAATGGCATCCTGAGACATAATGAAGGCCCGCCACCTTGTTTCTTCTGTTATACCTGCCTCTGGAGTCAGTATGATTGCAGGTCCAGCTCATAGAGGACTAAAGGAAAATAAACCTTTTCAAAATATTAATAAATGATAAAATAATAAATAATTTTTAATAAATAAAAAAAGGAAAAAAACTTTTTTCCCCTATTTATCTTAAAGAAATCAACGTAGTCTGTACGGTCGTGTTCAAAAATGTCCAAATATTAAAATACCACCTTGTTAATCATGTGCAGTGAATACCGTAAGAAATCCTGGTTTCCCCCAAAATATTGGAATAAAGTATGACCAACAAACTCCTATGTGCCCCAAAATAGTGTCAATCAAACTAACAGCTCACCCCACAGAAAATGAGCCCTCGTCCAGCTCCATCGACGGAAACGTAAACCAGTTATGGAAGTTAGAAAATGACAATATCCATTTTCAGAGGATAAATATGTGACCACTGAGACCCCTCTGATCATGAGAACGAGGGTCCCGTGTTCTCCTTGTGGATGTAACAGACGTTCTCACAGATATCTCCAGTATTTCCACTGACCGTGACTGGAACAGCAGACATCTACAGCCACCGCTTCATCCATGTGTGGACCCAGGACCCCTGTTCTCATGATCTGTAAGGGTCCCAGCGGTGGGATTTCTATGCAGGGTGACTGGATTATCTTGGGGTTTGGTAGAAAGTTGGTGAGGAGCAGAACATCGTTATGTAGGTCCTGATCACTAAACCTAGAAGTGAAGGAGCCGAGAGAAGACTCTGATCTATAGACAGATCTACAGGGGGCCGTGTATTCAGTCACTGTGTGCTTGTGTCTCCACAGATGCATCCAGGAGGAGAAATCCCCCCGAGAGATGTCCCCGTCCTCTGTATTCCCAGGACTGTCCGGAGGAGAAGCTCCCAGAGAACCATCAGGTAGATGGAGCTGATGTCTCCACAGAATCTGACCAGAAAGTGATGGAACCAAAGATCATTTTACATTTTCTTCTTGTTTAGGATGAAAATGTGATTGATATTAAGGCTGAGGTTATGAAAGAAGCAGAAGAGGAGACAGATTTATGGGGCAATTATCAGTGTAAGGAGAGGAGACATTATGTCTGTTTTCAGGTTCACATACATGCAACTCCCATCATCTCATCATCACATGTAATAATCTCTCCTGTCCCTGTGTGTTTCCTACAGATGGACTCAGAGAAAGAAATCCCCCCGAGAGATGTTCCCGTCCTCTGTATTCCCAGGACTGTCCAGAGGAGAAGCTCCCAGAGAACCATCAGGTAGATGGAGCTGAGCCCTATACACAACTATATAGGGGGGTCCTGCAGTCATAGAGGGGTCCCAGATTGTGGGGGTCTCTTATGTGGATCTTTTAGATTTCCCACCTGTCTGCTGTATTGTACTGAATTGTTACAGATGACAAATCAGGGGGAAGATGTGACTGATATTAAAGTGGAGGATGAAGAAGAGCGGATGATGGGCGATCCCCCGTGTAAGAGTGAGATGGAGGAGGACATTCCAGTCCATGTGACCACAGGTATGGAGTAATGAATGGAGGAAGGGAATTGGGAGGTTTCTTCAGGTGAGGCTTCACCTTAGAGCTCCCGTAACCCACTTGGGCCTTGTAATGACCGACGTCACGCACAGGGAGGAAAACAGGGAAAGCCCTGCCCAAGGGAGAGGGAAAGGTGGTGACCCCTAACTCACCTTGCGGCTGGCACCTGACTGCCCTGACGTCCCTAGACGGGTTCCTCACCCGTGCGGCGATCACGTGCCTAAACCCTGGCTTTCCCTAATATGAGCCCTGGATAGTGAACAGGCCGGTGGGATCGCTAGTCCACACCACTATCACTAAGAGGGAAACACCAGGGAGAGGACAGACAAAACATACAAACACATACACCCAGGTGGGCGACCACAATAAACCAAAAAGGTCCAACAGGGATCTGGAGGGTAGCGTTCTGGACCAACTACCAGCGAACGCAGCAACACAGCTCCAGAAGGTCAGAATAGATGTCCAGGCAGGAAGCTCTATCTCTGGCAACCAGAGAAGTGTGAGAGAGGAATATAAAGAGGTCTGGGAGTGCTGGACAAGGAACAACTGAGGAGAAGGAGCTACGGATCCCTGAGTGAGCCAAAAGGGTTTGCTAAGCAAACCCAGAAAGCTACCATAAGGAAAACAGCCCTATCTTAAATAGAGCGTGCAGCCAACCGCTGCGACTTCCTGACCCCGGGTATAACGGAGTCAGGCGTGGTCCTCGACACCCTCGTGACAGTACCCCCCTCTCTACGAGGGGCCTCCGGACACTCAGGACCAGGTCTCTCAGGATGAGAGGCATGAAAAACCCGAACTAACCTGTCGGCGTTTACCTCAGACGCAGGAACCCACATTCTTTCCTCGGGACCGTAACCTCTCCAATGCACCAGATATTGAAGAGAGCGGCGGACCCGACGAGAATTAACAATTTTGGATATCTGAAATTCTAGGTTACCATCCACAACAACAGGAGGGGGTGGCAGCGGTGATGGTTCTAGAGGTGGAACATATTTTTTGAGTAACGACTTATGAAAAACATTATGAATTTTAAAAGTCTGAGGTAACTCCAGGCGAAAAGCCACGGGGTTGATGATGGCTACAATTTTGTAAGGGCCAATAAACCTAGGACCCAGTTTCCAAGAGGGAACCTTCAATTTAATATTCCTAGTAGACAACCACACATAGTCATTCACTCCTAGGTCCGGACCTGGCGACCGTCTCTTATCAGCCATGCATTTGTATTTACCTCCCATATTTTTCAAGTTAGCTTGCACCTTCTGCCATACCGATGAAAGAGATGACGAAAACCGTTCCTCTTCGGGAACCCCAGAAGACCCCCCCTCTTTGAAAGTACAGAATTGGGGATGAAAACCATATGCACCAAGAAATGGTGACTTGCCAGTGGATTCCTGACGACGATTATTTATGGCAAACTCAGCTAACGGTAAATATGATGACCACAACTCTTGGTTTTCAGACACAAAACATCTTAGATATGTCTCAAGGTTTTGGTTGGTACGCTCAGTCTGTCCATTCGACTGAGGATGGAAAGCTGAGGAAAAGGACAAGTGTACCCCCAAACGGGAACAAAAAGCTTTCCAAAATTTAGAAATAAACTGGGTACCCCGATCCGAAACAACATCGGAGGGGACCCCGTGAAGCTTCACGATTTCACTGACGAATACCTGAGCAAGAGTCTTAGCATTAGGTAGTGCGGGTAACGCAATGAAGTGTACCATTTTGCTAAACCTGTCCACTACTACCAAAATAACTGTTTTACCCGCAGACAAAGGTAAGTCAGTGATAAAATCCATTGACAGATGTGTCCACGGTCTATTGGGAATGACGAGTGGTAATAGAGACCCTGCAGGACGTGTATGTGAAACTTTTGCGCGCGCACAGGTAGAACAAGAAGACACAAAATCCAATACATCCTGACGCAACCTTGGCCACCAAAAACGACGCGACAATAGTTCCAAGGTTGCTTTACTACCTG
The DNA here is from genome assembly GCF_905171765.1 of Bufo bufo. NCBI lineage: Eukaryota > Metazoa > Chordata > Amphibia > Anura > Bufonidae > Bufo > Bufo bufo. The sequence goes on along the minus strand of NC_053392.1, from coordinate 13,455,769 downwards.
GGTGCCCAGCAAGTGCCGAATTATGATGTTCCTTTAATAATTCGAAACGTAAGTTCAACGGTACAAACAATTTCTCTGAGGGGCAAGAGACCGGGGCGTCCCCCTGGGCCTCTAACACTTTCCCCTCCAAAACAGAGTGTACCGCAGAAACAACCACTCCTCTTTGAAGAATGGGTACCGGATCACTCACATTACCCCCTCCAGGGAAACAACGAGATAGTGCATCAGCCTTGGTGTTCTTTGCCCCAGGACGATAGGTAATCACAAAGTTAAACCTGGTAAAAAATAGCGACCACCTAGCCTGTCTAGGGGTGAGACGCTTAGCTGATTCGAGGTACAGAAGATTTTTGTGGTCCGTAATCACAGTGACGGGGTGGACTGCCCCCTCTAAGAAATGACGCCACTCCTCAAACGCAAGTTTAATAGCTAATAATTCCCTATTGCCAATATCGTAGTTCTTTTCTGCTGCAGATAGTTTTTTAGAAAAGAAAGCACAAGGACGCCATTTGCCAGGAGACGGACCCTGAGACAGCACCGCCCCCACTCCCACCTCTGACGCATCGACTTCAACAATAAAAGGCTGAGAGACATCAGGTTGGACCAGTACAGGTGCTGAGGTAAACCTCTCTTTTAGAGAGGAAAAAGCAACTTTAGCGGCGTCAGACCATTTAGAAAAATCAGTCCCCTTCCTAGTCATGTCAGTAAGCGGTTTTACAATAAGTGAATAATTTTTAATGAATTTCCTATAGAAATTCGCGAAGCCCAAGAACCGTTGTAGTGCTTTGAGGTTCTCAGGAAGATCCCAATCTAAAATTGCCTGGACCTTCCTAGGATCCATACGGAAACCTGACGCAGATAAAAAATAACCCAGGAATTGTATCTCCTGAACGGCGAAGACACATTTTTCAATTTTAGCATATAATTCATTCGTCCGTAGGACCTGCAGTACTTGTCTGACATGCACCTCATGTGTTTTCAGATCGGACGAATAAATTAAAATATCATCTAGGTATATTACCACAAACCTGCCGATTAGATGACTAAAAATGTCATTAACGAAATGTTGAAAGACGGCAGGAGCATTGGTCAGACCGAAAGGCATAACTAGATTTTCATAATGCCCCTCAGGGGTGTTAAACGCTGTCTTCCACTCATCCCCTTCCTTAATACGAATCAGATTGTAGGCCCCCCTAAGATCAAGTTTGGAGAACCACCTAGCACCCGCAATCTGATTAAACAGGTCAGGAATGAGAGGAAGAGGGTATGGGTCTCGGATGGTGATCTGATTTAATTCGCGAAAATCTAAGCAAGGACGCAGGCCCCCATCTTTCTTTTTAACGAAGAAAAACCCTGCAGCCACGGGTGAAGAAGAGGGTCTGATGTGTCCCTTAGCCAAGCTCTCGGAGATATAATCTTTCATGGCTTGTCTCTCTGGACCCGAAAGATTATATAACCTGGTCTTGGGTAATTTTGCGCCGGGAATAAGGTTAACCGGGCAATCATAAGGACGATGAGGTGGTAACTTCTGACAACCCTTTTCAGAAAAAACATCCTCAAAGTCCGAAATAAATGTAGGTAGGGTAGTTATGGAGGCGACTAAGCAATTGCTATTTAAGCAATTTTCTGCTCACTCCACTACAATATCTCCCTGGCCTGCCAATCCACCACTGGATTGTGCGCTACCAACTAGGGAAGACCCAGCACTACCGGAGTGGGAAGATGAAAGCATCTCGTTATGGTGGTCCCCTACCCGAAGGTGTAAATTATGAACAATGTGCGTGAGGTTTCTCTGAGACAGGGGAGCAGAATCAATAGCGAATATGGGAATGGGTCTCTGTAAAGTACAGAGAGACAAACCCAAAGTGCGGGCAAAATGGGCATCTATCAAATTTACCCCTGCTCCACTGTCTAGAAAGAAAGAAATAGACTCCGTCTTATCACCAAAAATAATAACCGCTGGCAACACAAATTGCGATGTACGTATGGAGGAAACGTATACCCCCCGGCTGACATCCTCCACACAGCCTGGGGTTAGTAGTTTTTCCGACGGTCTTTTGTTTCTGAGGAAAGAAGGACAGACATTAATGAAATGACCCCTCTCCCCACAAAAAAAACAAACTCCACGCCTACGGCGAGCCTCAGGAGGACGGACCTGACGAGTAGTTCCTCCTAGCTGCATAGGCTCGTCTAAGTCCGTACAGACTAACTGCTGCTTGGGAGGGGTTACCAATTGCTCCGGTTTTTTCAACCTGTCCCTAAGGCGTCTATCTATTCGGATAGAAAGGGACATAACCGCATCAAGGGAAAAGGGGGTCTCATATAATGCAAGCGCATCCTTAACCCTTTCGGATAACCCAGAGCAGAACTGACTCCTGAGAGCCGGGTCCTTCCATTGGGTATGCGTAGCCCACCTACGGAATTCAGAGCAATACTCCTCTACCGGCCGCTCTCCTTGTAAGAGTCTCCGTAATCTTGATTCAGCCAGGGCGACTCGGTCAGGGTCATCATATATGAGACCCAAGGCCCCGAAAAACTCATCCACTGACCGAAGAGCCTGGGAATCAGTAGGTAAAGAGAACGCCCAGGACTGCGGATCCCCCTGCAGCAGGGAAATAACAACCCCCACCCGCTGATCTTCATTACCAGAGGAGTAACGGCGCAGTTTAAAATATAACTTACAGGCCTCACGGAATGTCAAAAACTTGTCCCTTCCCCCAGAAAATCTGTCAGGGAGAGGGACCTTGGGTTCCGCAACAACCTGGTTACCAGTAGCAACCGCTGGGCTTGCAGTCAGTTGTAATTGCTGCTGTTGCTGGAGGACCGACGCCTTCAATCCTACCACCTCCAAAGACAGGCCATGAAATTGTTTGGACAGAGCAGCAATTTGATCCATACTGGATTCTAAGTAGGTAAAATTATTATTTTTTTTTTTACCTACACAAAATAAGGGCCAGAGATAATGTAATGACCGACGTCACGCACAGGGAGGAAAACAGGGAAAGCCCTGCCCAAGGGAGAGGGAAAGGTGGTGACCCCTAACTCACCTTGCGGCTGGCACCTGACTGCCCTGACGTCCCTAGACGGGTTCCTCACCCGTGCGGCGATCACGTGCCTAAACCCTGGCTTTCCCTAATATGAGCCCTGGATAGTGAACAGGCCGGTGGGATCGCTAGTCCATACCACTAACACTAAGAGGGAAACACCAGGGAGATGACAGACAAAACATACAAACACATACACCCAGGTGGGCGACCACAATAAACCAAAAAGGTCCAACAGGGATCCGGAGGGTAGCGTTCTGGACCAACTACCAGCGAACGCAGCAACACAGCTCCAGAAGGTCAGAATAGATGTCCAGGCAGGAAGCTCTATCTCTGGCAACCAGAGAAGTGTGAGAGAGGAATATAAAGAGGTCTGGGAGTGCTGGACAAGGAACAGCTGAGGAGAAGGAGCTACGGATCCCTGAGTGAGCCAAAAGGGTTTGCTAAGCAAACCCAGAAAGCTACCATAAGGAAAACAGCCCTATCTTAAATAGAGCGTGCAGCCAACCGCTGCGACTTCCTGACCCCGGGTATAACGGAGTCAGGCGTGGTCCTCGACACCCTCGTGACAGGCCTCTTTCACACAAGCGATACGAATTGTGTCAGGATCTGTTAAGGAAAAAACTGATGGTTTTACTGGCAGGATCAGTTTTCTTTATGTTTGATTACTTTCTGAGACTATTTTTTGTGGCACACTGTACTTTAGGTTGGTAGTAAAATTGAAGATTTTCCTCACCATATTTCATAGCACCCCTGGTGGAGTGGGCTCTAAAGATGGAAGTCTCAATACTAGCTAGAGACATAGTCTGAGATATCCATCGGGATAAAGTAGAAGCAGAAACTGGAGCATGGGGCTTGCAGTAGGAGATAAGGAGTTGTGAGCATGACTGATTCCTAAGAGGAAGATTTCTCTCCTCATAGAATCGTAAGCAGTGGACTACAAACATCGGGTAGAACACTGAAGAAATATTGGTCTTGGTGCAATAGACGATAGAGAATTTTACTCCCTGAGGTAAGTATTGTCTGTAAGCAATATCGAGGGCATGAACATCTGAAACTCGCTTAACAGACATTAGGCATAGGAGCATAGCGAGTTTGAATGACAACAATTTTACGGATAGAGAATCATTATTCTCCCAGGAATTAAAAAGATTGAAAACAAGACTGACATCCCATGTGGACTGATATCTAGGAAAAGGAGGTCTGCGGAATCTAATTCCTTTCATCAGTTTACAGACCAAGGGGTGTTTGCCCACAGGTAAAGATTGAATGGGAGAATGATAGAAAGAGCCAATCAAAAGACGTTAATGGTTCGGTAGGCTTTCCATGCTTCAAAAGAGGAGGAAAGAAAATGTAATACTTGGTTTAGAGGTGCATGTACGGGATTCAGATCCCGTTGATTGCACCAATCAGACCAAATTTCAGAGTTTGTTGGCTCGAGATGAGCCAAGCAATAAGGGACAAGGTCTCTGCTTGAACCAGGGGTTGTGAATTCCCAAATGGGTCTAGAAGAATGGAAGGATGCGCGGAAATTTTTGTCAGAAGAATGACTCGCGGGATTAAGGCAAAAGGAGGGAATGCATAGAGAGTCCCCGAGGGCCAAATTTGGAGGAGAGCATCGGTGCCTAGAGCTTCTGGATCTTGATGCCAGCTGAAGAATTGTGGGAGTTGCCAATTCAGACGGGATGCAAAAAGATCCTTCTGAAAAGGACCCCAAAGAGATTGAAGATGTTTGAAGAGGAGAGGATCCAGTCTCCAGTCGCTGTTGTCGGCCAGGAAGCGGGAATTCTAATCTGCAATAGAATTGGAAAGGCTCTGAAGATATTTTGCTTTGAGAATGATGTTCTTGTCTAGGCAAAAGTGCCAGAATTCCTTGGCAATGTTGGCCAGACGCTCTGATCTGGTGCCCCCAAGGCGATTGACATATTGCACTGCTGAGATGTTGTCCATCCTCAGGAGAATGCAACAGTGTGACTTGTCGGCAAAGGATTCGGCCAGAAGTTCGAGACAATTTATATGAAGAGATGCCTCTTCTGCGGACCACTTCCCTCCTGTGGAAAGGGAGCTGCAACAAGCCCCCCAGCCCTGGAGACTGGCGTCTGACTCTATTATCATGTCCGGTATTGAATTGAAGATAGCCTTCCTATTCCAGGCCTGGATATGCTGTAAACACCACAGGAGTTCTTCCTTGGTGTCTGGGGTTAGGGCTATCTCATCCAAATACAGTAAACCCTCTTGTAAGTGGCGAGTCTTCAGATGTTGAAGAGCCCTGTAGTGTAGTGGTGCAGGAATTATGGCCTGGATTGAAGCTGACAACAGGCCCACTACCCGAGCGATAGCTCGCAGAGATAATAGTTTTTTGTTAAGTAGAGACCGGATTTCTCTCCGGATGGTCTTCAACTTCCTGGATAGAAGGCTTAGGATGGCTGTTCGAGGGTTAATCAGGAACCCTAAAAATTCTATCTCTTTTGAGGGATTCAAAATTGATTTTTCGTGATTTATAAGAGAACCCAGGTTCGTCAGGAGAAATAGAGTCCATTGTATATGGAGTAGAATTGACTGAGACTGAGCCATGATGAGAATGTCATCTAGGTAAATGATTAGACGAACGCCTCGGGACCTGAGCATGGTAACTACTGGTTTTAACAGCACCAGGGAGCTGAAGAGAGACCAAATGGTAGACTTGAGCATTGGAGGTAGGGTTGGGATAGAGGGTGCATAGGCACCGCGAGGTATGTATCTTTCAAGTCTACCTTGGCAAGCCAATCGTGTTGTATTAGTAGGTCTCTTAATAGTATAAATGCCCTCCATTTTGAAGTGGCGGTAGAAAACAAAATTGTTGAGAGCTCTTAGGTTGATGACTGGTCTGTGACCGCTGTCTCTCTTTTTGACAAGAAAAATATTGCTCAGATAACCTTGGGATTGCCAAGGGATTTGTTTAATTGCGTCTTTGGAAGTCAGTTCTCTTATTTCCGATCTTATTAGATCTTGGTCTATTTTGGAGAAAAATATAGGATGGGGTCTCTGTGTTTGTACTGGAGGACATATGAAGTCTATTTGACAACCCACGATAGTGTTTATAATCCACTACTCTGTGGTTATTGTAGCCGAAACGTGGATAAAATGAGCGATTCGGCCTCTCAAGGGAAGATGGGGAAAAAACTGGAAGAAGAAACTTGCTTACCTGTAGCGGGTCTGGACCTTGAGAAGCCCCTCTGTCCTCTTGCCCTCCATGCTCGTCCTCTGGTAGGGAAGAAAGGAGTTGTTGTATAGGAGGCAGATGGGAGAGGGAATTTATCTGCACGGGGGGGGGGGGGGGACACAGTAATATTGGCTTCCTTGCGGTTGGCGGCTCGGAAACCTGCCCCTTCGTTTCCCAGCCCTGCCAAAAACATGTCCTTGAAATACACTTTTCAAAGACGTCTGAGCCTTTTCTAAGGATGAAAACAGCCCTACATATTTGTTCATTTCTTTAACAAAGTTATTTCCAAAAAGAAAGCCATCGGATGGGGGAGGAATGTCAGAAGTGGCCAGGTGGATCAGTTGTTGATCCAGGCGCATGAGGGTTGACCTTCAGCGCAAATGGATGCATTGGCAGTCCCTAACAGACAAACCTGCCCTCTGGGCCCAACCTTTAAGGCCTCTTTCACACGGGCGTTGCGGGAAAAGGTCCGGGTGCGTTGCGGGAACATGCACGATTTTTCCACGAGAGTGCAAAACATTGTAATGCGTTTTGCACTCGCGTGAGAAAAATCGCGCATGTTTGGTACCCAAACCCGAACTTCTTCACAGAAGTTCGGGCTTGGGATCGGTGTTCTGTAGATTGTATTATTTTCCCTTATAACATGGGAACACTAGGGGACGCCAGTGGACAGCTGACTAGGCTAATCAGATCGGGGAAGAAGCGTGGTATGGAGGAAGACGTGAACGCCGGCTGACTGAAAAGAACAGCCTGTGAGGTGAGTAAAAGCGCGCGCAGCTGTAACACCAGCTCGGCACTGCTACCACAGACCGTGAGGTAAATAACAGTAGCGGCGATAGGAATTGAAAAATTTAAAGACTGCCCAGTAACAGGGGAAAACAGACTGGGAATGGAGGGAAGAAAAACAGAGCTTGGGGAAGCTGGGTAGGTGAACGAAAAGACACCCACTGATAGTAGATAGTAAAATAGAAGACTGGGTAGTACAGGAAGGACTACAAATATCAGCAAAACCTATAACCTCAAAAAAATAAAGGGAACACTTAAACAACACAATGTAACTCCAAGTCAATCACACTTCTGTGAAATCAAACTGTCCACTTAGGAAGCAACACTGAGTGACAATCAATTTCACATGCTGTTGTGCAAATGGGATAGACAACAGGTGGAAATTATAGGCAATTAGCAAGACACCCCCAATAAAGGAGTGGTTCTGCAGGTGGTGACCTGACCACTTCTCAGTTCCTATGCTTCCTGGCTGATGTTTTGGTCACTTTTGAATGCTGGCGGTGCTTTCACTCTAGTGGTAGCATGAGACGGAGTCTACAACCCACACAAGTGGCTCAGGTAGTGCATCTTATCCAGGATGGCACATCAATGCGAGCTGTGGCAAGAAGGTTTGCTGTGTCTGTCAGCGTAGTGTCCAGAGCATGGAGGCACTACCAGGAGACAGACCAGTACATCAGGAGACGTGGAGGAGGCCGTAGGAGGGCAACAACCCAACAGCAGGTCCGCTACCTCCGCCTTTGTGCAAGGAGGAACAGGAGGAGCACTGCCAGAGCCCTGCAAAATGACCTCCAGCAGGCCACAAATGTGCATGTGTCTGCTCAAACGGTCACAAACAGACTCCATGAGGGTGATATGAGGGCCCGACATCCACAGGTGGGAGTTGTGCTTACAGCCCAACACCGTGCAGGACGTTTGGCATTTGCCAGAGAACACCAAGATTGGCAAATTCCCCACTGGCGCCCTGTGCTCTTCACAGATGAAAGCAGGTTCACAATGAGCACATGTGACAGACGTGACAGAGTCTGGAGATGCCGTGGAGAACGTTCTGCTGCCTGCAACATCCTCCAGCATGACCGGTTTGGCATTGGGTCAGTAATGGTGTGGGGTGGCATTTCTTTGGAGGGCCGCACAGCCCTCCATGTGCTCGCCAGAGGTAGCCTTACTGCCATTAGGTACCGAGATGAGATCCTCAGACCCCTTGTGAGACCATATGCTGGTGCCAACCGCCCTGGGTTCCTCCTAATGCTAGACCTCATGTGGCTGGAGTGTGTCAGCAGTTCCTGCAAGACGAAGGCATTGATGCTATGGACTGGCCCGCCCGTTCCCCAGACCTGAATCCAATTGAGCACATCTGGGACATCATGTCTCGCTCTATCCACCAACGTCACGTTGCACCACAGACTGTCCAGGAGTTGGCAGATGCTTTAGTCCAGGTCTGGGAGAAGATCCCTCAGGAGCCGTCCGCCACCTCATCAGGAGCATGCACAGGCGTTGTAGGGAGGTCATACAGGCACGTGGAGGCCACACACACTACTGAGCCTCATTTTGACTTGTTTTAAGGACATTACATCAAAGTTGGATCAGCCTGTAGTGTGTTTTTCCACTTTAATTTTGAGTGTGACTCCAAATCCAGACCTCCATGGGTTGAAAAATTTGATTTCCATTTTTTTATTTTTGTGTGATTTTGTTGTCAGCACATTCAACTATGTAAAGAACAAAGTATTTCAGAAGAATATTTAATTAACTCAGATCTAGGATGTGTTATTTTTGTGTTCCCTTTATTTTTTTGAGCAGTGTATATATATATATAGCACTCAAGAAATATAAAAAAAATTTTTTTTAATACAGACCAAAAGTTTGGACACACCTTCTCATTCAAAGAGTTTTCTTTATTTTCATGACTATGAAGGCATCAAAACTATGAATTAACACATGTGGAATTATATATTATATATAATAAGTATACATAGCTATATCACACAGGATAGGATTAGATACATAGCTCAGCAGACAGTATCACACAGGATAGGATTAGATACATAGCTCAGCAGACAGTATCACACAGGATAGGATTAGATACACAGCTCAGCAGACAGTATCACACAGGATAGGATTAGATACACAGCTCAGCAGGCAGTATCACACAGGATAGGATTAGATACACAGCTCAGCAGACAGTATCACACAGGATAGGATTAGATACACAGCTCAGCAGACAGTATCACACAGGATAGGATTAGATACATCGCTCAGCAGACAGTATCACACAGGATAGGATTAGATACACAGCTCAGCAGGCAGTATCACACAGGATAGGATTAGATACACAGCTCAGCAGACAGTATCACACAGGATAGGATTAGATACACAGCTCAGCAGACAGTATCACACAGGATAGGATTCATTCAGCGAGGATACCCCGACAAGGTGTTGCGACAAGCCTTCAGAGCAGTACTGCAGGTAGACTGCACGGATCTCCTAATCCCTAAGTCTAACCAGGCACAGACAGGGAACCTCATTCGCCTGGTCAGCACTTTTGATCGTGCAGCACCTGAGGTTCGCGACATCATATGCACCAACTGGGGCGTCCTTCTGATGGATCCAGATCTTAGAGAGGTTTTGGGCCAATACCCAAAAATCTCTGCGATAGATTGGTCTCGAGTGAGTTCATACCGCCCGTACCCTCTGGCTCTGCATGGCTACAGTCCAATATCAAAGGCTGTTACAGATGCATTGCCTGCAGCCATCTACAAACTGGTAAGACTGTCACGGCTGAGGATGGGAAAAGCCTCAGCCATGCGATGACGGAAGATGTTGGTCGCTGCTTGGCCAGGAGCACAGAATTAGGGAGCAGGTCACCTCCTATCGCATCCCTAATCTGACCCTGACTCCTAGCTGCATGAGCCGACCTTGAAGGTAGGAGGGCTCATGCTCCGGAACCTCGGATCCCTAGTAACCCTCCGCAGATCCCTAAAGCTAGGAGCAGGGTAAGACGACCTGTTCCTCCTAGACACGGAGGAACAGGAGTCTCACAGGCCAGGCTACAATAAAGGAGAACATATACAACTTATGGCAATAGCAGGTAAATGCCATAAGCACAACACCCACCTGCCACAGACACAAAGCCTGGAACCCATGTGCAAGTGCTGCTGTCCTAAAACACAAACGGACACAGCACACAACACACATCACACAGGAACCCAGGACCATAAGCTGCAATAAACAAGCATACCACAGACACATCTTCATAACATCAAACAAGATTTATGACCACAAGGGTGGCCCTCACTGGCAGATGGTATCAGGTATGAGGATGACTCCAGCAGACCATGGCTGAAGTACCCCTCTGACTACTGCTCTCAGCAGAGGCTATATAGGCCCAAGTAGCCGCACCCACACAGACACACCCCGTGTTCACACACACAGAAGGGATTAACCCTTCTCACACCAGGGAAGGGAAGACAGCCACTTAAAGGAGAAAGTGCACACATAACTAAAACCCTGTGCACACCAGACATAGAAAAGACACACCTAACAAAGATAGGTTGCCAGGTGCAACCGCATGCACATTGCAGCAAGCTGCCCAGCACCAGCTCAGGCTGCTAAACTGCAAAATAACTACATGTTGCCAGCGGCAACCACAAGTGAGGCAACAAACTAGCGGCCCTCAACCTGTGGTTGAACAACCAAACCAGACCACAGGCAACAGCATGCGGATACAGGAGTCACGACCATGACCCACCAAAAAAAACGGGAAAACCAGAGAGGGACCCATACAAGGGGATAGGAGAAGGGGAATCAGCGCCAGTACATACGAGTCTCCCCAGGACTGCTGCCGGACCCTGGAGCAACACACAGGAACCGGAGACCAGCAAAGAAACAGCCCGGGGAGAGCGCACTAACACTGCGTCCACTCTCCACTCCAGTCGCTGCCAGCAGACACCCAACCAGCACGCAGCCGGAACACAAACGGAATGCTGCCAGCAGACGACCAGAGATAGGAACATGGAGAGGGACGAGGGATCACCAACACGGACACGGAAGGTAAGGTGGCAGGGAATAAGCCACCAACTGCGCCGTTAACGGTGATCCCCAAAACGCTCTCCCTCCGGAGAATGCGCATGCACCTCAAAAGAGATGAAGATGCATGCTGCACCCTCTTTCGAAGGTGTGCAGCCGCACACCAAACAAACAGTGCATCGCCATCTATGTGGGGTGCATGCGCGTTCTCCGGAGGGAGAGCGTTCCGGGGATCACCGTTAACGGCGCGGTTGGTGGCTTTTCCATTGGATCACCAATGTCCGTGTCCGTGACATTGGTGATCCAATGTCCCTCTCTACGTTCCTATCTCTGGTCGTCTGCTGGCAGCATTCCGTTGGTGTTCCGGCGGTTTATAATGTCACGGATGGTGTTACAGAAAACTAGAAGACACAAAGGAAGATCAGACTGACTTGATCCAAAACTAAGGAACAGAAGGGTAAGCCCTGTAACAAGCTTAGCTCTCTCCCATACTGCATCACTTTGCGGTTTATACCACTTTCTGGAGTGTGCTGATTCTAGAAGCTGTTCCTGCTGCACCCACAAGATAAGTCTGTTTCTTTATTCCTGTTTTCCTGTGGGCTTGATTCTAGGTGACCCTGACTCCCTCCGTATTAAGTGTAGGGAGCCGGTGGTCGTGTCCCCTCACTATTATAGGGTGTTCAGGTGTCATACAGTCGAGGAACGAGGGTAGGCAATTTTCTACCATTGAGATTTTTGCATAGGCTGAGCAGTCAGGGAGAGCGCTAGGCTTGCTACAGGGCTTACCCTTCTGTTCCTTAGTTTTGGATCAAGTCAGTCTGATCTTCCTTTGTGTCTTCTAATTTTCTGTAACACCATCCGTGACAAAGACCTTCCGCAGTAACAACACTGGGAAGGTCTATACCATTAACCATTTCATCAATTGTAGGACCCGTGGTGTGATCTACCGCCTCGCCTGTGAATGCGGCAAAGCATATGTCGGCAAAACCATCCGCGAGTTTCGCAGGCGGGTGGGCGAGCACCTTAATGACATATCCAAGGGCAAGGACACACCAGTAGCCAACCACATCCAGAATCACCATAATGGCATTGCCCATGTGTGGCGTGACCTGGGACGCATACGCCACCGTGCGCCTGGTTCCATGGCACGCAGGACCGCCGATCACGTGATCAAGCCTACCCGGTTCCACGTGACACTGGAGGGCGTACCCTGGCAGATGGCGCGCTGTGTTTGCCTTAAAAAGCGGCGCTTAAGAGGTAAACAGTTGCTGACAGCCCCATACTATATACCCTACGAATTGGGCCCCACAGTGACCATATTGCGCTTTTGTACAGCGCTCCATTGTGCTAGGGCAGCCCACTGGCATGCCAGCACTTGCGGTCTTTCTATGAAGACAAGTGTGTTGTCAGGTCCAACTGGCCTGGCCACCGTACTTTGAACTTTACCGTGACATGCGAGATACGGCCTCTAGCCTGGATACAATATGAGATACAGTCTCTAGCCTGGATACAAGATTAGACACTGCCTCTAGCCTGGATACAGGGTGAGATACAGCCTCTAGCCTGGATACAAGATGAGATACGGCCTCCAGGCTGGATACAAAATCAGACACGGCCTCCAGCCTGGATACAAGATGAGATACGGCCTCTAGCCTGGATACAAGAGGAGATACGGCCTCTAGCCTGGATACAAGATGAGATACGGCCTCTACCCTGGATACAAGATGAGATACGGCCTCTAGCCTGGATACATGATGAGATACAGCCTCCAGCCTGAATACAACACGAGATGGTATCCTGTTGCACATTTGCCCAAAGATGTCGGAGCTGGGCCTGTAGATCCTGCACACTCGTAGGTTGGTACAGCCAGCGTCCCAGCTGGACTGGAGATAAATCTGGTGGTTGGGCAGCCAAGGAGGTGTTGTAATCTTGAGGAGACATTCCTGGGAAACCCTTGTTGTGTGCAGGGGAGCATCATTCTGCTGAACAATGCCAGCTGCCAGCCCTGCTGCCAACGGCAGGACATGTAATAGATGCTGTTACACCAAATTTCCTTCTGCTAAGCGCCTGGTCTGGGTGGATTCTGGGGGTGTAATGAAGGGGCCATCTGTGTCTGGAAGGTCGATAACGAAACCATGGGAGCAGCTCTTGCTTGTCGGCAGATCAAACAATCCTCTCTACTGCTGGTCTCTCTGGAGCCTGTCCTCTGCATGTGCCCACACATAACCACTGCTATCAACATCTCCTAACAGCGAGGTCAGAACGACCTAGATGGTGGGCAATTCATCCACAACCATCCTGCTTCTCTCCGTCCAATGATGCCCTGTGACATCACTGATCACCTTCTTGGGGGGACTCAGTCCGAACCTCCTGTCGCTGGGGGCGAATGGCGACAAAACAGGAGACCAGAAAAGACCTGAGAAACACAGGAGATGTTAGACAGTCTGCTCCTCACCGGTCCTACCAGAGGAACTAACACAAGGGGGCGCAGTTTATAGGGTCCTCCTTCATCATAAGTCCCATCCGTCCTATCAGCACACAGACAGCAGAGGTAAGAGGAAGGAGATGCACAGACAGCAGAGGTAGGAGGAAGGAGAAGATGGCTGCTGCTCCCTCACAGCAACCATCATACTACTTCCCCAACATCAGCCTCTGACTGGGCCCCAGAGGAACCAGGGCCCCTGAGCAAAGTAGGCCCGTGGCACAATAGACTGCACTGCGTATACTGTACAGCATTCCAACCAGTCTGGGTTCATATTAAAACCAGGGCAGATTCCAAATCACCCAGTATATTATTACAGATGGCCGCCGGTATCATCTTTCATCGGGGCCCCCATAATCATCTTGTAGCATCCTGCTGCTGTCTGCCACAGTGTGCGCCAGTTATACAGTGGCCCCCAGAAGGAATTTTACTGGTGGGCCCTCGGCACCCAACCTGACACTGCCCAGCATTCTAGGTCGGGTTCTGATTCCCACAATCAGAACCAGAAACTTCTGCTAATAATAGAAATTCCCAAGTGTTTTTTTTTTTTTAATAACAATGTTTTGTATTTTTTCAGTTTTACCTTAGGAGTCCTTTAAGGGGTTAATGAATTTCTCCAGTCACTAAGAGGGAAGAGCCAAATAATTGGAGATCAGGAGAGAGTCCTCCAGGGGGCGCACCCAACCTCCCTGCACACCTACTGCCCCTCCCTCCATGATCACCTGACGGTGACATCATCTCAGGTTCTTCATTATCACACTGTCTCCATTATTGAGCTCCGCCCCTCCCTCCAATGATCACATGACGGTGACATCATCTCAGGTCTTTCACAACCCCTTCTCCTCTCCATTACTGAGCTCCGCCCTCTCCTGATCACATGACAGTGATGTCATCCCAGGTCCTTCATTATCACACTGTCTCCATTGCTGAGCTCCGCCCCTCCTGCACTGATCACATGACGGTGACGTCATCCCAGGTCCTTCTCTACCACTTCTCTCCACTGCTGAGCTCCGCCCCCTGCACTGATCACATGACAGTGACATCATCCCAGGTCCTCCAGCTCTTGCAGTGCAGCAGATACAGAGCAGGTCCTGGTCGGTAGTCACTGCTGTGGTGTCTGGAGCCTCTTCTTCTCTCTGGTATCAGCCATTTCTCCAGAATCCCCCTTTATCCCCGGTGCTGGGGGCTCTGAGAAGCGGGGTCTCTCCAGGAGCAGTAAGTGCGGTTCTGGATCTCACTAATGCTCTTGTCCCTGGAGGATTTCCAGCCTCTCCTCTCCTCATAAAGGCGCCTGCAGTACTAGAAGCCTCCAGCTCCTCCAGGTCTCTCCTCTTCTCCTGAATGACCACCAAGGATGGACAGGAAGGAGATCAGCAGAAGAATATTAGACCTCACCTTGGAGATCATCTCCCTGCTGAGTGGAGAGGTAAACTTTTCTAGATTTCTCTCCTCTTTATTGTATTCTGTAACAAGTCAGACATCGGGAAGGAGAATCCATCATAGGAAGTGATAGGAAGAGTCCAGGGTCCTGGAGAACGGCCTCCAGACCTTCCAAGTGACGGAGAACCTGAAGATCGGCCACCAGTATGGTCAGTGATGTATCATGGAGACCAATAGTCATGTTGTAGGAGCCATGAGAAGGTAAGTAGGCACGTTGTACCCAGGAGGAGAGGAAGCAGAGGAGGAGATGGCCGGAGTGTGGCCTGGAGGGAGGATTTCTACCACTAGTCTGACATCTAGATGATACTGGACTATAACAAGGAGGCCTCCACTACGTCTAGAGGAAAGAAGGTTTCTCCACCAACATAGAAGAGGAGTCTTTACTGTAAGAGCAGTGAGACTATGGAGCTCTCTGCCAGAGGAAGGAGTCATGGGGGATTCTCTAGAAGAGTCCAGAAGGGGCCTGGAGGTCTGGAGGGTAATACTATTCCAGCTTCTAGTGACTAGATTACTGCAGATGGAGCCATGATCCAGGGAGGGATTCTGAGTGTAGATCTGGAGTCAGGAAGGAACTTCTTTCCCTAAGTGTCTCTCTCCATCCACAGGATTACACCATAGTGAAGAAGACATCGGGGGGGACTCCCATCCTCCATGAGTCAGGAGGGTGGAGCAGGACCCCCGTCACAGAGCCTCCCCCCCTGATACATGAGCAGAAGATCCTAGAACTCACCCACAAGATGATGGAGCTGCTGACTGGAGAGGTGACACTGCTGGGAATACTGGGAAATTCTCCAGTAACAGCACTGGAGGGGTCTGGGTGATGACGGTGTCATTGTGTTGTCAGGTTCCTGTAAGGTGTCAGGATGTGGCGGTCTATTTCTCCATGGAGGAGTGGGAGTATGTAGAAGGACACCAGGATCTGTACAAGGAGGCCATGATGGAGGTTCCCCGGCCTCTGACATCACCAGGTAAGAAGAGACGAGGTGAGAAGAGGCCGTGTTAGAGCCTCAGTCCGGTCATGTGCAGTGTGTACACGCGTGTAATGACATGTAATGTAGGAGCTCCACATGTTATTCTCCGGTCACATCACGTTAGAGCCTACATTTCCCATATACATCACACTTCTCCATAGGCTCCATCCCCCTGACAGATATAGTGTCCTCTTGGCCTCCATCGGCCGGTACAGTAGATGACACTATTCTATACAGAGGGTCCTGCAGGAAAACCTGTGTCGTGCCGTATACATGGGGCTTATGGGTGACGTCTACCCCTGTGTGACTATATAGAATGATAGGACTGTACAGGGGAGACGTCACCTCCTTCTATCAGAGATCTACGTTAGGAAACCCTCCTGATATCTACCTCTGATGGAAGGCTCAGACGTGGTGTGAACACATCTTTATTCCAGTAGTTCTCCTCCCTTCATGTCTGGGATCCTCTAGTCACTCCACAAGCAGAGAAGACACAAGGTGCTATGTGTGACCGGAGGAGAAGGTGGGATCACCGGGCTCTTCTCTCTCCTCCTCTGTGGTCCTGTCAGAGCGGACATGTGTCTTCTAGCAGTAGATGTACGGCCCGGAGTGTTCTAGCTGCGGAGGCTCCACAATATGTCATGGGCTCCGCTTTCTCTTACTCTGAGGATCTGGTCCAGGATACATAGGAGTGGGGTGATATGGGGGGTGCAGATGAATCGGGCAGCCTGAGGGGGTGACAGACGTCCCTGATCAGCGGCCGATGCCTGAGCTCCACGCACACGTTCCTCGCTTTACTGTACTGCTGCATTACGGTGTGTTCACTGCTCATGATGAATATTTTTATATTTTAATAGTTCAGACATTTTCAGATGCTGTGATGATAATTATATTTTTTATTGTTTTATATGCAAAATTGGAAACAGAGGTGATTCAAATTTTTAAATATTGTGGATTTTTTCAATTTTAAACACCTTTTTTAAATTAAACTTTTGTCCTCTTTGGGGACTTGAACATGCCTTCATTTGATTGCTCATACTTTACACTGCTTTAGTATACTATTGCAATCTATGGGATTTCTACTAGTCTCCGCTTAAGCTCTGCCGCAGGCTGTCATAGTAAACAATCAGAACACCATGATTTCCTTACAAGGGTCTGATTGGACAGTAAGAACCTCCTTCCCTCTGTCTAACCTCTTAAATACCGTGGTCACTATTGACTGGTATCAGAGTTATCTCCGATCATTGCAGCCAAGGGTCAGCTGCATTGCAATGCCGGCACCCACTGTGCATAGAGCTAGCTTTTCCAATGACGGCCATAGATCAGACCGATTCCTTTTTTACTTTTTTCATCTGGAATTCTGGAAAAAAAAGTGTGCATTAGTTAAATCATATTGTAATATAATACATACAAAGTCTTTTACCTTAGCAGTTGATAAATCAAACTTCATTTTTAACCAAAAGTTTAATCCATAAATCTCCAATTTCCAAAAGTAGGTAAAAAAACTCCTCTCCTAACATCCTCTTAACACATAATCTAATTTTAATCCTAACAGAAAATCCCAGTAAGAACTCTGAGAAAATGATGTTATCACTAGATTGTAAAGAAGAAGATGAAGTTATCGGGCATCGCTCTTCAGGAGAAAATCTATCATATAATCCCCCTAATCATGAGGAACCTGCCCCTGACCAATCACAGATTGCTGCCACAAGTACCGGGCAGAAATTGGATAAATGGTTTCATTGTGGGGAATGTGGAAAACAGTTTAAACAAAGATCAAGTCTTAATGTCCACAGAAGAATTCACACAGGAGAGAATCTATTTGCATGCTCAATGTGTTTGAAAAATTTTCCCAAAAAATCTCTTCTCATAAGACATGAGAGAATTCACACAGGAGAGAAGCCGTTTTCATGTTCAGAATGTGGGAAATGTTTTGCACGTAAATTAGGTCTTGTTAAACACAACATAACTCACACAGGAGAGAAGCCATATCCATGTTCAGAATGTGGGAAATGTTTTACACATAAATCATATCTTGTTATGCATATGAGATTTCACACAGGAGAGAAGCCATATCCATGTTCAGAATGTGGGAAATGTTTTACACATAAATCAGATCTTGTTGTACATATGAGAATTCACACAGGAGAGAAGCCATATTCATGTTCACAATGTGGGAAATCCTTTATTACGAAAGGCAGGCTTCAAGAACATCAGAGAAGTCACACTGAAGAGAAACCATTTTCATGTTCAATATGTGGGAACTGCTTTAAATCTAAATCAAATCTTGTTGTACATGAAAGAATTCACACAGGAGTGAAGCCTTATTTATGTTCAAAATGTGGGAAATCATATGCTACGAAAAGCAAACTTAATATTCATCAGAAAATTCACAGTGAAGAGAAATGATTTTCATGTTCAATATGTGGGAGCTGTTTTGAATGTAAATCAGGTTTTGCTAAACATGAGAAAACTCACATTAGAGGTAAGATATTTAAATGTTCAGAGTGTTTGAAATGTTTTTCAAAGAAACTTGGTCTCATTATACATGAGAGAATTCACACAGGAGAGAAGCCATTTTCATGTTCAGAATGCGGGAAAGGTTTTACAAATAAATCAGATCTTGTTAGACATCTGAGATCTCACACAGGAGAGAAGCCGTATCCATGTTTAGATTGTAGGAAGAGCTTTGTTACGAAAACCAAGCTTAAAGACCATCAGAGAATTCACACAGGGGAGTAGCCATATTCGTGTTCAGTATGTGGGGAATGTTTTACAGAGAAAACATTCACATGGATACATCAAATAGTATTATATGTCAAGAAAATCAATCTGTATTGCAGTTATATCCATGTCCATAATGGGGGAAATGCATCTGTCAAACATCTGAATCACTGGAGGAAAAGTATTGTGGATATGAGGAAGAGAAGAAGAGCCTTGTTTACTGTCAGAGAAGTGAAGATGAATTGTCCCCATGAGCCTCGCTTCTTCTTACTGTATTCATACCTCTACTCACACCATAGGACAATCCAGAAGGACTCTCCATGTAGAGTTTTATGTCACATGTAGACATGTAGATATTTGATCCTTATTAATACAGTATAGAAATACAACGGTGATGGGTATAGTAACAACAACTTACCATAAATTATAATAATTAGTTACACAAAACATTTCCAGATCTACCACGTCCTTCTCTGCCTGGAATACAGGTTTCTTGTGTATAATGGTGGCTTGATGCTGTTTGATTCTTCTATCTCTAGCAGGTTGTACCAGAAGTTGTCTCCTACGTGTTAATGGGTAAACGACAGTATAGTCTTACCCTGAAGTTTTCTCTGGACAGCAATCTGTGACGTTTGCTTCGTCCCAGCACGTGACGGCTTCAACTGCAAGGGTGCAAATTTAGCATAAATCACATCAAACGCAGTCCACACACCCCTAAGATAATTTGACACCTCACAGAGTTATGAACAACGAGATGCCAGAGGTCCTGGATGAGAACAATGTAATTGTGTTACTATCCACAGAGCAGGGATTTCACATGGACCGTTCCTGACACAGCCGCACAATCATCTCTCATCATCCTGCTCTGTACATTATGTAGAACTTTGTAATGATCATAGATTTTCCAAATAAAATGCTTTTTTCTTCTCCTTCTGTGTAAAAGTTTTTGTTATACTCGGTGTTTGGTGAACTACGTGGCCTCATGCACACCACTGTATTTTGTATCTGTGTCTGATCTGAATTTTTTACGGATTGCACACAGATCCATTCATTTCTATAGGACCACAAAAAAACAGACAGCACACGGATGTCCTCGATGTGCCGTCCGCATCCGTGTGTCCGTTATGCATATTATAGAATGTGTCTCTGCAGATACATGGTCTGCAGACCACAATACGGACATGTGCATGAGGACTAACTGAGGTTTTATCTGTCCGATGGCAGTGTCCCCACAACAAAGCATTGCCAGTGTGAATGTCACTGTACTTCATGGACATTATCCTGTGCACCAGGTCCCATAGGCCCATAGTATGGAGAAGGAGGTTCCCTTTCACCACCGCTTCCTCTTTAGGAAGAAGTGAAATTCAGTTTAGTGTGAGCTGCAGACGAGTACACAGCTAAGGAGCAGCGCTGACTGGGAAATCATCTTACCCTGTGGATTACAAACCCAAAAGTGACAATCTATGTGCTAGGAAAAGCAAGAGAAGACAGCCGAAAGTTTAGCGACCACAAAGTAGGATTTCAGAGCATTGGTCAGTGAAGGTGTCATGAAATCGGCTTGTGACTGACACAGATAGGCACTGATTACTAGTAGTGTTGAGCGAACTTGTGTTTTAAGTTCGGCGTCTAAAGTTCGGGTTCGGGTTATCGAACAATCGAGTTATGGATTCCGTTACCACGGACCATAACAGAATTTAGAATCCATAACGCGATTCTTCGATAACCCAAACTTTAGACGCCGAACTTAAAACACAAGTACGCTCAACACTAATTACTAGGAGTTGTCACCCGTGAGCAGTTTATTGGAGTTCACACAAGTTAGTAGATATTCAAAGTTCCCATATTGAAGCAAATCCAGAAAAACGCCTGAGCTTGTTCTCACATCTCCCAACATCTGACTACTACCCCCAGTCTCAGAGATCCAGAGACACATCCGGCCCCTCCCCTGTCTGTACTATCACTAGCAGGGGCTGGGTTTCATTACCCCCGTTGAGAGAGGAATGCTTTCAAGCATGGCCAGACCCCTGTAGAAGTGTAGAGTTCCCAAATCTAACATTTTCTGAGGATCATAGAGGTCATCAGCATACCTTATCTCTGGTACCACAACCCCCATTATGTAATACAACACACAGTGACTAATAGAAGAAGCACATTTACCAGAGATATACAAAATCATAGGAAAATGACAGTCCACTGTGACAGAAGGTACCTGCTTACACCCTGGATATAGGATTCTCTGCATGGTGTGGGAGCAAACAACCCTTAGGTTTCCATCATAGCCAAACGATAGAAAGGGCCCTCTGTTCAGAGATGTATTCTACTGAGGATACTGATATGAGGACAGAACTACAACTCCAAGCATGTCCCGACTATTATTAAGGTGCATCAGTAGACATTATAGGAAGAGTGGTATAAGAGGAGAGAACTACAACTCTCAGCATGACCACACTATTACTATGGGGCATCAGAAGACATTATAAGGAGCAGGAAATAAGAGGACAGAGCTACAACTCCCAGAATATCAGTGTTGCTCCTCCCCGGGCATACGATGTATGTAGATTTTTAGTACCTAATCCTTCTCTACAAGTGACTCTCCTACGCAGGCAATAGCAGAAATAAGAAGATCCTCGGTTTACTGAATCTGTGGAGCAGCCTCTTGGTTTAGTGCTGATACTGTGAGATGGGGAAGCAGCTCTCATTGTTTGAACACTGTGTAGATTAAATTAAATGTTCTGGACAGACATTCTGCTGTTTGGCCACAAGATGCCGCTGTTTCCTAAACACAGCTACAGACTGCATATATATCTCCATATTCATGAGAGAGGTGGGGATTTACACAGAGTCTGGAGAGGAGAGTAAGAGAGAGCAGCCATCTTAGAGGGAGGTGAAACTAAGAAACTGTGTGAGCAGATAATCTGATGGCATCCAGGTGTCACTGCTGTGGTGTCTGGAGCCTCTTCTTCTCTCTGGTATCAGCCATTTCTCCAGAATCCCCCTTTATCCCCGGTGGTGGAGGCTCTGAGAAGTGGGGTCTCTCCAGGAGCAGTAAGTGCGGTTCTGGATCTCACTAATGCTCTTGTCCCTGGAGGATTTCCAGCCTCTCCTCTCCTCATAAAGGCGCCTGCAGTACTAGAAGCCTCCAGCTCCTCCAATTCTCTCTTCTTCTAAATGACCACCAAGGATGGACAGGAAAGAGATCAGCAGAAGATTATTAGACTTTACTTTGGAGATCATCTCCCTGCTGAGCGGAGAGGTAAACTTTTCTAGATTTCTCTCCTCTTTATTGTATTCTGTAACAAGTCAGACATCGGGAAGGAGAATCCATCATAGGAAGTGATAGGAAGAGTCCAGGGTCCTGGAGAACGGCCTCCAGACCTCCCAAGTGACGGAGAACCTGAAGAACAGCCTGTCAAGGCTTTTGGTGAGCACCGTGACACGGTTGCTGTGCACACTGTTGCCGGTGGCAACGTGTTGTGTTCAGTGTGCACGTGCATTTCCTCTTTAAGTTGTTTAACCCCATGACCACCAGACAGGAGGAATGTCTTCCTTAGTGTGGAACTGAGTGTGGTCTCTAGGCTCTATTTATCCTGGTGTTTTGAGCCTGAGATCAGGTTTTGCCTCCAGCCTTGGTGTGTGTTGGAGTGTTGATGTTCCTGGATTCCATCTGTCCAGTCTGTGGGCCATCGTAGTAGAACATCAATGTCTATGTTCTATCCTCTACCCTTACCTGTTGTTGTGATTGGTGTGGGTTTATGTTATGGGTGTGTGGTGATGTCTTGTTTGGTGTACTATGTCTGGCATGTTTGGTGTTATGCCCGGCATGGTTGCTAGCCATCCCCTTGTCTGTATACTCCTCCGGAAGGGGGCCCCATTGGTTTCCCGGAGGGGTGAACCTAAAGATTATGAGCAGCCTTGCCTTGAGCCACCTTGCATCCGGTATCCACATGGGGGTCCAGGTTGTTTTGGTGTCGTTGTTGCATCTTTGCTGCGGCAGGTAAGTGTTGTTCTGGTGTGCTGTTGTTTCACTGGGTGCTTACCTGCCGTTCAGTTGCTGCTCCATCTATCTTTCTTCCATCTGTTACGAGGCCGATGTGAGACCCTGGTTCTTCCGTATTTTGGAGGAACAGGTGGTCTCTTGCCCTGTCACCTTACCTTAGGGTTTCTTAGGGATTCCAAGGTTTTTAGAATCCTGAGTATGTGCTCTTCTACCATCTGGGTCGGCTCATATAGCTAGGAGACCACGACCGGATTTAGGGATGCGTTAGGAGGTGACCTGCTCCCTTTTCCTGTTTCCAGGCTTAGTAACAGTTCCCATAATACAGTGGGGAGTTTCCCCACTCCCCATCGTGATACAGCCACCAGTATGGTCGGTGATACATCATGGGGATGAATAGTCATGTTGTAGGAGCCATGAGAAGGTAAGTACCCAGGAGGAGAGAAAGCAGAGGAGGAGATGGCCGGAGTGTGGCCTGGAGGGAGGATTTCTACCACTAGTCTGACATCTAGATGATACTGGACTATAACAAGGAGGCCTCCACTACATCTAGAGGAAAGAAGGTTTCTCCACCGTAAGAGCAGTGAGACTATGGAGCTCTCTGCCAGAGGAAGGAGTCATGGGGGGTTCTCTAGAAGAGTCCAGAAGGGGCCTGGAGGTCTGGAGGGTAATAATATTCCAGCTTCTAGTGACTAGATTACTGGAGATGGGGGCATGATCCAGGGAGGGATTCTGATTGTAGATCTGAAGTCAGGAAGGAATTTCTTTCCATAAGTGTCTCTCTCCATCCACAGGATTACACCATAGTGAAGAAGACATTGGGGGGGACTCCCATCATCCATGAGTCAGGAGGGTGGAGCAAGACCCCCATCACAGAGCCTCCTCCCCTCATGCATGAGCAGAAGATCCTAGAACTCACCCACAAGATGATGGAGCTGTGGACTGGAGAGGTGAAACTGCTGGGAATGCTGGGAAATTCTCCAGTAACAGCACTGGAGGGGTCTGGGTGATGACAGTGTCATTGTGTTGTCAGGTTCCTGTAAGGTGTCAGGATGTGGCGGTCTATTTCTCCATGGAGGAGTGGGAGTATATAGAAGGACACAAGGATCTGTACAAGGAGGCCATGATGGAGGCTCCCCGGCCTCTGACATCACCAGGTAAGAAGAGACGAGGTGACAAGAGGCCGTGTTAAAGCCTCAGTCCGGTCATGTGCAGTGTGTACACGCGTGTAATGGCATGTGATGTAGGAGCTCCACATGTTATTCTCTGGTCACATCACGTTAGAGCCTACATTTCCCATATACATCACACTTCTCCATAGGCTCCATCCCCCTGACAGATATAGTATCCTCTTGGCCTCCATCGGCCGGTACAGTAGATGACACTATTCTATACAGAGGATCCTGCAGGAGAACTTGCGCCGTGCCGTATACATGGGGCTTATGGGTGACGTCTGCCCCTGTGTGACTATATAGAATGATAGGACTGTACAGGGGAGACGTCACCTCCTTCTATCAGAGATCTACGTTAGGAAACCCTCCTGATATCTACCTCTGATGGAAGGCTCAGACGTGGTGTGAACACATCCTTATTCCAGTAGTTCTCCTCCCTTTATGTCTGGGATCCTCTAGTCACTCCATAAGCAGAGAAGACACAAGGTGCTATACGTGTCTGGAGGAGAAGGTGGGATCTCCGGGCTCTTCTCTCTCCTCCTCCAGTCTGTGGTCCTGTCAGAGCGGATATGTGTCTTCTAGCAGTAGATGTATGGCCGGAGTGTTCTAGCTGCGGAGGCTCCACAATATGTCATGGGCTCCGTTTTCTCTTACTCTGAGGATCTGCTCCAGGATACATAGGAGTGGGGTGACATGGGGGGTGCAGATGAATCGGGCAGCCTGAGGGGGTGACAGACGTCCCTGATCAGCGGCCGATGCCTTAGCTCCACACACACGTTCCTCGCTTTACTGTACTGCTGCATTAGGGTGTGTTCACACATGACAGGTTTGTTGTAGAGGTTTCTGCTCCTGAAATCCGTCCCATATATGTGAAGGTGGATGTTCCTGCAGCAGGGGATGGATACAGCGGTGGACGCCATCAGACCGGCCGGGGTTATTCCTCTCTGTTATCAGCAGCGGAGCACAGTCTGCTCTGGTTATAAATGATCCGACCTCTCCTGTAAGAAGGCGGAGGATGGGAGTCATCTGTGGATAACGGGGACTTAACCCATTAATGACCAATGAGGTACATGAACGTCACTGGTCAGGAGGGAATGTGAGGAGCGGGGTCAGGAGTTGTGATACAGAGATGACACCCAACAAAAGATGTTGTGGTCAATAACATCCACTGCAGCTGGGTAGACATGGGGGCTTCCTTTGTCCACTGATTGTTTCCTTCTCTGCAACACAATTTTCAGGCACTGGTCGGTGGTAATGGCATCCTGAGACATAATGAAGGCCCGCCATCTTGTTTCTTCTGTTATACCCTGCCTCTGGAGTCAGTATAATTGCAGGTCCAGCTCATAGAAGACTAAAGGAAAATAAAGCTTTTCAAAATATTAATAAATGATAAAATAATAAATAATTTTTAATAAATAAAAAAATTACATTTTTTTTTTACTATTTATCTTAAAGAAATCAACGTAGTCTGTACGGTCGTGTTCAAAAATGTCCAAATATTAAAATACCACCTTGTTAATCATGTGCAGTGAATACCGTAAAAAATCCTGGTTTCCCCCAAAATATTGGAATAAAGTATGACCAACAAACTCCTATGTGCCCCAAAATGGTGTCAATCAAACTGACAGCTCACCCCACAGAAAATGATCCCTCGTCCAGCTCCATCGACGGAAACGTAAACCAGTTTTGGAAGTTAGAAAATGACGATATTTATTTTCAGAGGATAAATATGTGACCACTGAGACCCCTCTGATCATGAGAACGAGGGTCCCGTGTCCTCCTTGTGGATGTAACAGACGTTCTCACAGATATCTCCAGCATTTCCACTGACCGTGACTGGAGCAGCAGACATCTACAGCCACCGCTTCATCCATGTGAGGACCCAGAACCCCTGTTCTCATGATCTGTAAGGGTCCCAGCGGTGGGATTTCAATGCGGGGTGACTCGATTATCTTGGGGTTTGGTAGAAAGTTGGTGAGGAGCAGAACATTGTTATGTAGGTCCTGATCACTAAACCTAGAAGTGAAGGAACAGAGAGAAGACTCTGATCTATAGACAGATCTACAGGAGGCCGTGTCTTCAGTCACTGTGTGCTTGTGCCTCCACAGATGGATCCAGGAGGAATGTCCCCGTTTTCTGTATTCCCAGGACTGTCCGGAGGAGAAGCTCCCAGAAAACCATCAGGTAGATGAGCTGATGTCTCCACAGAATCTGACCAGAAAGTGATGGAACCAAAGATCATTTTACATTTTCTTCTTGTTTAGGATGAAAATGTGATTGATATTAAGGCTGAGGTTATGGAAGAAGCAGAAGAGGAGACAGATTTATGGGGCAATTATCAGTTTAAGGAGAGGAGACATTATGTCTGTTTTGAGGTTCACATACATGCAACTCCCATCATCTCATCATCACATGTAATAATCTCTCCTGTCCCTGTGTGTTTTCTACAGATGCACTCAGAGAAAGAAATCCCCCCGAGAGATGTTCCCGTCCTCTGTATTCCCAGGACTGTCCAGAGGAGAAGCTCCCAGAGAACCATCAGGTAGATGGAGCTGAGCCCTATACACAACTATATAGGGGGGTCCTGCAGTCATAGAGGGGTCCTAGATTGTGGGGGTCTCTTATGTGGATCTGTTAGATTTCCCACCTGTCTGCTGTATTGTACTGAATTGTTACAGATGACAAATCAGGGGGAAGATGTGACTGATATTAAAGTGGAGGATGAAGAAGAGCGGATGATGGGCGATCCCCCGTGTAAGAGTGAGATGGAGGAGGACATTCCAGTCCATGTGACCACAGGTATGGAGTAATGAATGGAGGAAGGGAATTGGGAGGTTTCTTCAGGTGAGGCTCCACCTTAGAGCTCCCGTAACCCACTTGGGCCTCTTTCACACAAGCGATATGAATTGTGTCAGGATCTGTTAAGGGAAAAACTGATGGTTTTACTGGCAGGATCAGTCAGTTTTCTTTATGTTTGATTACTTTCTGAGACTATTTTTTGTGGCACACTGTACTTTAGGTTGGTGGTAAAATTGAAGATTTTCCTAGCCATATTTCATAGCACCCCTGGTGGAGTGGGCTTTAAAGATGGAAGTCTCAATACTAGCTAGAGACATAGTCTAAGATATCCATCGGGATAAAGTAGAAGCAGAAAATGGAGCATGGGGCTTGCAGTAGGAGATAAGGAGTTGCGAGCATGACTGATTCCTAAGAGGAAGATTTCTCTCCTCATAGAATCGTAAGCAGTGGACTACACACAATTTCTCTTGTTGGGGAAACATCGGGTAGAACACTGAAGAAATATTGGTCTTGGTGCAATAGATGATAGAGAATTTTACTCCCTGAGGTAAGTATTGTTTGTGAGCAATATCGAGGGCATGAACATCTGAAACTCGCTTAACAGACATTAGGCAAAGGAGCATAGCGAGTTTGAATGACAACAATTTTAGGGATAGAGAATCATTATTCTCCCAGGAATTAAATAGATTGAACACAAGACTGACATCCCATGTGGACTGATATCTAGGAAAAGGAGGTCTGCGGAATCTAATTCCTTTCATCAGTTTACAGACCAAGGGGTGTTTGCCCACAGGTAAAGATTGAATGGGAGAATGATAGAAAGAGCCAATCAAAAGACGTTAATGGTTCGGTAGGCTTTCCATGCTTCAAAAGAGGAGGAAAGAAAATGTAATACTTGGTTTAGAGGTGCATGTACGGGATTCAGATCCCGTTGATTGCACCAATCAGACCAAATTTCAGAGTTTGTTGGCTCGAGATGAGCCAAGCAACAAAGGACAAGGTCTCTGCTTGAACCAGGGGTTGTGAATTCCCAAATGGGTCTAGAAGAATGGAAGTATGAGATGGAAGGATGCGCGGAAAGTCTACCGCCATTTCCAAGATCTGGGGAAACCAGGTCTGGGTCGGCCATAAAGGAGTGATCAGCATCAGGGTTGCCTTATGAATTTTTGTCAGAAGAGTGACTCGCGGGATTAAGGCAAAAGGAGGGAATGCATACAGAGTCCCCGAGGGCCAAATTTGGAGGAGAGCATCGGTGCCTAGAGCTTCTGGATCTTGATGCCAGCTGAAGAATTGTGGGAGTTGCCAATTCAGACGGGATGCAAAAAGATCCTTCTGAAAAGGACCCCAAAGAGATTGAAGATGTTTGAAGAGGAGAGGATCCAGTCTCCAGTCGCTGTTGTCGGCCAGGAAGCGGGAATTCTAATCTGCAATAGAATTGGAAAGGCTCGGAAGATATTCTGCTTTGAGAATTATGTTCTTGTCTAGGCAAAAGTGCCAGAATTCCTTGGAAATGTTGGCCAGACGCTCTGATCTGGTGCCCCCAAGGCGATTGACATATTGCACTGCTGAGATGTTGTCCATCCTCAGGAGAATGCAACAGTGTGACTTGTCCCTCTCAAAACTCTTGAGGGCAAAGGATTCGGCCAGAAGTTCGAGACAATTGATATGAAGAGATGCCTCTTCTGTGGACCACTTACCTCCTGTGGAAAGGGAGCTGCAACAAGCCCCCCAGCCCTGGAGACTGGCGTCTGACTCTATTATCATGTCCGGTATTGAATTGAAGATAGCCTTCCTATTCCAGGCCTGGATATGCTGTAAACACCACAGGAGTTCTTCCTTGGTGTCTGGGGTTAGGGATATCTCATCCAAATACAGTAAACCCTCTTGTAAGTGGCGAGTCTTCAGATGTTGAAGAGCCCTGTAGTGTAGTGGTGCAGGAATTATGGCCTGGATTGAAGCTGACAACAGGCCCACTACCCGAGCGATAGCTCGCAGAGATACTAGTTTTTTGTTGAGTAGAGACCGGATTTCTCTCTGGATGGTCTTCAACTTCCTGGATAGAAGGCTTAGGATGGCTGTTCGAGGGTTAATCAGGAACCCTAAAAATTCTATCTCTTTTAAGGGATTCAAAATGGATTTTTCGTGATTTATAAGAAAACCCAGGTTCGTCAGGAGAAATAGAGTCCATTGAATATGGAGTATAATTGACTGAGACTGAGCCATGATGAGAATGTCATCTAGGTAAATGATTAGACGAACGCCTCGGGACCTGAGCATGGTAACTACTGGTTATAATAGCTTTGTAAAGCACCAGGGAGCTGAAGAGAGACCAAATGGTAGACTTGAGAATTGGAGGTAGGGTTGGGATAGAGGGTGCATAGGCACCGTGAGGTATGTCTTTCAAGTCTACCTTGGCAAGCCAATCGTGTTGTATTAGTAGGTCTCTCAATAGATGAATGCCCTCCATTTTGAAGTGGCGGTAGAAAACAAAATTGTTGAGAGCTCTTAGGTTGATGACTGGTCTGTGACCGCCGTCTCTCTTTTTGACAAGAAAAATATTGCTCAGATAACCTTGGGATTGCCAAGGAATTTGTTTAATCGCGTCTTTGGAACTCAGTTCTCTTATTTCCGATCTTATTAGATCTTGGTCTATTTTTGAGAAAAATATGGGATGGGGTCTCTGTGTTTGTACTGGAGGACATATGAAGTCTATTTGACAACCCACGACAGTGTTTAGAATCCACTACTCTGTGGTTATTGTAGCCGAAACGTGGATAAAATGAGCGATTCGGCCTCCCAAGGGAAGATGGGGAAAAAACTGGAAGAAGAAACTTGCTTACCTGTAGCGGGTCTGGACCTTGAGAAGCCCCTCTGTCCTCTTGCCCTCCATGCATGTCCTCTGGTAGTGTAATGACCGACGTCACGCACAGGGAGGAAAAAGGGAAAGCCCTGCCCAAGGGAGAGGGAAAGGTGGTGACCCCTAACTCACCTTGTGGCTGGCACCTGACTGCCCTGACATCCCTAGACGGGTTCCTCACCCGTGCGGCGATCACGTGCCTAAACCCTGGCTTTCCCTAAAATGAGCCCTAGATAGTGAACGGGCCGGTGGGATCACTAGTCCGCACCACTGTCACTAAGAGGGAAACACCAGGGAGAGGACAGACAAAACAGACAAACACATACACCCAGGTGGGCGACCACAATAGACCACAAAGGTCCAACAGGGATCCGGAGGGTAGCGTTCTGGACCAACTACCAGAAAACGCAGCAACACAGCTCCAGAGGGTCAGAATAGATGTCCAGGCAGGAAGCTCTATATCTGGCAACCAGAGAAGTGTGAGAGGGGAATATAAGGAGGTTTGGGAGTGCTGGACAAGGAACAGCTGAGGAGAAGGAGCTACGGGTCCTTAAGTGATCCAAAAGGGTTTGCAAAGCAAACCCAGAAAGCTACCATAAGGAAACAGCCCTATCCTAAATAGAGCGTGCAGCCAACCGCTGCAACCTCCTGACCCCGGGTATAACGGAGTCAGGCGTGGTTCTTGACACCCTCGTGACAAGTATTGTGTGTGAAGGTGACTGGCTCAGCAGATATTGGTCACTTTGATCATGAACTTTGGTATTTCAGGGATTTTAGTCAGCATGGAGGTCTCCAGATTTTGGCAAATCCTTACAAACATCGGGGTTATGCAGGAGAGAGACTTACGTATTTTGGATGGTTAGATACATCCTTTCTCATAGACTCTGTCTCATCAGTCCAGACACCTTTCATTTATTCCTCCCTACATTGAAATTCTTAGAAGTATATAGCCGTATCTCTCTCTAGACAGTGGAGAAGGACATTGTGGGGGCATTACACACCATACGTATCTCTGGGGCTGTGTGTGAGGGACTATTTTCTATGCAGGAAAGGAGAGGGTTAACAAGAGCTAATTGCAATGTATCTTGGGAGATATCTACTGCTAGAGTTGCCACGCAGCCGGTAGCTTATTTGGCTCCCCGGACGGTAATTTATTTGTACCGGCAATAATAATGGACGTCCATTGTGGAGCACTCATTAGTACAGCCTATAACTCCTGCACCCCCCCCCCCCCCCCCTTTTTTAAATAAAAAAAGTACTCCCCTCCTCCATTAGATGGCGCCGCGGTGAACACTTGCTGCTGACTGGAAGCTCAGGACTGGACCTGCAAAACGTCATCATGCTGGAGTACTGGTCCTGTCCTGAGCTTCCAGTCAGCAACGAGTGATTACCGCGGCGCCATCTAATAGGGGAGGGGAGTTCTTTTTTTTTTTCTTCACAAGCAGAGCATTATTAATTTTGGGGGGTACTAATGGGGGCATTAGTAATTCTGGGTGGCACTAATAGGGGCATTTCTATTACTGGGGGCACTAATGGGGGCATTGCAATTACTGGAAGCACCTAAGGGGGCATTATTAATTCTGGGGGGCACTAATTGGGGCATTAATATTACTGGGTGGCACTAATGTGGGCATTATTAATTCTAGGGGCATCAATGGGGACATCAATATTATTGAGGGGCATTATTAATTTGGAGGGGCACTAATGGAGGGATTATTAATACAGGGGGGCACTAATGGGGGGCATTATAAATTCTGGGGGCACTGATGG
Source organism: Bufo bufo (assembly GCF_905171765.1). Taxonomy (NCBI): domain Eukaryota; kingdom Metazoa; phylum Chordata; class Amphibia; order Anura; family Bufonidae; genus Bufo; species Bufo bufo. Next base: position 13,424,511 of record NC_053392.1, on the reverse strand, counting down.
AGGCATTACTATTACTTGGGGGGCACTAATGAGGGCATTATTAATACTGGGAGTCACATTATGACATAGCGAATTAACACCCCATGTTAAGCCATGCCCCCACAACCATACTCCCTTTGGGGTGTGGCTTAACTTGTCGGTATTTTTTGTTGGGAAAGCTGGCAACCCTATCTACTGCCCACCCATAAAAAAGTCCAACAATTATGTGAGTAATAAAATATTTTAAACTTTTGGCTCACAGCGATGCAGCCTCCTACTGGTGTACACTGTACAGGAGGCCCCGCAGTATCTTCTAAACTTCCCAGGCTGCTGGCAGTGAAGGAGGAGAGAACATGTCTGGCCACCCTCCTGCCCTCCCTGCTGTCAGAAAACTGTCTGCTGGAGAGAAGGACTCCTCTGCGGTGCTGGGCTGATTTCTCAGGTGTGTGACAGTAGTGAGCTGTAGGAGACTGTAAGGGGGAAATAGGGGATTTGTTTATAGTAGACACCATAACTATATGATTAGTGGGGTCCGATTCTGCGACCCCCACTGATCCCAGGAACGGGGATTCAGGTGTCAGGTGTCTACTCAGTCTAGGTACGTGGACATGCAATTTTCTATCATTGAGATCTTTGCATGGGCTGAGCAGTCAGGGGGAGCTCTAGGGCTTTTATAGGGCTCACCCTTTTGTTCCTTAGTTTGGGATCAAGTCAGTTGGATCTTTATTTGTTACTTCTTGTTTTCTGCAACACCATCCGTGACACCTAATGCCTCTGCTTCAGTTATGACCCCCTGTTCGTGCCCTTTGCTCACGTTGCCCCTCTAGAACCTTTGCTTGGACTTTGTTAAAGGTTATGACATCCAAAGGGGGTTGGACTTATGCCTGAACAATTCTGCCCAGTGCGTCACATTCTCCAGTATTGACACCTATGGTTTGTATGGCGGCAGTTATGATATTCCTTATTTACAGGCATCACTGCTGCCATGTAAAGAAATACTAGTGGTGGAGGATTTAAAGGGGTTGTCCAGGTTCTCAAGTTATCCTCTCCACACTATAAGGCATAACTATATGAATAGTGGGGTCTGATTCTGCGACCCCCACTGATCCCAGGAACTGATCCTGTTCCCCCTTTTTGATGGTGTGACAGGCCACACATACGCCCTGCTGCTCCATTCATTCTCTTTGGGACCACTGGAAATAGCCAGCGCTGTACTCCGCCATCTCCAGCGACCCCATAGAGAATGGATGGAGAGGCAGGGCATATGCTCCACCTGCCACTCAGTCAAGAAGGGGAACTAGGAACACCTGTTCTATTTCTCATTAATGCAATTATCTAGTCAACCAATCACATGGCAGTTGCTTCGATGCATTTAGGGGGGTACTCCTGGTCAAGACAATCTCCTGAACTCCAAACTGAATGTCAGAATGGGAAAGAAAGGTGATTTAAGCAATTTTGAGCGTGGCATGGTTGTTGGTGCCAGACGGGCCGGTCTGAGTATTTCACAATCTGCTCAGTTACTGGGATTTTCACGCACAACCATTTCTAGGGTTTACAAAGAATGGTGTGAAAAGGGAAAAACATCCAGTATGCGGCAGTCCTGTGGGCAAAAATGCCTTGTGGATGCTAGAGGTCAGAGGAGAATGGGCCGACTGATTCAAGCTGATAGAAGAGCAAAGTTGACTAAAATAACCACTCGTTACAACCGAGGTATGCAGCAAAGCATTTGTGAAGCCACAACACGCACAACCTTGAGGCGGATGGGCTACAACAGCAGAAGACCCCACCAGGTACCACTCATCTCCACTACAAATAGGAAAAAGAGGCTACAATTTGTACGAGCTCACCAAAATTGGACTGTTGAAGACTGGAAAAATGTTGCCTGGTCTGATGAGTCTCGATTTCTGTTGAGACATTCAAATGGTAGAATCCGAATTTGGCGTAAACAGAATGAGAACATGTATCCATTCTCTGATGGCTACTTCCAGCAGGATAATGCACCATGTCACAGAGCTCGAATCATTTCAAATTGGTTTCTTGAACATGACAATGAGTTCACTGTACTAAAATGGCCCCACAGTCACCAGATCTCAACCCAATAGAGCATCTTTGGGATGTGGTGGAACGGGAGCTTCGTGCCCTGGATGTGTATCCCTCAAATCTCCATCAACTGCAAGATGCTATCCTATCAATATGGGCCAACATTTCTAAATAATGCCATCAGCACCTTGTGGAATCAATGCCACGTAGAATTAAGGCAGTTCTGAAGGCAAAAGGGGGTCCAACACCGTATTAGTATGGTGTTCCTAATAATTCTTTAGGTGAGTGTATTTTGTCATGGGGGTCTGACTGCTGGGTCCCCCATGATCAAGGGAACGTCGTCTTAAAGGCGTCCTCTCACTTCAGTAAGTCGGATTTATCATGTAGAGAAAGTTAATACGAGCAACTTACTAATATACTGTTATTATCCATATTGCTTCCTTTTGCTGGCTGGATTCATTTTTCCATCACATTATACACTGCTCGTTTCCATGGTTATGAACACCCTACAATCCAGCAGTGGTGGCCGTGCTTGCACACTATAAAGCACTAGCCTATGTGTGCTGCCATGGTCCCGGCCACCAGAGAGGCTGACGCTGTTGCCTATAGTGTGCAATACTAGTGAATAGTTTCACATATAGGCCACAAAAAATAAAAATAAATGGTACGGACACGGAAAAAATATAAGTTTGTGTGCAGGAGCCCTAAGGTGGGCCGCCAGAATCAGTTACACTAGTGGGCCCTAGGTACCCCAGACACTGAGTATACCCTTTAACACGTTATTTATCCTACACAGTCTGAAAACAGAAATAAAAAGTAATAAATAAAATCTCATCGTCTGCACAACCGTCCCTCAACAAGCCTCATACAGCTCCGACTCCTCCTGTGGAAACATCTCACATTCTACCAAACTCCAGAACTGCCCCCTCACAGTAGTCTGGTCACATGGGTGTGACATCATCACAGTTTCTTCACCAGGACCTCTCCTTCCCATTGCTAAACTCCGCCCCCTCCTGCACTGATCACATGACGGTGACATCATCCCAGGTCCTTCTCTACAACTTCTCTCCACTGCTGAGCTCCGCCCCCTGCACTGATCACATGACAGTGACATCATCCCAGGTCCTTCAGCTCTTGCAGTGCAGCAGATACAGAGCAGGACCTGGTCTGTAGTCACTGCTGTGGTGTCTGGAGCCTCTTCTTCTCTCTGGTATCAGCCATTTCTCCAGAGTCCCCCTTTATCCCCGGTGCTGGGGGCTCTGAGAAGCGGGGTCTCTCCAGGAGCAGTAAGTGCGGTTCTGGATCTCACTAACGCTCTTGTCTATGGAGGATTTCCAGCCTCTCCTCTCCTCATAAAGGCGCCTGCAGTACTAGAAGCCTCCAGCTCCTCCAGTTCTCTCCTCTTCTCCTGAATGACCACCAAGGATGGACAGGAAGGAGATCAGCAGAAGAATATTAGACCTCACCTTGGAGATCATCTTCCTGCTGAGCGGAGAGGTAAACTTTTCTAGATTTCTCTCCTCTTTATTGTATTCTGTAACAAGTCAGACATCGGGAAGGAGAATCCATCATAGGAAGTGATAGGAAGAGAGGAGGAGATGGCCGGAGTGTGGCCTGGAGGGAGGATTTCTACCACTAGTCTGACATCTAGATGATACTGGACTATAACAAGGAGGCCTCCACTACGTCTAGAGGAAAGAAGGCTTCTCCACCAACATAGAGGAGGAGTCTTTACTGTAAGAGCAGTGAGACTATGGAGCTCTCTGCCAGAGGAAGGAGCCATGGGGGATTCTCTAGAAGATTTCAGAAGGGGCCTGGAGGTCTGGAGGGTAATAATATTCCAGCTTCTAGTGACTAGATTACTAGAGATGGGGCCATGATCCAGGGAGGGATTCTGATTGTAGATCTGGTGTCAGGAAGGAATTTCTTTCCCTAAGTGTCCCTCTCCATCCACAGGATTACACCATAGTGAAGAAGACATCGGGGGGGACTCCCATCATCCATGAGTCAGGAGGGTGGAGCAGGACCCCCATCACAGAGCCTCCCCCCCCTGATACATGAGCAGAAGATCCTAGAACTCACCCACAAGATGATGGAGCTGTTGACTGGAGAGGTGACACTGCTGGAAATGCTGGGAAATTCTCCAGTAACAGCACTGGAAGGGTCTGGGTGATGACGGTGTCATTGTGTTGTCAGGTTCCTGTAAGGTGTCAGGATGTGGCGGTCTATTTCTCCATGGAGGAGTGGGAGTATGTAGAAGGACACAAGGATCTGTACAAGGAGGCCATGATGGAGGCTCCCCGGCCTCTGACATCACCAGGTAAGAAGAGAAGAGGTGAGAAGAGGCCGTGTTAAAGCCTCAGTCCGGTCATGTGCAGTGTGTACACGTGTGTAATGACATGTAATGTAGGAGCTCCACATGTTATTCCCGGTCACATCACGTTAGAGCCTACATTTCCCATATACATCACACTTCTCCATAGGCTCCATCCCCCTGATGGATATAGTGTCCTCTTGGCCTCCATCGGCCGGTACAGTAGATGACACTATTCTATACAGAGGATCCTGCAGGAAAACCTGCGCCGTGCCGTATACATGGGGCTTATGGGTGACGTCTGCCCCTGTGTGACTATATAGAATGATAGGACTGTACAGGGGAGATGTCACCTCCTTCTATCAGAGATCTACGTTAGGAAACCTTCCTGATATCTACCTCTGATGGAAGGCTCAGACGTGGTGTGAACACTTCCTTATTCCATAGTCACTTTCCAGTAGTTCTCGTCCCTTCATGTCTGAGATCCTCTAGCCACTCCACAAGCAGAGAAGACACAAGGTTCTATGGTGTGACCGGAGGAGAAGGTGGGATCACCGGGCTCTTCTCTCTCCTCCTCCAGTCTGTGGTCCTGTCTGAGCGGACATGTGTCTTCTAGCAGTAGATGTACGGCCTGGAGTGTTCAGGCTGCGAAGGCTCCACAATATGTCATGGGCTCCGCTTTATCTTACTGTGAGGATCTGCTCCAGGATACATAGGACTGGGGTGACATGGGGGGTGCAGATGAATCGGGCAGCCTGAGGGGGTGACAGACGTCCCTGATCAGCGGCCGATGCCTGAGCTCCACACATACATTCCTCGCTTTACTGTACTGCTGCATTAGGGTGTGTTCATACATGACAGGTTTGTTGTAGAGGTTTCCGCTGCTGAAATCCATCCCATATTCAATTGCAAGAAAAAGTATGTGAACCCTTGGATTTAATAACTGGTCTAACCTCCTTTGGCAGCAATAACTTCAACCAAACGTTTCCTGTAGTTGCAGATCAGACGTGCACAACGGTCAGGAGTAATACTTGACCATTCCTCTTTACAGAACTGTCTCAGTTCAGCAATATTCTTGGGATGTCTGGTGTGAATCAGGTTCTTGAGGTCATGCCACAGCATCTCAATCGGGTTGAGGTCAGGACTCTGACTGGGCCACTCCAGAAGATTTTCTTCTGTTTAAGCCATTCTGTTGTCGATTTACTTCTATGCTTTGGGTCATTGTCCTGTTGCAACACCCATCTTCTGTTGAGCTTCAGCTGGTGGACAGATGGCCTTAAGTTCCCCTGCAAAATGTCTTGATAAACTTGGAAATTCATTTTTCCTTCGATGATAGCAATCCGTCCCTGACGCAGCAAAGCAGCCCCAAACCATGATGTCTCCACCACCATACTTCACAGTTGGGATGAGGCTTTGAGGTTGGTGTGCTGTGCCTCTTTTTCTCCACACATAGTGTTGTGTGTTTCTTCCAAACAACTGAACTTTGGTTTCATCTGTCCACAGAATATTTTGCCAGTACTGCTGTGGAACATCCAGGTGCTCTTGTGCAAACTGTAAACATGCAGCAATGTTTTTTGTGGACAGCAGTGGCTTCCTCTGTGGTATCCTTACATGAAATCCATTCTTGTTTAGTGTTTTACATATCGTAGATTCGCTAACAGGGATGTTAGCATATGCCAGAGACTTTTGTAAGTCTTTAGCTGACACTCTAGGTGTCACGGAAGGTGTACAGGAAACAAGACAATGCAAAAGAATCTATGACTCACTGGATCCAAAACTAAGGAACAAAAGGGAGACCCCTGCATGAGACCTGGCACTCTCCCTGACTGCTCAGCCTATGCGAACACCCCAAAGGTGGATGATCGCATATCCCCGTACCTCGACTATATAATACCTGAACACCCTACAATAGTGAGGGGACACGACCACCGGCTCCCTACACTAGACACGGAGGGAGTCAGGGTCATCTGGGATCCAGCAAACAGAAAATCACAAATGAATGTACAGCACTTATCTTGTAGAAGACTGGGAAATAGGAACAGCATGCACACACACTCCAGGAAGTTGTATAAGCCGCACACTAATGCATTATGGGGAGGAATTTAAAGGGATGCAATCAGTCCAACTACATGACAGCTGAGAGAGACTAACGAGATGAGGAACTGAAAACCAAAACAAAGAAAACTCAAGGAGGAGGTTCTGAAAGGCTTCTGTCAGAGCTTCTCAGCTGTCTGGTTGTGACAGTACCCCTCCCTCTACGAGTGGACTCCGGACACTCAGAGCCCATCTTCTCAGGATGGGACCTATGGAAAGCCCTGATGAGACGAGTGGCCTTAATGTCCGTCACTGGGACCCACATCCTCTCCTCAGGACCATAACCCTCCCAATGAACGAGGTACTGGAGAGAACCGCGGACAAGACGAGAATCCACAATCCTAGAGACCTGAAATTCAAGATTCCCATCAACCATAATCGGAGGAGGAGGCAAAGGCGAGGGTACAATGGGTTGAACATAAGGTTTCAATAAGGACTTATGAAAAACATTATGGATCTTCCAAGTCTGAGGAAGATCAAGACGGTAGGCAACAGGATTGATGACAGACTGGATCTTGTAAGGCCCAATAAACCTAGGACCCAACCTCCAGGAGGGAACCTTCAATTTGATATTCTTGGTAGACAACCACACCAGATCACCAACATTCAGGTCCGGACCAGGCACACGTCTCTTATCTGCCATACGCTTATATCTCTCAATCATGCTCTTTAGATTATCCTGAATCTTTTGCCAAATAGATGACAAAGACGAGGAGAATCTGTCCTCATCGGGTAAACCAGAAGACCCCTCTCCCGAAAAAGTCCCAAACTGTGGATGAAACCCATATGCACCAAAAAATGGTGACTTATCAGAGGCCTCCTGACGACGGTTATTTAAAGCAAACTCAGCAGGGGGCAAAAAAGAACACTAATCCTCCTGATTCTCCGCCACAAAACAGCGCAGATATGTCTCCAGATTCTGATTGACGCGCTCTGTCTGGCCATTCGACTGCGGGTGGAAAGCAGAAGAGAATGACAACCGAACCCCCAAGCAAGAACAGAAAGCCTTCCAGAATCTGGAAACAAACTGCGTGCCCCTATCAGAGACTATGTCTGAAGGAATACCATGCAATTTGACAATGTGATCAATAAATGCCTGCGCCAGCGTCTTAGCATTGGGCAAACCAGGAAAAGGGATGAAATGCACCATTTTGCTAAAACGGTCCACCACGACCAGAATCACAGTCTTCCCCGAGGAAGGAGGCAGGTCCGTTATGAAGTCCATGGATAGATGTGTCCAAGGACGGGAAGGAATGGGTAAGGGAAGGAGAGGACCTGATGGCCGTGAATGAGGGACTTTGGCACGAGCGCAAGTCTCGCAGGCTGCCACAAAACCCTCAACCGACTTACGAAGCGCAGGCCACCAGAATCTCAGAGCGATGAGATCCAGTGTGGCTCTTGCCCCCGGGTGCCCAGCAAGAACCGTATCGTGGTGTTCCTTAAAAATCTTGTGTCTTAAAGCGAGAGGCACAAACAACCTCCCAGGAGGACAAAGATCAGGAGCCTCCGACTGGGCTGCCTGCACCTCTGCCTCCAATTCAGGAAAAAGAGCAGAGACCACCACACCTTCAGCCAAAATGGGACCCGGGTCTTCAAAATTCCCACCTCCCGGAAAACAACGTGACAGGGCATCTGCCTTCACATTCTTAACCCCAGGGCGGAACGTGACAACAAAATTAAACCTTGAAAAGAACAAAGACCATCTGGCCTGTCTCGGGTTCAGACGCTTGGCTGACTCCAAGTAGGCCAGATTTTTATGGTCAGTAAACACGGTGATAGGGTGTCTGGCTCCCTCTAGCCAATGGCGCCATTCCTCAAAAGCCAACTTGATGGCCAACAATTCCCTATCTCCCACATCGTAATTTCTCTCTGCAGAGGAGAGTTTCTTCGAGAAAAAGGCACACGGTCGCCATTTGGCAGGAGAGGAACCCTGAGACAAGACCGCACCCACACCCACCTCAGAAGCATCAACCTCAACTATGAAGGGTAAAGAAATATCAGGTTGTACCAGGATGGGAGCGGAAGCAAAACCCTCCTTGATATTAGAAAAGGCCTTACGCGCCTCTACCGACCAGGAAGAAAAATCTACCCCCTTTCTGGTCATATCAGTGAGTGGTTTAACAACAGAGGAATAATTCAAAATAAACTTCCTGTAATAATTGGCAAAGCCCAAAAAACGCATCAGCGCCTTCTGATTCTCAGGAAGCTCCCACTCAAGCACAGCGCGGACCTTCTCGGGGTCCATGCGAAAACCAGAAGCGGAGAGAAGAAACCCCAGAAATTGAATTTCTGGAACCGCAAACACACATTTTTCCAGTTTCGCGTATAATTTATTCTCCCGCAGGATGAGCAAGACCTGACGTAAGTGTTCCTTATGAGTTTTGAAATCAGGAGAAAAAATCTAAATGTCATCCAAATACACTAATACAAATTTTCCCATTAAATGATAAAAAATGCTGTTCACGAAATGCTGAAAAACGGCTGGGGCATTCATCAAACCAAAAGGCATAACCAAATTCTCAAAATGGCCCTCAGGGGTATTGAAGGCCGTCTTCCATTCGTCTCCTTCTCTAACCCTGACCAGGTTGTATGCCCCTCCAAGGTCTAATTTGGAAAAGACTTTAGCCCCAACAACCTGGTTAAACAGGTTCGGGATCAGAGGAAGCGGATAAGGGTCACGAATAGTGATACTGTGCAGCTCCCTGAAATCCAGACAAGGTCTTAAAGAGCCATCTTTTTTCTTAACAAAGAAAAAAACAGCGGCAATAGGTGACTTCGAGGGTCGTATGTGTCCTTTTCTCAGACTCTCAGAGATATAAGCACGCATAGCGACCCTCTCAGGTTGGGAAAGATTGTATAAAAGAGATTTAGGCAGCTTGGCGCCTGGGATGAGATTAATAGGGCAATCGTACTCCCTGTGCGGGGGCAAATCCTGAACTCCACTCTCAGAGAAGACATCCGAAAATTCAGAGAGGAAAGGTGGTACAGTCTTAGTAGAAACCTCAGAAACAGATGTCGTGAGGCAATTCTCTCTGCAAAAGTCACTCCAACCATTTATTTGCCTCGCTTGCCAATAAATGGTGGGGTTATGTTTAGTGAGCCAGGGTAGCCCCAACACTAGAGGAGTAGGCAACCCGTTTAGGACGAAACATGACACATCCTCAACATGAGTATCACTCACAATCAAACGGATATTGTGAACTATGCCCTTTAACGATTTCTGAGAAAGTGGAGCGGAATCAATAGCAAAAACAGGAATATCCTTTCCCAAAGTGCATACCTGGAAACCATGAGTTATTGCAAATTGATTATCAATGAGATTGACAGCTGCTCCACTATCCACAAAAATCTCACAAAAAATGCTCTTGCTCTCTAGCGCCACCCTAGCAGGCAGGACAAAACGGGAACTACAAGCAAACGGAAAACCTTCAATTTCCGCCTCAACCCTGCCAATAGTAACAGACGGAACATTTTTAAAAGATTTTTTCCTTTTTGTTTCTTTATTACTCCCAGAAAACTGCCTGAATCTCCTAGAGGGACAAACATTTGCCAAATGATTTATACCTCCACAACAAAAACAAACCCTCCCATGCGGGCTGAATCTTCTATTGTCAGAGGCAATCAACCCCAGCTGCATGGGCTCCTGCTCAGAAGGGGCTGACAGCGACTGAGACCCCTGCGCACAGAATGAGACCGCTGCACTGTCCCGGGACTGAGAATGACAGGAAGGAGAGATCTCTCCTCTCTCTCTAAGACGCCTGTCAATACGAACGGCCTGAGACATAGCAGAGTCCAAGGAGATAGGCCTCTCATGAAAGGCAAATGCATCTTTCAATCCCTCTGAAAGACCATGGCAAAATTGACTTCGGAGTGCAGCATCATTCCAACCAGTATCAGCTGCCCATCTCCGAAATTCTGAGCAGTATATCTCTGCGGATTGTTTACCCTAGCATAACAGACGTAGTCTAGACTCAGCCAGAGCAATATGATCCGGATCATCATATATCTGACCCAGGGCTAAAAAGAATTCATCCACTGAACGGAGGGGCCGTGCCCCCTCCGGCAGCGAAAAGGCCCAGGACTGAGCGTTACCCCTGAGCAGCGATATAATGATCCCCACCCTCCGTTCCTCATCACCAGAGGAATGGGGAAGAAGGCGAAAATGGAGTTTGCAAGCCTCTCTAAAACGCACAAAATTCTCACTACCCCCGGAAAACGTATCCGGGAGCGAGATCTTAGGCTCAGAACAAACTCCATGAACGCAAGCTGAACCGGTCACTTGAAACTGAGAAAAAGTCTTACGGAGATCAGCTACCTCCAATGAAAGACCCTGGAAGCGTTCAGCCAAAAGTGAAACCGGATCCATGCTTGAGACGGTTTTGGCGGCTTATAATGTCACGGAAGGTGTACAGGAAACAAGACAATGCAAAAGAATCTATGACTCACTGGATCCAAAACTAAGGAACAAAAGGGAGACCCCTGCATGAGACCTGGCACTCTCCCTGACTGCTCAGCCTATGCGAACACCCCAAAGGTGGATGATCGCATATCCCCGTACCTCGACTATATAATACCTGAACACCCTACAATAGTGAGGGGACACGACCACTGGCTCCCTACACTAGACACTGAGGGAGTCAGGGTCATCTGGGATCCAGCAAACAGAAAATCACAAATGAATGTACAGCACTTATCTTGTAGAAGACTGGGAAATAGGAACAGCATGCATACACACTCCAGGAAGTTGTATAGGCCGCACACTAATGCATTATGGGGAGGAATTTAAAGGGATGCAATCAGTCCAACTACATGACAGCTGAGAGAGACTAACGAGATGAGGAACTGAAAACCAAAACAAAGAAAACTCAAGGAGGAGGTTCTGAAAGGCTTCTGTCAGAGCTTCTCAGCTGTCTGGTTGTGACACTAGGATTCTTCTTCACCTCCATCTTTACAGGACGGCCACTTCTAGGGAGAGAAGCAGCAGTGCTGAACTTTCTCTATTTATAGACAATTTGTCTTACCGTGGACTGATGAACAGCAAGGCTTTTGGAGATACTTTTATAACCCTTTCCAGCTTTATGCAAGTCAACAATTCTTAATCGTAGGTCTTCTGAGAGCTCTTTTGTGCGAGGCATCATTCACATCAGGGAATGCTTTTTGTGAAAAGCAAACCCAGAACTGGTGTGTGTTTTTTATAGGACAGGGCAGCTGTAACCAACACCTCCAATCTCATCTCATTGATTGGACTCCAGTTGGCTGACACCTCACTCCAATTAGCTCTTGGAGATGTCATTAGTCTAGGAGGTTCACATACTTTTTCCACCTGCACTGTGAATGTTTACATGATGTGTTCAATAAAAACATGGTAACATTTAATTCTTTGTGTGTTATTAGTTTAAGCAGACGGTGATTGTCTATTGTTGTGACTTAGATGAAGATCAGATCACATTTTATGACCAATTTGTGCAGAAATCTATATCATTCCAAAGGGTTCACATACTTTTTCTTGCAACTGTATGTGAATGTGGATGTTCTGCAGCAGAGGATGGATATAGCGGTGGAGGCCTTCAGACCGGCCGGGGTTATTCCTCTCTGTTATCAGCAGCTGAGCACAGTCTGCTCTGGTTATAAATGATCCGACCTCTCCTGTAAGAAGCCGGAGGATGGGAGTCATCTGTGGATAACGGGGACTTAACCTATTAATGACCAATGAGGTACATGAACGTCACTGGTCAGGAGGGAATGTAAGGAGCGGGGTCAGGAGTTGTGATACAGAGATGACACCCAACAAAAGATGTTGTGGTCAATAACATCCACTGCAGCTGGGCAGACATGGGGGCTTCCTTTATCCCCTGACCACCCCCTTCTCTGCAACACAATTTTCAGGCGCTGGTCGGTGGTAATGGCATCCTGAGACATAATGAAGGCCCGCCATCTTGTTTCTTCTGTTATACCCTGCCTCTGGAGTCAGTATGATTGCAGGTCCAGCTCATAGAGGACTAAAGGAAAATAAAGCTTTTCAAAATATTAATAAATTATAAAATAATAATTTTTAATAAATAAAAAAATGGAAAAAAAAATATATTTTCCTATTTATCTTAAATAAATCAACGTAGTCTGTACGGTCGTGTTCAAAAATGACTGAAATATTAAAATACCACCTTGTTAATCATGTGCAGTGAATACTAGAGTTGTTGCGATACCAAATTTTTGATTCGATTTCGATACCATAAAAAAGTATAGCGATACTCGATGCCATTCGGTACCACACGAAAAAATAAACAAAAAAAGCCACGTGCATTCCGCATTATTAAAAAAAATGGTGAATCGCGCAGTTTTATACATTTTTTTTCTGTTTCGGCGTTCACTGCATAGATTTTTTTTAAATATATTTTAATAGTTTGGACTTCTTTGACGTGGCGATTATGTTTATTTATTTATTGTTTATATATTTTATATGTGAAATTGGGAAAGTGGGTGATTTAAACTTAATAAATATATTTTTTTTACTTTTTTTTTCTTAATAACAATTTCTCCCCTTAGGGGCCAGATCCTGGGATCTTTTCATACCTTGTCCAATTCACGCTAATAGAGATCTATTGAATAGGAATAGGACCTCACACTCTCCCTGCTGCTCTGTGCTTTGTGCACACAGCAGCAGGGAGCGGAATATGGCAGCCAGGGCTTCAGTAGTGTCCTGGCTGCCATGGTAACTGATCGGAGCCCCAGGATTACACAGCCGGGGCTCCGATCAGAAACTGCCACCAATGAGAGGAGGTGAGGGGACTCTGTCGCCAGTGCCACCAATGAGAAGGGGAGGGGACCCTGTGGCCACTGTCACCAATGAGAAGGACTGTGGCCACTGTCACCAATGAGAAGGGGAGGGGACCCTGTGGCCACTGTCACCAATGATTTTAATACTAGGGGGGTGCACTGCGCCACCAATGATAATTAACCCTTAATGCAGGAGGCAGGTACTGGCAGCAGATTAGCGTCTGTTAACCCCTCAGGTGCCGCACCTGAGGGGTTAACGCCGCTGATCGCAGCTCCCCGTCAGAGGCAGGGTGCCGGCTATGCGATTCTGCTGCCAGTACCCGCCTCCTGTATTATGTGTTAAAGACCACCGTATATACAGTACAGACCAAAAGTTTGGACACACCTTCTCATTCAAAGAGTTTTCTTTTTTTTCATAACTATGAAGGCATCAAAACTATGAATTAACACATGTGGAATTATATACATAACAAACAAGGGTGAAACAACTGAAAATATGTCATATTCTAGGTTCTTCAAAGTAGCCACCTTTTGCTTTGATTACTGCTTTGCACACTCTTGGCATTCTCTTGATGAGCTTCAAGAGGTAGTCCCCTGAAATGGTCTTCCAACAGTCTTGAAGGAGTTCCCAGAGATGCTTAGCACTTGTTGGCCCTTTTGCCTTCACTCTGCGGTCCAGCTCACCCCAAACCATCTCGATTGGGTTCAGGTCCGGTGACTGTGGAGGCCAGGTCATCTGGCGCAGCACCCCATCACTCTCCTTCATGGTCAAATAGCCCTTACTTTCAACGCTTTCTCAATTTTTCGGCTGAATGACTGTCCTTCATTTCTTAAAGTAATGATGGCCACTCATTTTTCTTTACTTAGCTGCTTTTTTCTTGCCATAATACAAATTCTAACAGTCTATTCAGTAGGACTATCAGCTGTGTATCCACCTGACTTCTCCTCAACGCAACTGATGGTCCCAACCCCATTTATAAGGCAAGAAATCCCACTTATTAAACCTAACAGGGCACACCTGTGAAGTGAAAACCATTTCAGGGGACTACCTCTTGAAGCTCATCAAGAGAATGCCAAGAGTGTGCAAAGCAGTAATCAAAGCAAAAGGTGGCTACTTTGAAGAACCTAGAATATGACATATTTTCAGTTGTTTCACACTTGTTTGTTATGTATATAATTCCACATGTGTTAATTCATAGTTTTGATGCCTTCATAGTCATGAAAATAAAGAAAACTCTTTGAATGAGAAGGTGTGTCCAAACTTTTGGTCTGTACTGTAGGTCCAGACTTAGTTAAGTATTAGGCTACACAGAGCGGCGCCCAGAGATGTCCCAGCACTTACTATTATCCTGGGCGCCGCTCCGTTTGCCCACCGTGCCCCATTACTGTCTCCTGCTCCATATGCTAATTACTATTGGAGCAATGGGGAGGAGACATCAGCTTCTCTAGTGGGCGTTCCTTCTCCCTGCGCTGCGATTGGACAGCGCTACAGCCAGGGAGAAGGAACGCCCAGGAGAGAAGATGATGTCTCCTCCCCATTGCTCCTATAGTAGTAATTAGCATATGGAGCAGGAGACAGTAATGGGGGCCACAGCGGCGAACGGACCAGCGCCCAGGAATAATAGTAGGTGCAGGGAAATCTTTGGGCGCCGCTCTGTGTAGCCTCTTATTTAACTAAGTCTGGACCCAGGAAAAGTCCCATCATTGGTGGTGCAGTGCGCTCGCCCCTCCTCCGTTCATTGGTGGCAGCAGCAGCGGCACATGGGGGAGGGAGAGACTGCTTCCTTCTCCCCTGTGCTGCTGAGGGAACATGAGCACTTTGACAGCAGCGCGCTCATGTTCTGTGATACTAGACTGCGCAGTAGCGCAGGCCAGTATCGAAAAAATGGAAATCCCGGTATCGTATCGATACCGGGACAAAAGTATCGATTGGATATCGAAATTTCGATACCCGCAACAACCCTAGTGAATACTGTAAGAAATCCTGTTCTTCCCCAAAATATTGGAATAAAGTATGACCAACAAACTCCTATGTGCCCAAAATGGTGTCAATCAAACTGACAGCTCACCCTACAGAAAATGAGCCCTCGTCCAGCTCCATCGACGGAAACGTAAACCAGTTATGGAAGTTAGAAAATGACGATATCCATTTTCACAGGATAAATATGTGACCACTGAGACCCCTCTGATCATGAGAATGAGAGTCCGGTGTCCTCCTTTTGGATATAACCGATGTTCTCACAGATATCTCCTGCATTTCCACTGACAGTGACTGGAGCAGCAGACATGTACAGCCACCGCTCCATCCATGTGAGGACCCAGGACCCCTGTTCTCATGATCTGTAAAGGTCCCAGCGGTGGAATTTCTATGTGGGGTGACTGGATTATCTTGGGGTTTGGTAGAAAGGTGGTGAGGAGCAGAACATTGTTATTTAGGCCCCGATCACTAAACCTAGAAGTGAAGGAGCTGAGAGAAGAGTCTGATCTATAGACAGATCTACAGGAGGCCGTGTATTCAGTCACTGTGTGCTTGTGTCTCCACAGATGGATCCAGGAGGAGAAATCCCACCAATCAATGTCCCCGTCCTCTGTATTCCCAGGACTGTCCAGAGGAGAAGCTCCCAGAGAACCATCAGGTAGATGGAGCTGAAGTCTCTCCAGAATCTGACCAGAAAGGGATTGAACCAAAGATCATTTTACATTTTTCTTCTTTAGGGTGAAAATCTGATGGATATTAAGGTTGAGGTTAAAGATGAAGAAGAAGAGGAGATGGATTTATGGGGCGATCATCAGTGTAAGGAGGGGGGCTGTCATGGGTCACCTGGATACTACTTCTATCATCTCATCATCACATTTAATCAGTCTCTCCTGTCCCTGTGTGTTTCCTACAGATGAACTCATAGAAAGAAATCCCCCCGAGAGATGTCCCCGTCCTCTGTATTCCCAGGACTGTCCAGAGGAGAAGCTCCCAGAGAAGCATCAGGTAGATGAAGCTAAAGTCTCACCAAAATCTGAGGAGAAAGGGATTGAACCAAAGATCATTTTACATTTTTCTTTTTTAGGGTGAAAATCTGATTAATATTAAGGCTGAAGTTAAAGATGAAGAAGAAAAAGAGACGAATTTATGGGGCGATCAGCAGTGTAAGAGTGGGGGTGACTTTTATGTATATTTTGAGGGTCACCTGGATAATACTCCCATCATCACATGTAATCAATCTATCCTTTCACTATGTGTTTCATACAGATGGACTCATAGAAAGAAATCCCCCCGAGAGATGTCCCCGTCCTCTGTATTCCCAGGACTGTCCAGAGGAGAAGCTCTCAGAGAACCATCAGGTAGATGGAGCTGAAGTCTCCACCGAATCTGACCAGAAAGGGATTGGACCAAAGATCATTTTACATTTTCTTCTTGTTTAGGATAAAAATCTGATTGATATTAAGGTTGTGGTTAAAGTTAAACCAGAAGAGGAGACAGATCGGCAGTGTAAGGAGGGGGGGGGGGGCAGATTGACTATCATGTATATTTGAGGGTCACCTGGATACTACTCCCATCATAATATGTAATAATCTCTCCTGTCACTGTGTTATCTCCTATAGATACTGATTCCAGCAGGAGAAATGCCCCCGAGAGATGTCCCCGTCCGCTGTATTCCCAGCCAGAGGAGAAGCTCCCAGAGAACCATCAGGTAGATGGAGCTGAAGTCTCCCCAGAATCTGACCAGAAAGGGATTGAACCGAAGATTGTTTTACATTTTTCTTGTTAAGGATGAAAATCTGATGGATATTAAGGTTGAGGTTAAAGATACAGCAGAAAAGGAGACAGATTTATGGGGCGATCAACAATGTAAGCAAGGGGTCATCTGGATACTACTCCCATCATCTCATCATCACATGTAGTAATCTCTCCTGTCCCTGTGTGTTTTCTACAGATGAACTCATAGAAAGAAATCCCCCCGAGAGATGTCCCCATCCTCTGTATTCCCAGGACTGTCCAGAGGAGAAGCTCCCAGAGAACCATCAGGTAGATGGAGCTGATGTCTCACCAGAATCTGATCAGAAAGTGATGGAACCAAAGATCATTTGACATTTTGTTCTTGTTTAGGATGAAAATCTGATTGTTATTAAGGTTGAGGTTATGGAAGAAGCAGAAGTGAAGACGGATTTATGGGGCGATCATCAGTGTAAGGAGAGGAGACATCATGTCTATTTTGACGTTCACATAGATACAACTCCCATTATCTCATCATCACATGTAATAATCTCTCCTGTGTGTTTTCTACAGATGCACTCAGAGAAGGATGTCCCCGTCCTCTCTATTCCCAGGACTGTCCAGAGGAGAAGCTCCCAGAGAACCATCAGGTAGATGGAGCTGAGCCTTATACACATCTATATAGGGGGATCCTGCAGTCATAGAGGGGTCATAGATGGTGGGGGTCTCTTATGTGGATCTGTTACATTTCCCACCTGTCTGCTGTATTGTACTGAATTGTTACAGATGACAAATCAGGGGGAAGATGTGACTGATATTAAAGTGGAGGAAGAAGAAGAGCGGATGATGGGCGATCCCCCGTGTAAGAGTGAGGTGGAGGAGGACATTCCAGTCCATGTGACCACAGGTATGGAATAATGAATGGAGGAAGGGAATTGGGACGTTTCTTCAGGTGAGACTCCACCTTAGAGCTCCAGTAACCCCTTGGGCCTCTTTCACACAAGCGATATGAATTGTGTCAGGATCTGTTAAGGGAAAATACGCACAATACAGAACATGCTGCGATTTTTTAATGAAAAACAATGCTCGTGCACAGAACCATGAAATGAGTGGTCAGGATTCAGTCCGGATGCTACGTGTTCGTTACACACATCGCATCTGGACGGAAAACTCACTCGTGTAAAGTGCCCATAAGGACGCGGATGATTCAGAGCCCTTTATGTGTCACTTCATGTGGTAAGAACGTTTGATTACTTTGAGACTATTCTTTGTGGCACACTGTACTTTAGGTCGGTGGTAAAATCCCATTTCACTGAGCCCTGCTGCATCAGACTTGATCCCGGGCTGCCTGTGTACTTATGGAGTCATTTGTGCCGCGAGGGTGGGGCTGAGCTTGTGGAACTTTGGTGATCCTGGGGTTTCTCCAAGGGGGAGGGGGGTGAGGAGGATGACAAGTAAAACAAAAAATTGGCACCCATGTATAGTCACAAAAAAAAGATTGCGAGCCATGTATACACAAAATAGTGAGCTGTGCGCAGATATATAAAAACGGTGAGACCTGTATAGACACCAAAAATGTGCAGACAAAGCGTGCCGCATTGTATAGACATGTACCTTAGCCAGATGTACCTGTTGAAACGATCCTATTCGCCTGCTCTCTGATGCTCTGCTCCGGTTCCCTGGCTTTCTTCTGCCGTTCTCTGGTCGTCATCTGTAAACTTATGGATGGATGGGGTCATGTGGCCACTGTAGCCTAAAACTGGTCTCAGCGGCAACTTGACCTGAAGTGACATAGTGTCTCCACTGAGACCAGTATTTGGCTGCAGTCGCACATGTGACCCCATCCATCCAGATGTTTACAGATGGGCACTGGAAGACCATAGAAGAAAAACAGAGAGCCGGAACACATACAGCTGGAAGTCTAAAATGTAAAAATTACAAAAACCTGGAAATGCTAGTCTTTGATAAACAGCTGCACTAATGGCCGGGACCACCTTGGTTTTAAGGCAGCCATACACATTCGGTAACTGTTTCCCGAACTCGTTGGTCGTTGCTGTTCAATGTGCTAATGTGTATGGGGGCCTTAAAGTGTAACTGTCATGTTTTCATAAAAAAATAAAAATAAATTGCATATGTTACTTCTGCTGCAGTATTATGCATCAACCAAGCTTTAGTTTCTTCACATACCACTGTTTTCCTTGCGCTTTTTCCTCAAGATGGCTCCTCTTCCAGTTCTCTGATGCCAAAACTGCCTTCCCTTTCTTCACATACACACTGTAGCCAGCAGCTTGCTGCCAGCCAATCAGATTGGATTACTGAGACACGCCTCCTCACTCTGATGCCTAATGCAGGCATGTAGTGTGAGGACCGCCCCTCTGTCTTCTGTTTACACTAAAGAGAAGACAGACAAGCTGTCACGGTCCTTCAGGTGACTAATGTCAGGAAATCAAGGAGATTGGCTGAGTGTGGAGAAATCTAACAGCCTCCTTGATTTATCTTGATTCAGTGTTGATAGGGTTAATGACTAGAGTTGAGCGAACACCTGGATGTTCGGGTTCGACGAGTTCGGCCGAACTTTCGAAAAATGTTCGGGTTCGGGATCCGAACTCGACCCGAACTTCATCCCGAACCCGAACCCCATAGAAGTCAATGGGGACCCGAACTTTTGGGCACTAAAAAGGCTGTAAAACACACCCAGAAAGGGCTAGAGGGCTGCAAAAGGCAGCAAAATGTAGTTAAATCCCCTGCAAACAAATGTAGATAGGGAAATGATGAGTTAACATAAAATAAATAAAAATTAAACAATATTAATTGGAGTGAGGTCCCATAGCACAGAATCAGGCTTCAAGTCACCCACCAATGGAGAAGGTCACTTACTATTATTTTGACCACAGCACCCAGACAAAGGAGAGAGGTCCCACAGCAGAGAACCAGGCATCATATCACCCACCACAGGAGTAGGCCACCATTTAGTTACTTTGACCCCTACACCCAGACGGAGGAGAGAGGTTACACAGCAGAGAATCAGGCATTTAGATCACCCACCACAGGAGTAGGCCACCATTGAATCAGACCCCGGCAACCATGTCAGATGGCACAAGCATAAGCTTTATATCAACCAGCACAGGAGAAGGCGACTTTGACAGACTTTGACCCCTACACCCGGACGGAGGAGAGAGGTTTCAAAGCAGAGAATCAGGCATTTAGATCACCCACCACAGGAGTAGGCCCCAATTTAATGGGACCCCGGCAACCATGTCAGATGGCACAACCATCAGCTTCATATCAATCAGCACAGGAGAAGGCGACTTTGAAAGACTTTGACCCCTACACCCAGACGGAGGAGAGAGGTTTCACAGCAGAGAATCAGGCATTTAGATCACCCACCACAGGAGTAGGCCCCCATTGAATCAGACCCTGGCAACCATGTCAGATGGCACAACCATCAGCTTTATATCAATCAGCACAGGAGAAGGCGACTTTGAAAGACTTTGACCCCTACACCCAGATGGAGGAGAGAGGTTTCACAGCAGAGAATCAGGCATCATATCAACCACCACAGGAGAAGCCACCATTTAGTTACTTTGACCCCTGCACCCAGGAAAAGGAGAGAGGCACCACAGCACATATTCTGGCATCATATCAGCCACCACAGGAGAAGCCACCATTGAGTTACTTTGACCCCCGCACCCAGGAAGAGGAGAGAGGCACCACAGCACATATTCTGGCATCATATCAGCCACCACAGGAGAAGCCACCATTGAGTTACTTTGACCCCCGCACCCAGGAAGAGGAGAGAGGCACCACAGCACATATTCTGGCATCATATCAGCCACCACAGGAGAAGCCACCATTGAGTTACTTTGACCCCTGCACCCAGGAAGAGGAGAGAGGCCCCACAGCACATATTCTGGCATCATATCAGCCACCACAGGAGAAGCCACCATTGAGTTACTTTGACCCCCGCACCCAGGAAGAGGAGAGAGGCACCACAGCACATATTCTGGCATCATATCAGCCACCACAGGAGAAGCCACCATTGAGTTACTTTGACCCCCGCACCCAGGAAGAGGAGAGAGGCACCACAGCACATATTCAGGCATCATATCACACACCACAGGAGAAGGCCTCTTTCAGTGATTTAGGCCTTTGGACCCAGACAGAGGAGAGAGGCACCACAGCACATATTCTGGCATCATATCAGCCACCACAGGAGAAGCCACCATTGAGTTACTTTGACCCCTGCACCCAGGAAGAGGAGAGAGGCCCCACAGCACATATTCTGGCATCATATCAGCCACCACAGGAGAAGCCACCATTTAGTTACTTTGACCCCTTCACCCAAACAGAGGAGAGAGGTTCCACATCAGAGAATCAGGCATCATATCAACCACCACAGGAGTAGGCCACAATTTAGTTTATTTGACCCCTGCACCCAGGAAGAGGAGAGAGGCCCCACAGCACATATTCTGGCATCATATCACACACCACAGGAGAAGGCCTCTTTCAGTGATTTAGGCCTTTGGACCCAGACAGAGGAGAGAGGTCAGAGATTAGCTTCATATCCCCCAGCACAGCAGAAGACCGCTTTATTTGACTTAGGCCTCAGCACCCAGACAGAAGACAGAGGTAGCATGGCAGAGGTTATGGCTTCATGTCACCCGTTAGTTTAACCGGCCACTTTCATCTGGTTAGGCCCCGGCGCCCAGACAGAGAAGAGTTTCATTCAACTGTGGGTTTCATAAAATTTGTATCAAATAAAGAAGTGGCCCGTAGCACAACAAGACATGTTTTAGGCAGTTAATAAGGACTACTCTGCACAAGGGAGGGACAGGTCCTGTGGGATCCATGCCTGGTTCATCTTTATGAAGGTCAGCTTGTCCACGTTGGCTGTGGACAGGCGGCTGCGCTTGTCAGTAATGACGCCCCCTGCCGTGCTGAATACCCGTTCAGATAAAACGCTGGCCGCCGGGCAGGAAAGCACCTCCAAGGCATAACATGCTAACTCTGGCCACGTGGACAATTTCGAAACCCAGTAGTTGAATGGGGCCGAACCATCCGTCAGGATGTGGAGGGGTGTGCAGACATACTGTTCAACCATGTTAGTGAAATGCTGCCTCCTGCTAACACGTTCCGTATCAGGTGTCGGTGCAGATAGCTGTGGCGTGGAGACAAAACTTTTCCACATTTCTGCCATGCTAACCCTGCCCTCAGATGAGCTGGCCGTGACACAGCTGCGTTGGCGACCTCTTGCCACTCCTCTGCCTTCACCTTCCACCTGTTCCCCTGTGACATGTGGGAATGCTCTCAAGAGCGCCTCTATCAGCGTGCGCTTGTACTCGCGCATCTTACGGTCGCGCTCCAGTTCAGGAATTAAAGTGGGCACATTGTCTTTATACCGGGGATCCAGCAGGGTGGCCACCCAGTAGTCTGCACACGTTAAAACGTGGGCAACTCTGCTGTCGTTGCGCAGGCATTGGAGCATATATTCGCTCATGTGGGCCAGGCTACCCATGGGTAAGGACAAGCTGTCCTCTGTGGGAGGCGTATCGTCATCGTCCACCGTATCCCCCCAGCCACGCACCAGTGATGGGCCTGGGCTGCCACCCCGCTGTGAACTTGCGTCATCCTCGTCCCCCTCCACCTCCTCCTCCTCCTCGTCCTCCAGTACAGTGCCTTGGCTGGCGACTTGTGAACCTGTCCTCTGCTGCTTAAACAAACCTCCCTCTGAGCCACTTCGAACAGACTGGCCCGAAAGTGTTAGAAACGAGCCCTCATCCTCCTCCTCCTCCTCCACCTGGGCCACCTCCTCTAACATCATTGCCCTAAGTGTTTTCTCAAGGAGACATAGAAATGGTATTGTAACGCTGATAACAGTGTCATCGCCACTGGCCATGTTGGTGGAGTACTCGAAACAGCGCAGCAGGGCACACAGGTCTCGCATGGAGGCCCAATCATTGGTGGTGAAGTGGTGCTGTTCGGCAGTACGACTGACGCGAGCGTGCTGCAGCTGAAACTCCACTATGGCCTGCTGCTGCTCGCACAGTCTCTCCAGCATGTGCAAGGTGGAGTTCCACCGGGTGGGCACGTCGCATATGAGGCGGTGAGCGGGAAGGCCGAAGTTCCGCTGTAGCGCAGACAGGCGAGCAGCGGCAGGATGTGAACGGCGGAAGCGCGCACAGACGGCCCGCACTTTATGCAGCAGCTCTGACATGTTGGGGTAGTGGTGAATGAACCTCTGCACCACCAAGTTCAGCACATGCGCCAGGCAAGGGATGTGCGTCAAACCGGCTAGTCCCAGAGCTGCCACGAGATTTCGCCCATTATCGCATACCACCAGGCCTGGCTTGAGGCCCACCGGCAGAAACCACTCGTTGGTCTGTTGTTCAATACCCCGCCACAACTCCTGTGCGGTGTGGGGCCTGTCCCCCAAACATATGAGTTTCAGAATGGCCTGCTGACGTTTACCCCGGGCTGTGCTGAAGTTGGTGGTGAAGGTGTGTGGCTGACCGGATGAGCTGGTGGAAGCAGTGGAGGAGGAAGCCGAGTAGGAGGAGGAGGCTACAGGAGGCAGAGAATGATGCCCTGCGATCCTAGGGGGCGGAAGGACGTGCGCCAAGGAACTGTCCGCCGGGGGCCCAGCCGCCACTACATTCATCCAGTGTGCAGTGAGATATAGCGTCCCTGGCCGTGCTTACTGGTCCACGTATCTGTGGTTAGGTGGACCTTGCCACAAATGGCGTTGCGCAGTGCACACTTGATTTTATCGGACACTTGCATGTGCAGGGAAGGCACGGCTGTCTTGGAGAAGTAGTGGCGGCTGGGAACCACATACTGCGGGACAGCCATGTCCATCAGCTGTTTGAAGCTGTCTGTGTCCACCAGCCGGAATGACAGCATTTCAAAGGCCAGCAGTTTAGAAATGCTGGCGTTCAGGCCAAGGGCTCGAGGGTGACTCGGGGGGAATTTGCGCTTCCTCTCTAAGGTTTGAGATATTGAGAGCTGAACGCTGCTGTGTGATATAGTGGAGACGCTAGTTGACGGTGGCGGTGGTGGTGTCGGTGGCACATCCTCTGTTTGCTGCTCGGCAGGTGGCAACATTCCTCTCGAGGCGGAAGCCGAGGCAGCAGCGGTAGAGGGAGCAGGGGGAGCCTCAGCGAGTGCCTGGTTTTTAAGGTGTGTACCCCACTGCAGTTCATGCTTTGCATGTAGATGCCTGGTCATGCAGGTTGTGCTGAGGTTCAGAACGTTAATGCCTCGCCTCAGGCTCTGATGGCAGAGCGTGCAAGTCACTCGGGTCTTGTCGGTAGGACATTGTTTAAAGAAGTGCCATGCCAGGGAACTCTTTGAAGCTGCCTTTGTGGGGCTGGGTCCCTGTTGGCGATGTCCAGTAGCAGGCGAACTCTGGGGGCGGCGGCTCGTCTGCTTTGGCCCCCTGCTCCCTCTTTGGCTTCGCTGTTGTCTCGGTCTCACCACTACCTCTTCCTCTGAACTGTGAAAGTCATCGCCACGACCTTCAGTCCATGTGGGGTCTAAGACCTCATCGTCCTCTGCATCGTCTTCCACCCAGTCTCCCTCCCTGACCTCCTCCTGTTCAGTCTGCACACTGCAAAAAGACGCGGCAGTGGGCACCTGTGTTTCGTCATCATCAGAGAGTCGGTGACTCTGCTGTGGTGGTATTCCCATGTCCTCTTCATCTGGAGACATAAGTGGTTGTGCGTCAGTGCATGGTATGTCTTCCTCCACTGGGGAAGGGCTAGGTGGACGCCCCTGGGAAACCCTGGAAGCAGAGTCTTCAAACAGAAGAAGAGACTGCTGCATAACTTGTGGCTCAGACCGTTTCCCTGATATGCTTGGGGGTGATGTGACAGACTGATGGGCTTGGTTTTCAGGTGCCACCTGTGCGCTTTCCGCAGAAGACTGGGTGGAAGACCATGTGGTGAACGTGCTGGAAGCACTGTCGGCCACCCAATCGATTAATGCCTGTACCTGCTCAGGCCTTACCATCCTAAGAGCGTCATTGGGCCCCACGAGATATTGCGGTACATTCTGCCGGCTAGTTGAGGGAGTTCGTTCCCTACTGTGTGCCCCTGGGGCCGAACGGCCACGTCCTCTACCAGCAACAGAGGCTCCACGGACACCACCACGACCGCGTCCTCGTCCCTTAATAGTATTTTTCTTCATTGTTGCGATTCAACTCGCACCACAATGAAATATATTATTTTTTATAAGCAAAATCCCCTCACTGGAATACTTTCAGTCTTTTGACTGTATGGATTACAGATGGAATGACTGTTATATGTGAGTACCGCTTTCTTTGACAGATTCTAGTATGGGTACATATATGTTTTCCCAACCCCAGCACATTAGTTTGCTAATTCCAGATGTATGAAACGCAGGCCTAACTGTATCTAGTATATTGAACGCCAGATAAACTAACTTGGCCTTTTTTAAATAAAAAAAATTCCCTCACTGGAATACTTTCAGTCTTTTGACTGTATGGATTACAGATGGAATGACTGTTATATGTGAGTACCACTTTCTTTGACAGATTCTAGTATGGGTACATATATGTTTTCCCAACCCCAGCACATTAGTTTGCTAATTCCAGATGTATGAAACGCAGGCCTAACTGTATCTAGTATATTGAACGCCAGATAAACTAACTTGGCCTTTTTTAAATAAAAAAAAAATTCCCTCACTGGAATACTTTCAGTCTTTTGACTGTATGGATTACAGATGGAATGACTGTTATATGTGAGTACCGCTTTCTTTGACAGATTCTAGTATGGGTACATATATGTTTTCCCAACCCCAGCACATTAGTTTGCTAATTCCAGATGTATGAAACGCAGGCCTAACTGTATCTAGTATATTGAACGCCAGATAAACTAACTTGGCCTTTTTTAAATAAAAAAAAAATTCCCTCACTGGAATACTTTATGGCTTTTCACTGTATGGATTACAGGTGGACTGGTATTAGTAGGGGTGACACAAGCACACCCAAGTCCCTGATGTAGGATTTCTATGGCACAGACCACTATTACAAGTGATTAATGGACGTTGGGAGAGATTGTGCTGCAGCACTAGTCCCAAGATGGCCGCCGCCTATCAGCCCAGTAACATGTGCCACAAAATGGTCTGCACAACCTTTAAAAAAAATAGCCTTGGACTGTGCTGCTAAATCGCTATTGGTCTGAATCCCAGGTGTAGATGTCTGACTTGTTTGGAGCTTTGGAATGCACACTGTGGCAGCTTCTGCTGCAGCACTACAAGTCGCAAAATGGCGGCCGGCGGTCAGCCCAGGTACATGTGGATGGAAAAATCACTCTGGCCACTCTAAAAATAGCCAATCCCTATCAAAAAAGCAGCTCAGCTGCAGTTGTTCAGATGAATCACAGGTGGAGGAGAGAAATTTGCTTCCAGTTATTCAATTATCCCTGCCTATTCTCGCCCTAGCATCAGCTGCGTCTATCCCTGTTCTATTCACATCGGGAGTGAGCACGTCCCGACGTGCGCACAAGCTTATAAAGAGGCTGAGTCACATGCTGCACTTGGCCAATCACAGCCTTGCCAATAGTAGGCATGGCTGCGATGGCATCTTAGGGCAAGTAGTATGATGCATGTTGATTGGCTGCTTTGCAGCCTTTCAAAATGCGCCAAAATACATGCCGAACGACGAACCCGAACTTTTACGAAAAAGTTCGGGTTCGGGTCCGTGTCACGAACACCCCAAAATTCGGTACGGACCCGAACTATGCTCGAACTGTTCGCTCAACACTATTAATGACCACTTCCCTTTTCTCAGCTGTTGCTCAGTGGTCATCACTTCTTCCCTTTCTAGTCTCACCCCTCCCTTCTGACTATGCGGTTGATAGCTTCATTTGGCTATGGGTTTGGCTGAGCTGGTGTGAGATCCTCTCTGGTGTTCCTGTTCTTCCCTTTCTACAGAAGTTAAGTGTCGCGTTTGTTTGTATATGTTTTATTCCCTATTGTTGTATCTGGGCCTGAGACAGAGACTTCCATTCGTCCATCTGGGGAGGAATGGGTTGTCTCTGGTCCTATACTTATTCCAGGGCCTTATAGGGAAATCAGGGCCTAGGTATACTGCTTATAAATATTCCTACCTTCAAGGTCTAATCGTATTAATATGTTGTCAGGGCCCGGAATAGGGTTGTCTAGGAGGTGTAAACTACAAATTGGCGTGGTGATGAAATGCAGGAAGTGCTCAATCCCATATGCAGTGGTGCATCTATACCGGGGGGGGGGGGGGGCAGATCCTGCACTTGTGGTCCGCTGCTGCCACAATAGATATCCTACACAGGATAGCAAATGTGTGGACGTGATAAACAATGAAACAAAATAACAATAACCTATACAAAGACAGGTGCACTCTACGGTCTTACTAAACCTTCATATTGATGTTAAAATTGAGAGATTAGCCAACATATCCTACTGGGGAGGACATGTCTGAGCCCGAGCACCGCGCCAAGGTTTCTCAAGTAGCTCGGGACCTAACACTCACATACCTGTGCCATATGGGCAATACCAGGAGCCAGTGGGCGAATTACAGGAGCGTAAGGGCCAACTCACCCGAGCTACTTGAGAAACCTTGATGCAGTGCCTCCATAGTCCTCCACAGTAGGATATGTTGGCTAATCTCTCAATTTTAACATCAGTATGAGGGTTTAGTAAGTCTGCAGAGTGCACCTGTCTTTGTAAAAGTTATTGTTATTTTGTTTGATTGTTTATCACGTCCACACATTTGCTATCCTGTGTAGGATATCTATTGTGGTACTTGTGGTCCACTGTGGGCATCCTCCATTGTATGCATTTTTGCTGGGGATTGCCATTAGCCGCGGATCACAAGTGCAGGATCTGCTTCCCCCCCGGTATAGATGCACCACTGCATATGGGGTTGAGCACTTTCTGCTTTTCATCACCACTCCAATTTGTAGTTTACATATAAAATTGTCTGGAGGTGTAAAAACTCCTAGTCTGAATGTGCCTTTATTTACATCTACAGGCAACATTCTGGGGCACATGTGAGGCCTGGGCTATATCAGCCAATCTTGGGTGGGGCTCAGAGCTCTCTTGCTGCTCCCATTGTAAGCATGGCTGCATGCCACAGGTAACTGGGAGTTTGCTCTGAGTCAGACCTTGTGCTCCTGTAATTCGCCACTGGCTCCTGGTATTGCCCATACTGCACAGGTAGGTTTAGCGTTAGGTCCCGAGCTACTTGAGAAACCTTGGCGCAGTGCTCGGGTTCAGACATGTCCTCCACAGTAGGATATGTTGGCTAATCTCTCAATTTTACACCAGTATGAGGGTTTAGTAAGTCCACAGAGTGCACCTGTCTTTGTAAAAGTTATTGTTATTTAGTTTGTCTAGGAGGTGACCTGTTCCTTCCCTAGTTTCCAGGCCCAGTTAATGTTCCCCTTCCCTCCTGTGTTCAGTGTGGAGTCCCCCCTCCCACACTGATCGTGACACAAGCCCTAGCAACGGTCTTTTAGGGGCCAATGGTCTTGTTTATGCTGCTGGTCTATAGTTATCAGTTCCATAGGAATATGAAATAAAAAGGAAGAACGTCTACTTCTCCTTCCTGCTGGATCCACTTCTGAAATGGACTCAAACAACTGCATCAAAAACTCAAGCATTTTCATTGACCGTTGTAGCCCATTTACTCCATGGGTCCTATATTTTCTAACTGGTCAATTTCTCATTCTCATAAAAGCCAATTTTATACAAAATGTTCGAAGTGAAACGTGTTCAGTTTTAAAAAAAAATCTGCATAGACCTCTCTCGAGGACTTCCGGATACTATTTATTTGCCATATTTTATATTGAAAAATTGAGAAATTCTCTGTAGGATGAAATTGAAAACACCACAATTGTGCTTTTTTTTAATTTTTTTTTATTGTGTTCCCTGTATGCCACAAATTACTACGATTAGTTTTTATGTTTTACCGCTTTAAATAGATTAAAAACCTTTTGAATAATTGTTTTCTTTGTATTGCCATATTCTGACACCACTAATGTTTTTGTTTCCATCTACACAGCTGTGTGAGGGCTTGTTTTTTGCAGGACGAGCTGTAGTTTTTATTGGGTCTATTTTCAATAACTTTATATTCCGTGCTGTTGGGAGAGCTAGGAGAAAGAAAAAAAAACAAACAGTAAATCATCCAGTCTATTTTTTTTATTACAGTGTTCACTGCTCATGAATATGAATATGAATATTTTTATATTTTAATAGTTCAGACATTTTCAGACGCTGTGATGATAATTATATTTTTTATTGTTTTATATGTAAAATTGGGAAAAGAGGTGATTTTAATTTTTAAATATTGTGGATTTTTTAAAAATATTTAAACACCTTTTTTAAATTAAACTTTTGTCCTCCTTCGGGGACTTGAACATGCCTTCATTTGATTGCTCATACTTTAGACTGCTTTAGTATATTACTGCAATCTATGGGATTTCTACTAGTTTCCGATTAAGCCCTGCTGCAGGCTGTCGTAGTTTCCTCGCAAGGGTCTGATTGGAGGACAGTAAGAACCCCCTTCCCTCTGTCTAACCTCTTAGATACCGTTGTCACTATTAGCTCAGAACACGGTCATTGCAGCCAATGGTCAGCTGCATTGCAATGCTGGCACTCACTGTGCATAGAGCTAGCTTTTCCAATGACGTCCATAGATCAGACCGATTCCTTTTTTAACTTTTTCATCTAGAATTCTGGAAAAAAAGTGTGCATTAAGTAAATTATAGCAGTTGATAAATCAAATTCCATTTTTAACCAAAAGTTAAATCCATAAATCTCCTATTTCCAAAAGTAAAAAAACTCCTCTCCTAACCTCCTCCTAACACATAATCTAATTTTAATCCTAACAGAAAATCCCAGTAAGAGCTGTGAGAAAAACGTCATGTTATCAATAGATTATAAAGAAGAAGATGAAGTTACCGGACATTGCTCTTCAGGAGAAAATCTATCATATAATCCTCCTAATCATGAGGAACCTGCCCCTGACCAATCACAGATTGCTGCCACAAGTACCAGGCAGAAATTGGAAAAATGGTTTCATTGTGGGGAATGTGGAAAACAGTTTCAACGAAGATCAAGTCTTAATGTCCACAGAAGAATTCACACAGGAGAGAATCTATTTGCATGCTCAATGTGTTTGAAAATTTTTCCCAAAAAATCTCATCTCATAAGACATGAGAGAATTCACACAGGAGAGAAGCCGTTTCCATGTTCAATATGTGGGAAATGTTTTAAATGTAAATCAGATCTTACTAAACATAAGGAAATTCACACAAGGGAAAAGCGATTTGCATGTCCAGAATGTAAAAAATGTTTTATAAGTAAATCAAAACTTGTTGAACATGAGAGAATTCACACAGGAGAGAAGCCATTTTCATGTTCAGAATGTAGGAAATGTTTTACAACTAAATCAGCTCTTGTTAGACATCTGAAATATCTCACAGAAAAGAAGCCGTATCCATGTTCAGAATGTTTTAAGAGATTTGCTACAAAAACCAAACTTAAAGAGCATCAGAGAATTCACACAGGGGAGTAGCCATATTCATGTTCAGTATGTGGGAAATGTTTTACAGAGAAAATATATCTTTCTAGACATGAAGACATTCACATGGATGCATCAAATAGTATTATATGTCAAGAAAATCAATCTGTTTTGCAGTTATATCCATGTCCATAATGGGGGAAATGCATCTGTCAAACACCCAGTTCTCCTGGAGGAAAGGTATTGTGGATATGAGGAAGAGAATAAGAGCCTTGTTTACTGTCAGAGCAGTGAATATGAATTGTCCCCATGAGCCTTGCTTCTTCTTACTGTATTCATACCTCCACTCACACCATAGGACAATCCAGAAGGACTCTCCATGTAGAGTTTTATGTCAAATGTAGACATGTCGATATTTGATCCTTATTATTACAGTATAGAAATACAACGGTGATGGGTATAACAACAACTTACTCCAAATTATAATAATTAGTTACACAAAACATTTCCAGATCTACCACGTCCTTATCTGCCTGGAATACAGGTTTCTTGTGTATAATGGTGGCTTGATGCTGTTTGATTCTTCTATCTCTAGCAGGTTGTACCAGAAGTTGTCTCCTACGTGTTAATGGGTAAACGACAGTGTAGTCTTGCCCTGAAGTTTTCTCTGGACAGCAATCTGTGATGTTTGCACCGTCCCAACACGTGACTGTCTCGACCGCAAGGGTGCAAATTTAGCATAAATCACATCAAACGCAGTCCACACACCCCTAAGATAAGTTGACACCTCACAGGGTTATGAACAACGAGATGCCAGAGGTCCTGGATGAGAACAATGTAATTGTGTTACTATCCACAGAGCAGGGATTTCACATGGACCGTTCCTGACACAGCCGCACAATCATCTCTCATCATCCTGCTCTGTACATTATGTAGAACTTTGTAATGATCATAGATTTTCAAAATAAAATGCTTTTTTCTTCTCCTGTGTAAATGTTTTTGTTATACTCGGTGTTTGGTGAACTACGTGGCCTCATGCACACCACTGTATTTTGTATCCGTGTCTGATCTGCATTTTTTACATATTGCACACAGACCCATTCATTTCTATAGGTCTGCAAAAAAACAGACAGCACATGGATGTCCTTGATGTGCCGTCCGCATCCGTGTGTCCGTTATGCACATTATACAGGGTGGGCCATTTATATGGATACACCTTAATAAAATGGGAATGGTTGGTGATATTTACTTCCTGTTTGTGGCACAATAGTATATGTGAGGGGGGAAACTTTTCAAGATGGGTGGTGACCATGGCGGCCATTTTGAAGTTGGCCATTTTGAATCCAACTTTTGTTTTTTCAATAGGAAGAGGGTCATGTGACACATCAAACTTATTGTGAATTTCACATGAAAAACAATGGTGTGCTTGGTTTTAATGTAACTTTATTCTTTCATGAGTTATTTACAAGTTTCTGACCACTTATAAAATGTGTTCAATGTGCTTCCCATTGTGTTGGATTGTCAATGCAACCCTCTTCTCCCACTCTTCACACACTGATAGCAACACCGCAGGAGAAATGCTAGCCCAGGCTTCCAGTATCCGTAGTTTCAGGTGCTGCACATCTCGTATCTTCACAGCATAGACAATTGCCTTCAATTGTCTATGTGTCTCTGCGGATACATGGTCTGCAGACCACAATACGGACATGTGCGTGAGGACTAACTGATTTTATCTGTCCAAGTGCAGTGGCCCCACCACAAAACATTGCCAGTGTGAATGTCACTGTACGTCATGGACATTATGCTGTGCACCAGGTCCTATAGGCTGAGTATGGAGAAGGAGGTCCCCTTTCACCACCGCTTCCTCTCTAGGAAGAAGTGAAGTTCAGTTTAGTGTGAGCTGCAGACGAGTACACCGCTAAGGAGCGGTGCTGACCGGGAAATCATCTTACCCTGTGGATTACAAACCCAAAAGTGACAATCTGTGTGCTAGGAATAGTAAGAGAAGATAGACGAAAGTTTAGCGACCACAAAGGAGGATTTTAGAGCATTGCTCAGAGAAGGTGTCATGAAATCGGCTTGTGACTGACACAGATAGGCACTGAGCAATAGCAATTGTCACCCGTGAGAAGTTTATTGGAGTTCACACAAGTTAGTAGATATTCAAAGTTCCCATATTGAAGGAAATCCAGGAGAATGCCTTAGCTTGTTCTCACATCTCCCAACATCTGACTACTACCCCCAGTCTCAGAGATCCAGAGACACATCCGCCCCTCCCTTGTCTGTACTATTACTAGCAGGGGCCGGGTTTCATTACCCCCGCTGAGAGAGGAATGCTTTCAAGCATGGCCAGACCTTGTAGAAGTGTAGAGTTCCCAAACCTAACATTTCCTGAGGATCACAGAGGTATACCTTAGCATACCTTATCTCTGGTACCAGGGAGATGTAAAGACCATCACTACAACCCCCATTATGTAATACAACACACACTGAGTAATAGAAGAAACACATTTACCAGATATATACAAAATCATAAGAAAATGACAGTCCACTGTGACAGAAGGTACCTGCTTACACCCTGGATATAGGATTCTCTGCATGGTGTGGGAGCAAACAAGCCTTGGGTTTCCATCATAGCCAAACGATAGAAAGGGCCCTCTGTTCAGAGATGTATTCCACTGAGGATACTGATATAAGAGGACAGAACTACAACTCCAATGATTTTGTCCATACTATTATTAAGGTGCATCAGTAGACATTATAGGAAGAGTGGTATAAGAGGAGAGAACTACAACTCTCAGCATGACCACACTATTAGTATGGGGCATCAGAATACATTATAAGGAGCAGGATATAAGAGGACAGAGCTACAACTCCCAGAATAATGTCAGTGTTACTCCCCCCTAGGACATATGATGTATGTAGATTATTAGTACCCAATCCTTCTCTACAAATGACTCTCCAGTGTTACTCCTCCTAGGACATATGATGTATGTAGATTATTAGTACCTATTTTAAATCCCAATATGAACTGTGAAAATGTGAATCTCAGAGAGGAAAGAGATCGGTTCCTGGAATTCAGTAGAGTTTCTAATTTTGGGTGCCAGAGAAGGGTAAATTAAGAGATGTTATAGAGGTCTTTGTAAACCATTTTACTGTTCGTATTTAAAGAAAATGGAGGAACTCTAAGACCTAATTTAAATTGACCTTTCTCTTCCCCTGAAAACCGGTTTTGGGACCTTGTAATGTTAAATCCTGCTTCTTTGGTAAAATGAATCTGAAGTTGGTTTGGGGCTGGCCAAATTGGCATTTCAATGACTGGGTGGGTAGAAATTCTCCTGCCAGTTTTTACAGTTTCAGGTAAACCCTCCAATTCAGTCCTGTTAATTCAGTCCTATACAATTGTATGTGTTCCTAAGGTTTTTTTTTTTTTTGGTTTTTTTTGTATTTAAGTTTCGGTTTTTAAGTTAAAATTTACTTTTTACTGAATCTCAATGTATATAGCAAAACTTCCTGTAACTGAAGTTTTCTATGTTGTTTTTTCTCTCCTTTTTACAGGTTTTCTTTTACTTATCCATTTTTATTTTTAGATTGTTATTGTTATAATCAATTTTTTTTTCAGTTTTTTCATATTTTGGCTATTTTTGTTTGGGTATTTCTTTGATTAAGTTATATTTACCTTTTTCTGCAGTTCTATATTCGATCTTAGCATACTTTTTTCTTTCTATTTCTATTTTCCAAGTGACAGTTCTCCACTCCAGGACTCTTCTCTCTTTAACAACCATAGGTAAACCCCGTATTTCTTTTTACTTTATCAGCAGGAGATTGACTGGTGGAGCCACATTGTTCTGTAGAGAAAGAGGATATTTGTGCTGTGCAATTTAGTCTGGCGACGCAGTGTAAGGGTTGTGTGCATACACTGTGAGGGGTAGAGACATAACGCGGGGGTGTGATCTGTGGCTGTTGACTAATCATTTGGCATAGTTCTGTACCAAAAGTGTTGGAAGCCATAGCGTTACACATCACCTCGGTTAGGGTTTCTAGTTGGGTGGACTATAGTGGTATAGTGGTTGTAGTCCGTCAATCCTAAATTGGTGCAGAGGTTTCCCTGGACACAGGGGTAAGACTAGAGTCGATTAATCGCCATGGGCAATGGACCGTCCATGCTGGGAAGGAAAGTAAGGCTTCCCACAGTCAGACTGCTGCAGATTACATGAAATCTAGTTTTGGGGCGAAAGCCATGAAGCCCCTTTAAAGAACAGAGTAGGTAGTCCAAGGGAACTAATTGGAGTATCCCTCTGGAAGGTAGGTAGCGCAATGGTGGCTGCAAAAGTCAATGGTAATTAAGCAGGGCGTACAGAACCCAGTTTCAATCCGGAAGAACCAAATGATATAAACCTGGCCTGAGGGGTAATCTTAGTCTCCAACTGTCATTTCCACCTCCACTACTGACAGGGTCGCTTCTCTCTCTTTCTCTCTCATCCCTCCCCCATCTCTCCATCTAACCTTGAGACGATGCACCATGTTGAATCCAGCTTCTCTTCGTCCTGGTTTTAAGGACGATGAAAAGGGGGGAAAGTGGTGCAGAAAACAACAATCTTTTTACTAACCATTCTAACCTCTCAAATGTCAATCAATTTTCTAACCTAGTAGGGAATTACGTTGAGAACCATCACGACTGCCTTTTCTTTGATGGTACTTGGGTCAGATTTTTGCAAAGAATGTAAAAATAACGGCCGATCCATGGCCTGAATGTTCCACTGTAACCATTTATTCCATCAGGGATGCCCCCAGGCAGCCCCACGGGTTATCATCCGATGTCCACCACCGGGTTCAGGAATCTCTCCCGAACCCAGACGAAAATAACAAGTGTTCATTCTAGTCAACCAGGTGATTGGGTCGTGCTAAAGAAACATCCGAGGACGGGACTAGAGCCGAGATATATTGGGCCATTCCAGGTGCTGCTGATGACGCCAACCTCTCTGAAGTTCGAGGGACGAGACAACTGGATCCACACCAGTCACTGCAAGAAGCTGCTCAACTACGTCAAAGAATGAAGAGTATCACTTTTGTTTATTTGTTTAGTTTAATTTTTAGGGAGGGAAACGCACCTCAAACTAGCCAGGACCACAAGGAGACATTTGTTGATAACACATAACAATACTTTCCTAGAGGGTAATATCAGCTATAGGTTTAATATTAGCTCTGGATCCTGCACCTCGCTTGTTAATCCTGTTGTAACGGAACGCCTAGCACCCCGACCGGGTACCTCCGTCGATAGATGCTCCTAGTGCTTCCAGAGGACTCCAAGCACACCACTCGACACCGTCAGCACTGCAGACCCCACGAACCGCCGAAGCTTGGTGGAGGTCTCGCCGTCTCCTACCCACCCTGGACCTATGACAAGGCTCCAGTGGGTGAACCTCTCCTAAATCCAGAGACAGGAACCAGGAGCAAGCTCTTACAAGAGCTAGGAGTTATAGCCAGGGGAGTATACAGCGTATAGCAATCCCCATACACATGAGACGAGGCTCTATGTTGAGTGTAAAACAGGAACTGACTGTACTTCAAGTACAGCCTCTTTTATTCACAAACCAAAAACATAGTACTGCCCACAGGGTTTTGAAATACAACCAATCAATATATTACAACACATCCCCACAATGCATCATGGTTTCCTCCTCTCTGCCCTGGAGACACCCGAGGAGTAATCCAATTATCTCTCAGGACAAAGGGAAATTGCCAATACACATGTGGGAACAACAGGACAGGAATCACCACCCAAACACACAATGTCACACCCTCCCAGCAAACACAGACATTAACATATCCCAGATAGCTCAAGTCTGAGGGCATATCATTAGGTGAATGCCACTCAGAATACACAAATACAATACAATTAGCTATCTGGGTCCCCTCACATAGCAACATACAATTGCATGAATGCTGGCGGTTTTCATGCAGCCAGCATAGGAACGTTACAGCCCACCTGAACCATATTACACAAAACATATATACGCTTGGTTCTTTAAAGTGGCATACACATATGCAATAACATCGTACATACAGGAATGACAATATAAAGTGGCTGGGTTTGCCACAATGCTCCCCCAGAACCAAGCCGGCATACCCAGTCTGATCCTAACGGATCGGCTTGGGGATGTCCGGAGGAGTACTCAGAGTGGTTAGGTGGTGCTGTGGTGCGAGCCTGTTGCCGTGTCTCAACCGGATAAGCTTCATGGCTGATGGACTGGGGAACAAAAGCTGAAGTCAGCTCCCCCAGGTCGTTGCACAAAATAACGTCTGCGGGTAAGTCCTGCATCAGGCCCACCTCCACATTCCCATTCCCCGCTCTCCAATTCAGGTGGACTTTGGCCATGGGGATCTTGTAGATCGCTCCCCCTGCTACACGCACTGCTACACACTCCCCCGTGAGGTTGCCTTTGGGTACTAGGTGCTTGCGGACCAGCTTTATAGTAGCCCCAGAGTCTCGTAAACCCCTGTACCTTTCTCCCCTCCACCTGTACCTCTTGTCGGTGCCCTTGGCGGTTGTCAGAGGCGGCTTGGATAGGGTTCACCTCATGTAGTGTGCCCAGGGGTTCCTCGGTGGAAGCTAGGACCTCGGGTACTCTGTAGGGTTTCGCTTGGGCACAATGAACCGCTGCCCGGTTGTTGGGTACCGGGGGGTTCCAGCTGGACCGTGGTCGGTTGCGGGGACAGTCCCGCTGCATATGTCCCTGTTGGTTACAGGTGTGGCATCGTTTCGGGGGGCGAGCTTGATACTTGGGGGTGTAGGTGTTATTGCTTACCCCCGGGCGTGCTGGAACGGCTGTGTTTACTGTTGGTACTGGTGTGGTAGATCCATAGGTTGGTTTCGATTGAGTGCGCTGTTCCCTCCTGGTATCCTAACACCCATAGACCAGATTATATCTGCTGGAAAGAAGGGTGTGACGTTGACGTTCAGACTCAGGGAGCGATCCCTCAGTCTAATCAGTTATTGCTGGAGGCCCGTGACTGTCAGAAGTTCTTGTGTGGATTTGACGGGTCCGTACTATTTCCTATGCGGGTTAGCCGCTTATAAGGTAATTCCCCCTAATGCCAGAGGTTCATGTGTCCTGGTGAAGCTTGTCCCTGCATCTTACGTTGCAGCCGTTTGGGAGGAACTGATGGTGTGGAAGGAGGTAAGAAGGGCAGGGAGAGTTGGAAGGGAGTTGTTTTCTGGCTGGACGGGATGGGGAGTTGGACTTATAAAGCGATTGAACAATTTCTCGTCCATAGTGAATGATATGTTCAATGAAACCGTTGAGGCAGTGAGAGAGATGACCGAGAAATGTCAGTAGAGCGTCCAAAGGAGGGTTTCTGTGAATTAGATGATGGTTATGCCTGGCTAGCAGACACCATTGACAAGGGTCAGGCCAATACTGACAGGATCAGGGCAGAGGCGGAGCTATGACTAGTGAGGGTTGGAATCCTTTTTAAAGCTTTTGGAGGTGTTGGGGCTCACTGGTTTTCCATTGGATCCGGGCTAAAGGAAATAGGACATGTACTTATGTTTTTTTGTTTCCATTCCTTCTGTACGCCGGAGTGAGATGTTCCTGATGTCTAATCGACCGAGTTACCAAAGCCCGAACAGACAAGACGCCCTGAAGACCAAACCATGGACCAGATGCAGAGGATTCCAAACCAGCCGGCAACCAACGTGAAATGCCACCTCCTGAGTCACCTACCGAAGAAAAGAATCAAGAGTCAAGATTTGTGTTTTAAGCTACGTGTCAAGATTGACTTTCTGTTTTCCATCATCTGTTTTGTTTTATGGATTCAGGACTTTTCATAGACAAGACAGTTTTTTTTTCAAAGAAGAAGATCGAGATTTATCGAGGGACACTGGGGAGCATATGACAAAGAGGAGGGACTGTTGTGGAAATTTTATTAGGGTCTGTATTTAATATATTGTGTATTGTCATCATGTGTCTCAGTGTCAGGGTAAACCATTGGAGTGCATATCTTACTGTGTATGTGGAGACACAGCTGCCGGGCGCAGAGGTCTCCGTCGGCGAATGGTCCATGTGCTATGCACTGGGCTGTGGGCCGGGGGAGACTGATGTGTTCAGCAGAGCAGTGTTTTGTTGACTGATGTATGGACGCCGGCTAGGGCCCCCGCGCAACACGCGGATTTATTGGCTTGGCGTGGATGCATTTGTTAAGGGAACAATATATGAAAGGAACGTGCATTTGTTGTCTCTAGTGCGCCTGATCAGCCGCTGGAGATAATGACGTTGTCCTGTAAATAAACATGCATGAGGATCATAGTAACTTTATTTGGCATTGATCACTGAGCAAGGCTGGATAAAGTTAACACCAGTGGTAATGGGAGATTATTGTATACATGTGTTTGTTAGCTGGCTATGTTATTCTAAATGATGGTGGTTTCTCATGTTCCTGTATCATAACTTCCTGTATCCTTGTTACATGAAGTAAGTGGTCGGGTGACGGGCCAGCCCCTTTTCTATTGGTTACACCCTTTTGTGAGTAAATAAAGGTGAACAGACTGGGCAGGGAGGGGGAGTGCTCAGCAGAACTCAACATGATAACAGCTTTGTCTGACTCTGAGTCTTGAAGAGATTTACCTTTCCTTACACAAAGTCTGATGCAAGCGAATTTCTACTATAAATATTTCTATTACAGTGGGTACCAGGCCTGCCCTGAACCTAAGGTTGCCCTCCTGGACAGATTCTCCTGGGGTAGTGACAATTTCATTCGGTTCAGAGAGTCGTGTAAATTGTACTTTAAGCTGTGTCCATACTCTTCTGGGGATGAGAGCCAACGTGTGGGTAGGATCATTTAATTGCTTAATTGACGCCCAGTCTTGGGCTTTTTCTCTGCTGACAGGATCACAGTCTATCCAGATGAATTTTTTAGATACTTGGGTCTTATTTACGATGACCTAGATCGGATCTCTCAGGTCGAGACCAAGTTATGTGGTTTACGGCAGGGAGAGCGCTCCGCGGAGACCTATTGCTCTGAATTTAGGAGATGGTCTACGGATACGAGTGGAATGATCCTGCTCTCCGTATATAATCTGGTAAGGATCAAGGAGGGGGATGAATGGAAGACAGCTTTTAATACCCCTGAGGGTCATTTTGAGAATCTGGTCATGCCTTTTTGGCTTAACTAATGCTCCTGCAGTTTTCTCAACACTTTGTCAATGACATCTTTCATCATCTGGTGGGAAGGTTTGTTGTATATCTGGATGACATACATATTCTCCTGACATGGAGACTCATCAGGGTCACATGAGACCGGTATAACAGATCCTAAGAGAAAATAAGTTGTATGCTAAGATGGAGAAGTGTGCATTTGCTGTCCAGTAGGTGCAATTCCTGGGATACGTACTCTTGTCCTCCGGTTTTCATATGAATCCTGAGAAGGTCTGTGCTGTGTTGGACTGGGATCGACCTGAAAATCTGAAAGCGCTTATGCGGTTTTGGGGGTTCACCAACTACTACCATAAATTCATCTTGAATTATTCAACTGTGGTTAAACCTTTAACAGACATGACTAGAAAGGGTTCTATCTCTGTCTGGTCTGATGCAGCATTACAAGCCTTTCCAGCGGTGAAGGAATGTTTTGCTTCGGCCCCTATACTGGTGCAACCAGACATGTCACAGCCATTCATTGTAGAGGTTGACGCATCCGAGATGGGGATGGGAGCAGTTTTGTCGCAGGGTCCTTCACCTAGTAAATGGCGCCCATGTGCTTTCTTCTTTAAAAAACTCTCGGTTGCTGAAAGAAATTATGACATGGGTAATAGAGAGTTGCTGGCCATAAAGTTGGCTTTTGAGGAATGGTGTCATTGGTTGGAAGGAGCAATTCATCCTATTACGGTTACTGATCACAAAAATATGGCTTATCTGGAGTCAGCTAAACGTCTGAACCCAAGACAGGCCAGATGGTCATTGTTTTTCACCAGATTTAACTTCATTGTCACCTATCGCCCTGGTGTTAAGAACGTCAAGGCAATACGGATAGGAGTGAGTGCAAGGAGTAGGGTTCTATAGGAGGTGACTCTTTCCCTTTCTCTAGCGTTGAGGTCTAGTGGCTTTTCCCTTCCCTCCTGTTGTCGGTGTGGTGTTCCCTCCCATACCTCCTCCGTGACAGTGCTGGTCTCTACAGAGTTCAGAGTGGCATTGGAGGGACTCTGCCCTGGGTCCCCCCAATGCCTCTGCTTTAGGTGCACCTCCATAAGTGCTCCAGATCCCCCCCAATTCCCCCACTCTAGATTCACCCCTAATATTGAATCTTTTCCAGTTGCCCCCCTAATACCTCTGCTCCAGGATCACCACTATTACCCTGCCTCAGGTGACCCTAATGCCTTTGATTTAGGTGCACCCCATTAGTGCCCCAGCTCCAGATGCCCCCACTCTAAATGCACCCCTAATATTGCCTCTTCTCCAGTTACCCCTTCTCCAGGATCCCCACTATTACTCTGCCTCAGGTGACCCTAATGCCTCTGTTTCAGTTATGACCCTCCGTTTGTGCCCTTTGCTCACGTTGCTCCTCTAGCGTCTTTGCTTGGGCTTTGTTAAAGGTTATGACCTGCAAAGGGGGTTGGACTTATGCCCGGAAAATTCTGCAGAGTGCGTCACATTCTCCAGTATTGACACATATGGTTTACATGGCGGCAGTGATGATATTCTGTATTTACAGGCATCACTGCTGCCATGTAAAGAGATACTGGTGGTGGAGGATTTAAAGGGGTTGTCCAGGGTTTCAAGTTATCCTCTCTACACTATAGGGCATAACTATATGATTAGTGGGGTCTGATTCTGTGACCCCCCACTGATTCCAGGAACGGGTCCTAATCGCCCTTTTTGATGGTGTGACAGACCACACATACGCCCTGCTGCTCCATTCATTCTCTTTGGGACCACTGTAAGTAGCCAGCGCCGTACTCCGCCATCTCCGGCGACCCCATAGAGAATGGATGGAGAGGCAGCGTTCAGACCCCCGCGGATCACTTAGTTATCCCCGATCCTGTGGATACAGGATAACTAGAACAGGCCCTTTAACAGACAAGCATTTCTATTTTAGTTTGACACATATTTTGGGCCAATTTTTAATTTTTTATTTTTATTTTTACATCCAAACAAAACCTTTAAGGATAGGGAATGTGGAAAGGTCCAACAGCTATAACACGAAAGATGACAAGTGTCTGACTGCTGGGACCCCCATGATCAAGGGAATGTGGTCTTAAAGGGTTGTCTCACTTCAGTAAGGGTGGGTTCACATTAGCGTTTTTGTATCCGTTCTCAGCAAAACGCAAAATAAACGTATCCGTTTAAAATGACATAATTGTCAATGGTAACGGATCTGTTACGGAAACGCTTACGTCTGCTTGCGTTATGGTCATTTCCGTAACGGATCCGTTTTTATAACAGAGACCAAAATCCTGTCTGCAGGACTTTTTTTCCGTTACCTATAACGCATTCGTTATGTAAATAGCGGATCCGTTGTCAAAAGATAATGTAAGTCTCTGTGAGACGGAGCCAAACGGATTGTATTTTATGCGTGTTCCGTGCCTAGGTATTCTTACTGCAATATTTTTGCGTACACGCTTGCAGTGAGTGTTTTACCTGCTTCGAATCTCATACTTTTAATGTCACAAACAACCGCACTGTCACGTTCTGGAGCAATGAGTATATCAGATGTCACACAAATATAAGTGTATTATTAGCAGTCTGAAGATGTTTACAAGCTTAGAACTTTTATGCCTTTCTAATGTCCCCATGCCCACATGACCATGACACGCTGTGTCCTTTCCTTTAGGGTACTTTCACACTTGCGTTGCTGGATTCCGGCAGGCAGTTTCGTCGCGATCCGGCAATCTGTATGCAAACAGAAACCATTTGTAGATGGATCGGGATGCGGATCCGTCTCTCCGGTGTCATCCGTCAAAACGGATCCAGTATTTTTTTTTTTTTTTACATTTTTAAAGGTCTACGGAAGAACGGATCCGTCAATGTGGCACTGATATATTCCAATGGAAAAAAATGCCGGCAAGTATTCAGGATTTTTGGCTGGAGACAAAAAAATGTAGCATGCTGCCTTTTTTTTCTCCATCCAAATACCGTAAAAGGACTGAACTGAAGACATACGGACTCCCTTCCATTCAGAACGCATTAGGACAAAACTGATCAGTTCTTTTCCGGTATTGAGCCCCTAGGACGGAACTCAGTGCCGGAAAACTTTGACACAAGTGTGAAAGTACCCTAAGGGTCCATTCACACGTCCACAATTCTGTTCCGCATTTCTATGGGCCACTATGAGCTGCCCGGCCGGAATTGCGGATCCGCACTTCCGGGTCCGCAATTCCGTTCCCGAAAAAAAGGTTTACAGAAACACCCCACACGTGGTTGTAAACTGATGTAAGGGCACACGGCAGGGCGCAGTAGGAAAGGAACGCCATATGGTTTTTGGAAAACAGATTTAGCTGAACTGGTTTTTAGATGCCATGTCTCATTTGAAGCCCCCCTGATGCACCCTTAAAGTAGAAACTCAAAAAAGGGACCACATTTTGGAAACTACAGGAAAAGGTGCCAGTTTTATTTGTACTATTTTGGGGTACATATGATTTTTAATTGCTCTATATTACATTTTTTTTTGCACCGTTTTTTATTTTTAACAACATTCATCTGAAAGGTTAGATCATGCACTATTTTTATAGAGCAGGTTGTTACGGACGCAATGATATCAAATATGTCTACTTTCTATGATGTTTGTTTCAGTTTTACATAAAAAAGCATTTTCTAAACGCCTTTTTTTTCTGACGATTGTCTTGTGCAGGGGCTAGTTTTTTGCAGGAAGAGTTGACGTTTTTATTGGTACCATTTTTGGGTACATATGATTTTTTGATCATTCATTATTACACTTTATGGGGCAAGGTGACCAGAAAATTGGTTGTTTTGGCGCAGTTTTTATTTATTTATTTTTACAGCGTTTACCTTAGGTCATGCGACTTTTTTATAGAGCAGATCGTTACGGACGTGGCGATACCTAATATGTATACCTTTTTTATGTATTTCACTTTAGCACAATAATAACAGTTTTGAAACAAAAAAATGATATTTAAGTGTCTCCGTGTTCTGAGAGCTATAGTTATTTTTTTTTTTTTTTGGGCGATTATCTTAGGTGGGGGCTCATTTTTTGCAGGATGAGGTGACGATTTCATTGATACCATTTTGTGGGACATACGCCTTTCTGATCGCTTGGTGTTGCATTTTTTGTGATGTAAGGTGACAAAAATGTCATTTTTTTTACACCGTTTTTTTTTTTTTTTTAATGGTGTTTATTGGACTGGGTGGATCATGTGATATATTTATACAGCCGGTCATTACGGACGCGGCGATACCTAATTTATGTTTTTTTTTCTCTGTTTTTTATTATAAACTAAAGAGAAAGGGGCTTTTTTTTTTCTTTATTAATTGTATTACTTTATTAATTTTATTAAAAACACATTTTTTTTTACTTTTTTTTCTTTACTTTATTTATGACATTCACTTTTGGGGGTCTGATCCCTTCTGCAATGCTTTACAATACATCTGTATTGTAATCCATTGCCTGCTAGTGTATTACACTGAGTCATGCACTAACAGGTTGCCTAGGAGACGGGACTGAGGCTGGACAGGTTGCCTAGGAGATGGGCCTGAGGCTGGACAGGTTGCCTAGGAGACTGGCCTGAGGCTAGACAGGTTACCTAGGAGACGGGCCTGAGGCTGTACAGGTTACCTAGGAGACGGGACTGAGGCTGGACAGGTTGCCTAGGAGACGGGCCTGAGGCTGGACAGGTTGCCTAGGAGACGGGCCTGAGGCTGGACAGGTTACCTAGGAGACGGACCTGAGGCTAGACAGGTTGCCTAGGAGACGGGCCTGAGGCTGGACAGG
The DNA here is from genome assembly GCF_905171765.1 of Bufo bufo. Lineage (NCBI taxonomy): Eukaryota > Metazoa > Chordata > Amphibia > Anura > Bufonidae > Bufo > Bufo bufo. Next base: position 13,380,141 of record NC_053392.1, on the reverse strand, counting down.
TTGCCTAGGAGACGGGCCTGAGGCTGGACAGGTTACCTAGGAGACAGGCCTGAGACTGGACAGGTTGCCTAGGAGATGGGCCTGAGGCTGGATCTCCTCGGCTCCCGTAGAAGGCAGGTCCCGATGCCGTGCGTGGACTCGATGCGCTCCCTCACCTGACACAAACCCCTTCTATGTGTTCAGCTCTCGCGTTCAGCGAGGCCAGTGGATACAGCAGGGGCCCGGCTACCAGAGACTGCCGGGCCCCTGCAGTGATCAGGCGAGCACTGCGCCGGTGCCCGCCCGATCACCATGACGTACTATTACGTCAAATTGCGGGAACGCAGTGGCTTCCATGACGTAATAGTATGTCATGTGTCGGGAAGGGGTTAAGAGCAGGATATCCACATATGTGTAAGGCTACTCTCACACTTGCGGTTGCAGGGTCCGGCAGCCTATTCCAGTGGGGGAACAGCCTGCCAGATCCCTGCTTGTGCTAGCCCACCGCGCCGCCGGAGGTCCGGTCTGGCCCCTTTACTATAATGGGGGAGGGCCGGTGGTCTGGCCGCAGCACGGCAAACATGCCGAGAGGCGGCCGGACAAAAACTACAGCGGACTATCGGCGGCACGGTGGGATAGCGTTAGCACGTATGCGGCAGCCTGTTCCCCCGCCAGAACATCCTGCCGGACCCTGCTACTGCAAGTGTGAGAGTAGCCTAAATCCTGCCACATGTATGTCTGTGCATGCTGCTGTGAGTGTCCGCCATCATACTACATCTGTAATATTCCTGTTATCACTGTAAGGGCTCATGAACACGACCGCTGGATGTTTTCCAGTCCGCAAATTGCTGGTCCGCAAAACATGGATACCGGGTGTGCACATTCCACATTATGCGGAACAGAACGGCCGTCGTCTAACAGAACCGCCCTATCCTTGTCTGTAATGCCGACAATAATAGGACATGTTCTATCATTTTACGTAACGCCCATGCGGACTACAAACACGGAATGCACATGGAGTCATTTCCGTTTTTTTGCGGCCCCATTAAAGTGAATGGTTTCGCATATAGGCCACAAAAACAGGAACGGTACGAACACGGAAAAAAAATAAGTTAGTGTGCAGGAGCCCTAAGGTGGGCCCCCAGAATCAGTTACACTAGTGGGCCCTAAGTACCCCAGACACTGAGTATACATTCTGAAAACAGAAATAAAAAGTAATAAATAAAATCTCATCGTCTGCACAACCGTCCCTCAACAAGCCTCATACAGCTCCGACTCCTCCTGTGGAAACATCTCACATTCTACCAAACTCCAGAACTGCCCCCTCACAGTAGTCTGGTCACATGGGTGTGACATCATCACAGTTTCTTCACCAGGACCTCTCCTTCCCATTGCTAAACTCCGCCCCCTCCTGCACTGATCACATGACGGTGACATCATCCCAGGTCCTTCTCTACCACTTCTCTCCACTGCTGAGCTCCGCCCCCTGCACTGATCACATGACGGTGACATCATCCCAGGTCCTTCTCTACAACTTCTCTCCACTGCTGAGCTCCGCCCCCTGCACTGATCACATGACAGTGACATCATCCCAGGTCCTTCAGCTCTTGCAGTGCAGCAGATACAGAGCAGGTCCTGGTCGGTAGTCACTGCTGTGGTGTCTGGAGCCTCTTCTTCTCTCTGGTATCAGCCATTTCTCCAGAATCCCCCTTTATCCCCGGTGCTGGGGGCTCTGAGAAGCGGGGTCTCTCCAGGAGCAGTAAGTGCGGTTCTGGATCTCACTAATGCTCTTGTCCCTGGAGGATTTCCAGCCTCTCCTCTCCTCATAAAGGCGCCTGCAGTACTAGAAGCCTCCAGCTCCTCCAGGTCTCTCCTCTTCTCCTGAATGACCACCAAGGATGGACAGGAAGGAGATCAGCAGAAGAATATTAGACCTCACCTTGGAGATCATCTCCCTGCTGAGCGGAGAGGTAAACCTTTCTAGATTTCTCTCCTCTTTATTGTATTCTGTAACAAGTCAGACATCGGGAAGGAGAATCCATCATAGGAAGTGATAGGAAGAGTCCAGGGTCCTGGAGAACGGCCTCCAGACCTTCCAAGTGACGGAGAACCTGAAGATCGGCCACCAGTATGGTCAGTGATGGATCATGGAGACCAATAGTCATGTTGTAGGAGCCATGAGAAGGTAAGTAGGCACGTTGTACCCAGGAGGAGAGGAAGCAGAGGAGGAGATGGCCGGAGTGTGGCCTGGAGGGAGGATTTCTACCACTAGTCTGACATCTAGATGATACTGGACTATAACAAGGAGGCCTCCACTACGTCTAGAGGAAAGAAGGTTTCTCCACCAACATAGAAGAGGAGTCTTTACTGTAAGGCTGGGTTCACACTTGAGTGTTTTACAGCGCGTTTTTCAGCGCTGTAAAACGCTCAACACATGAAAACCAATGCTTCCCTATGGCCCTGGTTCTCACTTGAGCGTTTTACAGCGCTGAAAAACGCGCTGTAAAACGCCCTACGCTCAAACAAGTACTTGAGCTTCTTTGGGGCGTTTTGACGCGCGTTTGTGGCCATAGGACATTGCAGTCAATCACACAAACGCGCGTCAAACGCGCGTTTACTATTGCAAAAAACGCGCATCAAAAACGCGCGTAAAACGCGCATATCAAAGACGCTCAGGTCTGAACCCAGCCTAAGAGCAGTGAGACTATGGAGCTCTCTGCCAGAGGAAGGAGTCATGGGGGATTCTCTAGAAGAGTCCAGAAGGGGCCTGGAGGTCTGGGGGGTAATAATATTCCAGCTTCTAGTGACTAGATTACTGGAGATGGGGCCATGATCCAGGGAGGGATTCTGAGTGTAGATCTGGAGTCAGGAAGGAATTTCTTTCCCTAAGTGTCTCTCTCCATCCACAGGATTACACCATAGTGAAGAAGACATCGGGGGGGACTCCCATCATCCATGAGTCAGGAGGGTGGAGCAGGACCCCCATCACTGAGCCTCCCCCCCTGATACATGACCAGAAGATCCTGGAACTCACCCACAAGATGATGGAGCTGCTGACTGGAGAGGTGACACTGCTGGGAATGCTGGGAAATTCTCCAGTAACAGCACTGGAGGGGTCTGGGTGATGACGGTGTCATTGTGTTGTCAGGTTCCTGTAAGGTGTCAGGATGTGGCGGTCTATTTCTCCATGGAGGAGTGGGAGTATGTAGAAGGACACCAGGATCTGTACAAGGAGGCCATGATGGAGGCTCCTCGGCCTCTGACATCACCAGGTAAGAAGAGACGAGGTGAGAAGAGGCCGTGTTAGAGCCTCAGTCCGGTCATGTGCAGTGTGTACACGTGTGTAATGACATGTAATGTAGGAGCTCCACATGTTATTCTCTGGTCACATTACGTTAGAGCCTACATTTCCCATATACATCACACTTCTCCATAGGCTCCATCCCCCTGACAGATATAGTGTCCTCTTGGCCTCCATCGGCCGGTACAGTAGATGACACTATTCTATACAGAGGATCCTGCAGGAAAACCTGCGCCGTGCCGTATACATGGGGCTTATGGGTGACGTCTGCCCCTGTGTGACTATATAGAATGATAGGACTGTACAGGGGAGACGTCACCTCCTTCTATCAGAGATCTACATTAGGAAACCCTCCTGATATCTACCTCTGATGGAAGGCTCAGACGTGGTGTGAACACATCCTTATTCCATAGTCACTTTCAAGTAGTTCTCGTCCCTTCATGTCTGGGATCCTGTAGTTACTCCACAAGCAGAGAAGACACAAGGTGCTATGTGTGACCGGAGGAGAAGGTGGGATCACCGGGCTCTTCTCTCTCCTCCTCCAGTCTGTGGTCCTGTCAGAGCGGACATATGACTTCTAGCAGTAGATGTACGGCCCGGAGTGTTCTAGCTGCGGAGGCTCCACAATATGTCATGGGCTCCTCTTTCTCTTACTCTGAGGATCTGCTCCAGGATACATAGGAGTGGGGTGACATGGGGGGTGCAGATGAATCGGGCAGCCTGAGGGGGTGACAGACGTCTCTGATCAGCGGCCGATGCCTGAGCTCCACACACACGTCCCTCACTTTACTGTACTGCTGCATTAGGGTGTGTTCATACATGACAGGTTTGTTGTAGAGGTTTCCGCTCCTGAAATCCGTCCCATATTCAATTGCAAGAAAAAGTATGTGAACCCTTGGATTTAATAACTGGTTGAACCTCCTTTGGCAGCAATAACTTCAACCAAACGTTTCCTGTAGTTGCAGATCAGACGTGCACAACGGTCAGGAGTAATTCTTGACCATTCCTCTTTACAGAACTGTTTCAGTTCAGCAATATTCTTGGGATGTCTGGTGTGAATCGCTTTCTTGAGGTCATGCCACAGCATCTCAATCGGGTTGAGGTCAGGACTCTGACTGGGCCACTCCAGAAGGCGTATTTTCCCCTGTTTAAGCCATTCTGTTGTTGATTTACTTCTATGCTTTGGGTCGTTGTCCTGTTGCAATACCCATCTTCTCTTGAGCTTCAGCTGGTGGACAGATGGCCTTAAGTTCTCCTGCAAAATGTCTTGATAAACTTGGGAATTAATTTTTCCTTCGATGATAGCAATCCGTCCAGGCCCTGACGCAGCAAAGCAGCCCCAAACCATGATGCCCCCACCACCATACTTCACAGTTGGGATGAGGTTTTGAGGTTGGTGTGCTGTGCCTCTTTTTCTCCACACATAGTGCTGTGTGTTTCTTTCAAACAACTCCACTTTGGTTTCATCTGTCCACAGAATATTTTGCCAGTACTGCTGTGGAACATCCAGGTGCTCTTGTGCAAACTGTAAACGTGCAGCAATGGTTTTTTTGTACAGCAGTGGCTTCCTCTGTGGTATCCTCCCATGTAATCCATTCTTGTTTAGTGTTTTACGTATCGTAGATTTGCTAACAGGGATGTTAGCATATGCCAGAGACTTTTGTAAGTCTTTAGCTGACACTCTAGGATTCCTCTTCACCTCATTGAGCAGTCTGCGCTGTGCTCTTGCAGTCATCTTTACAGTACGGCCTCTCCTAGGGAGAGTAGCAGCAGTGCTGAACTTTCTCCATTTATAGACAATTTGTCTTACCGCGGACTGATGAACAGCAAGGCTTTTGGAGATACTTTTATAACCCTTTCCAGCTTTATGCAAGTCAACAATTCTTAATCGTAGGTCTCCTGAGAGATCTTTTGTGCGAGGCATCATTCACATCAGGGAATGCTTCTTGTGAAAAGCAAACCCAGAACTGGTGTGTGTTTTTTATAGGGCAGGGCAGCTGTAACCAACACCTCCAATCTCATCTCATTGATTGGACTCCAGTTGGCTGACACCTCACTCCTATTAGCTCTTGGAGATGTCATTAGTCTAGGGGTTCACATACTTTTTCCACCTGCACTGTGAATGTTTACATGGTGTGTTCAATAAAAACATGGTAACATTTAATTCTTTGTGTGTTATTAGGTTAAGCAGACGGTGATTGTCTATTGTTGTGACTTAGATGAAGATCAGATCACATTTTATGACCAATTTGTGCAGAAATCTATATCATTCCAGAGGGTTCACATACTTTTTCTTGCAACTGTATGTGAATGTGGATGTTCCTGCAGCAGGGGATGGATATAGCGGTGGAGGCCTTCAGACCGGCCGGGGTTATTCCTCTCTGTTATCAGCAGCGGAGCACAGTCTGCTCTGGTTATAAATGATCCGACCTCTCCTGTAAGAAGCCGGAGGATGGGAGTCATCTGTGGATAACGGGGACTTAATCCATTAATGACCAATGAGCTACATGAACGTCACTGGTCAGGAGGGATTGTGAGGAGCGGGGTCAGGAGTTGTGATACAGAGAGTACACCCAACAAAAGATGTTGTGGTCAATAACTTCCACTGCAGCTGGGCAGACATGGGGGCTTCCTTTATCCCCTGATCACCCCCTTCTCTGCAACACAATTTTCGGGCGCTGGTCGGTGGTAATGGCATCCTGAGACATAATGAAGGCCCGCCACCTTGTTTCTTCTGTTATACCTGCCTCTGGAGTCAGTATGATTGCAGGTCCAGCTCATAGAGGACTAAAGGAAAATAAAGCTTTTCAAAATATTAATAAATGATAAAATAAATCAACGTAGTCTGTACGGTCGTGTTAAAAAATGACGGAAATATTAAAATACCACCTTGTTAATCATGTGCAGTGAATACTAGAGTTGTTGCGATACCAAATTTTTGTTTCGATTTCGATACCATAAGAAAGTATTGCTATACTCGATACCATTCGGTACCACACGAAAAAATAAACAAAAAAAGCCACGTGCATTCCGCATCATTACAAAAAATGGTGAATCGCGCAGTTTTATAAAAAAAAATTCTGTTTCAGCGTTTACTGCATAGATTTTTTTAATATATATTTTAATAGTTTGGACTTTTTTGACGTGGCGATATGTTTATTTATTGTTTATATATTTTATATGTGAAATTGGGAAAGTGGGCGATTTAAACCTTAATACATTTTTTTTTTTTTTACTTTTTTTTCTTAATAACTATTTCTCCCCTTAGGGGCCAGATCCCGGGATCTTTTCATACCTTGTCCTATTCACCCTGATAGAGATCTATTAGGGTGAATAGGAGCTCACACTGTCCTTGCTGCCCTGTGCTTTGTGCACACAGCAGCAGGTAGCGGAATATGGCAGCCAGGGCTTCAGTAGCATCCTGGCTGCCATGGTAACTGATCGGAGCCCCAGGGTTACACAGCCGGGGCTCCGATCAGAAACTGCCACCAATGAGAGGAGGTGAGGGGACTCTGTCGCCACTGCCACCAATGTGAAGGGGAGGGGACCCTGTGGCCACTTCCACCAATGAGAAAGGGAGGGGACCCTGTGCCACTGCCACCAATGATTTTAATACTGGGGGTTGAGCTCACTGTGCCACCAATGATTTTAATACTTGGGGGGACGCACTGCACCACCAATAATAATTAACCCTTAATACAGGAGGCGGGTACTGGCAGCAGATTAGCGGCTGTTAACCCCTCAGGTGCCGCACCTAAGGGGTTAACGCCGCGGATCGCAGCTCCCTGTCAGAGGCAGGGTGCCGGCTATGCGATTCTGCTGCCAGTACCTGCCTCCTGTATTATGTGTTAAAGACCACCGTATATACAGTACAGACCAAAAGTTTGGACACACCTTCTCATTCAAAGAGTTTTCTTTTTTTTCATGACTATGAAGGCATCAAAACTATGAATTAACACATGTGGAATTATATACATAACAAACAAGTGTGAAACAACTGAAAATATGTCATATTCTAGGTTCTTCAAAGTAGCCACCTTTTGCTTTGATTACTGCTTTGCACACTCTTGGCATTCTCTTGATGAGCTACAAGAGGTAGTCCCCTGAAATGGTCTTCCAACAGTCTTGAAGGAGTTCCCAGAGATGCTTAGCACTTGTTGGCCCTTTTGCCTTCACTCTGCGGTCCAGCTCACCCCAAACCATCTCGATTGGGTTCAGGTCCGGTGACTGTGGAGGCCAGGTCATCTGGCGCAACACCCCATCACTCTCCTTCATGGTCAAATAGCCCTTACTTTCAAAGTTTTCCCAATTTTTCGGCTGACTGACTGACCATTTCTTAAAGTAATGATGGCCACTCGTTTTTCTTTACTTAGCTGCTTTTTTCTTGCCATAATACAAATTCTAACAGTCTATTCAGTAGGACTATCAGCTGTGTATCCACCTGACTTCTCAACGCCACTGATGGTCCCAACCCCATTTATAAGGCAAGAAATCCCACTTATTAAACCTGACAGGGCACACCTGTGAAGTGAAAACCATTTCAGGGGACTACCTCTTGAAGCTCATGAAGAGAATGCCAAGAGTGTGCAAAGCAGTAATCAAAGCAAAAGGTGGCTACTTTGAAGAACCTAGAATATGACATATTTTCAGTTGTTTCACACTTGTTTGTTATGTATACAATTCCACATGTGTTAATTCATAGTTTTGATGCCTTCATAGTCATGAAAATAAAGAAAACTCTTTGAATGAGAAGGTGTGTCCAAACTTTTGGTCTGTACTGTAGGTCCAGACTTAGTTAAGTATTAGGCTACACAGAGCGGCGCCCAGAGATGTCCCAGCACTTACTATTATCCTCCGTTTGCCCGCCGTGCCCCATTACTGTCTCCTGCTCCATATGCTAATTACTATCGGAGCAATGGGGAGGAGACATCAGCTTCTCCAGTGGGCGTTCCTTCTCCCTGCGCTGCGATTGGACAGCACTACAGCCAGGGAGAAGGAACGCCCAGGAGAGAAGATGATGTCTCCTCCCCATTGCTCCGATAGTAGTAATTAGCATATGGAGCAGGAGACAGTAATGGGGGCCACAGCGGGCGATCGGAGCAGTGCCCAGGAATAATAGTAGGTGCAGGGAAATCTCTGGGCGCCGCTCTGTGTAGCCTCTTATTTAACTAAGTCTGGACCCAGGAAAAGTCCCATCGTTGGTGGTGCAGTGCGCCCGCCCCTCCTCCGTTCATTGGTGGCAGCAGCAGCGTCACATGGGGGAGGGAGAGACTGCTTCCTTCTCCCCTGTGCTGCTGAGGGAACATGAGCACTTTGACAGCAGCGCGCTCATGTTCTGTGATACTAGACTGCGCAGTAGCGCAGGCCAGTATCGAAAAAATGGAAAGTATCGATTGGGTATCGAAATTTCGATACCCGCAACAACCCTAGTGAATACTGTAAGAAATCCTGTTCTCTCCCAAAATATTGGAATAAAGTATGACCAACATGGAAGTTAGAAAATGACGATATCCATTTTCACAGGATAAATATGTGACCACTGAGACCCCTCTGATCATGAGAACGAGGGTCCCGTGTCCTCCTTTTGGATATAACCGATGAGTGGAGCCGCAGACATGTACAATCACCGCTTCATCCATGTGAGGACCCAGGACCCCTGTTCTCATGATCTGTAAAGGTCTCAGCGGTGGGATTTCCATGTGGGGTGACTGGATTATCTTGGGGTTTGGTAGAAAGGTGGTGAGGAGCAGAACATTGTTATTTAGGCCCCGATCACTAAACCTAGAAGTGAAGGAGCTGAGAGAAGAGTCTGATCTATAGACAGATCTACAGGAGGCCATGTATTCAGTCACTGTGTGCTTGTGTCTCCACAGATGGATCCAGGAGGAGAAATCCCCCCGAGAGATGTCCCCGTCCTCTGTATTCCCAGGACTGTCCAGAGGAGAAGCTCCCAGAGAACCATCAGGTAGATGGAGCTGAAGTCTCCACCGAATCTGACCAGAAAGGGATTGGACCAAAGATCATTTTACATTTTTCTTCTTTAGGGTGAAAATCTGATGGATATTAAGGTTGAGGTTAAAGATGAAGAAGAGGAGATGGATTTATGGGGCGATCATCAGTGTAAGGAGGGGGGCTGTCATGGGTCACCTGGATACTACTTCTATCATCTCATCATCACATTTAATCAGTCTCTCCTGTCGCTGTGTGTTTCCTACAGATGGGCTCATAGAAAGAAATCCCCCCGAGAGATGTCCCCGTCCTCTGTATTCCCAGGACTGTCCAGAGGAGAAGCTCCCAGAGAAGCATCAGGTAGATGGAGCTGAAGTCTCCACCGAATCTGACCAGAAAGGGATTGGACCAAAGATCATTTTAAATTTTCTTCTTGTTTAGGATAAAAATCTGATTGATATTAAGGTTGTGGTTAAAGTTAAACCAGAAGAGGAGACAGATCAGCAGTGTAAGGAGGGGACGACGATGACTATCATGTATATTTGAGGGTCACCTGTATACTACTCCCATCATAATATGTAATAATCTCTCCTGTCACTCTGTTATCTCCTATAGATACTGACTCCAGCAGGAGAAATGCCCCCGAGAGATGTCCCCGTCCTCTGTATTCCCAGCCAGAGGAGAAGCTCCCAGAGAACCATCAGGTAGATGGAGCTGATGTCTCACCAGAATCTGACCAGAAAGTGATTGGACCAAAGATTGTTTTACATTTTTCTTGTTAAGGATGAAAATCTTATTGATATGAAGGTTGAGGTTAAAGATACAGCAGAAAAGGAGACGGATTTATGGGGCGATCAGCAATGTAAGCAAGGGGTCATCTGGATACTACTCCCATCATCTCATCATCACATGTAGTAATCTCTCCTGTCCCTGTGTGTTTTCTACAGATGAACTCATAGAAAGAAATCCCCCCGATAGATGTCCCCGTCCTCTGTATTCCCAGGACTGTCCAGAGGAGAAGCTCCCAGAGAACCATCAGGTAGATGGAGCTGATGTCTCACCAGAATCTGACCAGAAAGTGATGGAACCAAAGATCATTAGACATTTTGTTCTTGTTTAGGATGAAAATCTGATTGTTATTAAGGTTGAGGTTATGGAAGAAGCAGAAGTGAAGACGGATTTATGGGGCGATCATCAGTGTAAGGAGAGGAGACATCATGTCTATTTTGACGTTCACATAGATACAACTCCCATCATCTCATCATCACATGTAATAATCTCTCCTGTCCCTGTGTGTTTTCTACAGATGCACTCAGAGAAGGAAATCCCCCCGAGAGATGTCCTCGTCCTCTGTATTCCCAGGACTGTCCAGAGGAGAAGCTCCCAGAGAACCATCAGGTAGATGGAGCTGAGCCCTATACACATCTATATAGGGGGTCCTGCAGTCATAGAGGGGTCATAGATGGTGGGGGTCTCTTATGTGGATCTGTTAGATTTCCCACCTGTCTGCTGTATTGTACTGAATTGTTACAGATGACAAATCAGGGGGAAGATCTGACTGATATTAAAGTGGAGGAAGAAGAAGAGCGGATGATGGGCGATCCCCTGTGTAAGAGTGAGGTGGAGGAGGACATTCCAGTCCATGTGACCACAGGTATGGAGTAATGAATGGAGGAAGGGAATTGGGAGGTTTCTTCAGATGAGGCTCCACCTTAGAGCTTCAGTAACCCCTTGGGCCTCTTTCACACAAGCGATACGAATTGTGTCAGGATCTGTTAAGGGAAAAACTGATGGTTTTACTGGCAGGATCAGTCAGTTTTCTCTGGGATTGCGTTCAGTGCGAGCAGCGTTTTTTCCGTCCGGTTTGCAGGCTTATTTCACAAGTGTGAATTAAAACTGAGGACTAACAATCTGCTGATGCCTTCAGTTTTTCACACAAGCTCCATTCACTTCTTTGGAGCCAGAGCTGTGGGGAGAACGCACAATACAGAACATGCTGCGATTTTTTTAAATGAAAAACAATGCTCCTGCACAGAACCATGATGTAACGGACCGTTTCAGCAGACAAGGGGTTAAAATCCGTTTAGGCGATATGCCCCTTTCTGAGAGACAGGCCCAGCTACTGCAGGACACCAAACTCCCGAACTGGATACAAAGTAGCACTCCAAACTGGAACCTCACGAATAGCTGCTAGCAGACGAACAGGAATCAGCTTACACTCCTGGGAATCAGTCTCTAACAGCATACAGCGGATCCCCCCAATAACGAGACAAGGCTCCGTGTTGAGGGTCAAGCAGTGGTCTGAGGTGCTGGCACACCCAGCCTGGTTTTTATTACAGTTGTTTGCAAATACAGGTCCGCCCACAGGGAGGTATAAAACAACCAAGCCCATCTGGTGTACACGCCCCTAGGGGACCAGAATTAAGACTGTAACATAGGACAGATATGCAGCACTGTAGGATACACAGAGACAATACATCCCCACAATGCATCATGGTTTCCTTCTCTCTGCCCTGGAGACACCCGAGGCGTAATCCAATTATCTCTCAAGACAAAGAGAAATCACCAATACACATGTGCAGACAACAGGACAGACATCACCATTTAAACACACAATGGGACAATGGCACAATAGAAACACACCCAGCATATTCCTCCCAAGCTGACAAGTTACACTTATTATAAATTGTTACAACTTTGTGAGTTTACATTGTCCATACATATAACTTACATCAATTTAAACAGTATAACTTGGGGACAAACCTATCCAAAATTCACTTGAATAGGTTCAGGGGTTTAAAAGTTAGTATGGGCCATAATCCTGAGGCAAGAGGCTGATAAACAGGCCTCTCCAAAACCCAGTGGCGAGGTTGGTTTCGCCACACATCTCCCCCCCCCCCCCCCCCCCCAGGGAAGACTAACCAGACACCTGACCTCACGCCGGTCGGTACCTGAGTTAGTCTGGCAGCCCACCCACAACCCAATACTGGACCTGTTGCATTTGGTAGCCTGTCTCGGTCCAGTGAGTCCACCAAGGTTATGTTGGAAGCTGGTACTCCCGGTCTCTGTGTTGCTCCCCGGCTTAGAGTCTGGTTGTTGGAGGGGGAGACAGACTGTCTCTACCCCCTGTGCTGTAAGTGCAGAGACCACGGTCCCATCTGCACTGTTGTGGGGGTTACTGTCTCCCCCTGGTGCGTTAAGCTGCCGCTGGGGAGAGGGGGTAACGAGCTCCTCTCCCATACATACTTCCAGCCGCTGGGGAGGGCGACCGACCGTCTCCGCTCCCAATACAGTGTCCTGCTGCTGGGGAAAGGAGACTGGGCTCTCTATTCCCTGCTGGACACTCTGCCGCTGGGGAATGGAGACTGGGCTCCCAATTCCCAAAAAATCACTCTGCTGCTGGGGGGCAGAAACAACTACCTCTGCCCCCTGTAACTCAGCCTGCCGCTAGGGAGGGAGGACGCTGCTCTCCTCTCCCTGCATTTCACACTGCCTTCCCGGCATATCACTCTGCTGCTGGGGGGCAGGAACAACTACCTCTGCCCCCTGTAACTCAGCCTGCCGCTGGGGAGGGAGGACGCTGCTCTCCTCTCCCTGCATTTCACACTGCCTTCCCGGCATATCACTCTGCTGCTGGGGGGCAGGAACAACTACCTCTGCCCCCTGTAACTCAGCCTGCCGCTGGGGAGGGAGGACGCTGCTCTCCTCTCCCTGCACTTCACACTGCCTTCTCGGCATATCACTCTGCTGCTGGGGGGCAGGAACAACTACCTCTGCCCCCTGTAACTCAGCCTGCCGCTAGGGAGGGAGGACGCTGCTCTCCTCTCCCTGCACTTCACACTGCCTTCCCGGCATATCACTCTGCTGCTGGGGGGCAGGAACAACTACCTCTGCCCCCTGTAACTCAGCCTGCCGCTGGGGAATGGAGACTGGGCTCCTAATTCCCTGCAATTCACACTGCCGCTGGGGAATGGAGACTGGGCTCCCGATTCCCTGCTGGACACTCTGCCGCTGGGGAGAGGAGACTGAGCTCTCTCTGTCCCGCAACTGTAACTTCCGGTGGAGGTCCACCCAACGTGGCAGCTGACCGTCACCTTCTGCCCGGTATAGTAGGGTCTTGAACACTAGACTCCTCACGAACTTCACGTATTTCTCAGCTGGATTGGGTCCGAAGAAGTTCAGCCGCAACCACATCATACGGTCAAATTCCTCCACAGAGTATCTGTACTCCACTGCTGGTTCCATCCTGGTGCTTTTAGGGTCGCTGTACTGAGACATGCGTTGCCCTTAAGTTGTAAAATCCAAAGAAATGGTGTCTCCTGTAGCTGTCCTTCTGGCTGTAGGAACGATCCCGCTGCTTGCCACCAATGTAACGGCACGTTTCAGCAGACAAGGGGTTAAAATCCATTTAGGCGATATGCCCCTTTCTGAGAGACAGGCACAGCTACTGCAGAACACCAACCTCCCGAACTGGATACAAAATAGCACTCCAAACTGGAACCTCACGAATAGCTGCTAGCAGACGAACAGGAATCAGCTTACACTCCTGGCAATTAGTCTCTAACAGCATACAGCGGATCCCCCCAATAACGAGACAAGGCTCCGTGTTGAGGGTCAAGCAGTGGTCTGAGGTGCTGGCACACCCAGCCTGGTTTTTATTACAGTTTGCAAATACAGGTCCGCCCACAGGGAGGTATAAAACAACCAAGCCCATCTGGTGTACACGCCCCTAGGGGACCAGAATTAAGACTGTGACATAGGACAGATATGCAGCACTGTAGGATACACAGAGACAATTCATCCCCACAATGCATCATGGTTTCCTTCTCTCTGCCCTGGAGACACCCGAGGCGTAATCCAATTATCTCTCAAGACAAAGAGAAATCACCAATACACATGTGCAGACAACAGGACAGACATCACCATTTAAACACACAATGGGACAATGGCACAATAGAAACACACCCAGCATATTCCTCCCAAGCTGACAAGTTACACTTATTATAAATTGTTACAACTTTGTGAGTTTACATTGGCCATACATATAACTTACATCAATTTAAACAGTATAACTTGGGGACAAACCTATCCAAAATTCACTTGAATAGGTTCAGGGGTTTAAAAGTTAGTATGGGCATAATCCTGAGGCAAGAGGCTGATAAACAGGCCTCTCCAAAACTCAGTGGCGAGGTTGGTTTCGCCACACATGAAATGAGTGGTCAGGATTCAGTCCGGATGCTACGCGTTCGTTACACACATCGCATCTGGACGGAAAACTCACTTGTCCAAAGTGCCCATAAGGACGCGGATGATTCAGAGCCCTTTATGTGTCACTTCATGTGGTAAGAACGTTTGATTACTTTCTGAGACTATTTTTTGTGGCACACTGTACTTTAGGCTGGTGGTAAAATCCCATTTCACTGAGCCCTGCTGCATCAGACTTGATCCCCGGGCTGCATGTGTACTTATGGGTCTGAGGGTCAGAATTTTTTAGTTGGGGTTTCGTATGGAGTCATTTGTGTCGAGAGGGTGGGGCTGAGCTTTCAACTGTGGTGATCCTGGGGTTTCTCCAAGGGGGAGGGGGGGCGGGTATCACTGGACGAGGAGGATGACTGATTGGCAGCCATGTATAGTAAAAAAAAAAATAGCGAGCCATGTATACACAAAAAAAATTGTGAGCCGTGCACAGATATATAAAAACGGTGAGACCTGTATAGACACCAAAAATGTGCAGACAAAGCGTGCCGCATTGTATAGACATATAAAAAAATACAATTGTCGGGCTCTGTGCGGATACAATGTTGGGTATGTAAAGCCCCAAACAATTAGGTATATAACCTAAAACTAGAACAGTGTATAAAACATACATCCGAAACTACCAGATGCTGAACCTAACTATGCCACAACATGCAGCTACCTGAATAAACAAAACAAAAAAAAAACTTTTCCAGGTTTTTGCATATTTTTAAATTCACAGCAGCTTAGCCAGATGTACCTGTTGAAACGATCCTATTCGCCTGCTCTCTGCTGCTCTGCTCCGGTTCCCTGGCTTTCTTCTGCCGTCCTCTGGTCGTCATCTGTAAACTTGAGGATGGATGGGGTCATGTGGCCACTGTAGCCTAAAACTGGCCTCAGCGGCAACTTGACCTGAAGTGACAGTGTCTCCACTGAGACCAGTAACTGGCTGCAGTCGCACATGTGACCCCATCCATCCAGATGTTTACAGATGGGCACTGGAAGACCATAGAAGAAAAACAGAGAGCCGGAACACATACAACTGGAAGTCTAAAATGTAAAAATTACAAAAACCTGGAAATGCTAGTCTTTGATAAACATCTGTACTAATGGCCGGGACCACCTTGGTTTTAAGGCAGCCATACACATTCGGTAACTGTTTCCCAAACTCGTTGGTCTTTGCTGTTTAACCACCTCAGCCCCCAGTGCTTAAACACCCTGAAAGACCAGGCCACTTTTTACACTTCTGACCTACACTACTTTCACCGTTTATTGCTCGGTCATGCAACTTACCACCCAAATGAATTTTACCTCCTTTTCTTCTCACTAATAGAGCTTTCATTTGGTGGTATTTCATTGCTGCTGACATTTTTACTTTTTTTGTTATTAATCAAAATTTAACGATTTTTTTGCAAAAAAGTTGTAAAATTTTGCAAAAAAAACGACATCCATATATAAATTTTGCTCTAAATTTATTGTTCTACATGTCTTTGATAAAAAAATGTTTGGGTAAAAAAAAAATGGTTTGGGTAAAAGTTATAGCGTTTACAAACTATGGTACAAAAATGTGAATTTCCGCTTTTTGAAGCAGCTCTGACTTTCTGAGCACCTGTCATGTTTCCTGAGGTTCTACAATGCCAGACAGTACAAACACCCCACAAATGACCCCATTTTGGAAAGTACACACCCTAAGGTATTCGCTGATGGGCATAGTGAGTTCATAGAAATTTTTATTTTTTGTCACAGGTTAGCGGAAAATGATGATTTTTTATTTTTTTTTCTTACAAAGTCTCATATTCCACTAACTTGTGACAAAAAATAAAAACTTCTATGAACTCACTATGCCCATCACGAAATACCTTGGGGTCTCTTCTTTCCAAAATGGGGTCACTTGTGGGGTAGTTATACTGCCCTGGCATTCTAGGGGCCCAAATGTGTGGTAAGGAGTTTGAAATCAAATTCTGTAAAAAATGACCTGTGAAATCCGAAAGGTGCTCTTTGGAATATGGGCCCCTTTGCACACCTAGGCTGCAAAAAAGTGTCACACATCTGGTATCTCTGTATTCAGGAGAAGTTGAGGAATGTGTTTTGGGGTGTCATTTTACATATACCCATGCTGGGTGAGATAAATATCTTGGTCAAATGCCAACTTTGTATAAAAAAATGGGAAAAGTTGTCTTTTGCCAAGATATTTCTCTCACCCAGCATGGGTATATGTAAAATGACACCCCAAAACACATTCCCCAACTTCTCCTGAGTATGGAGATACCAGATGTTTGACGCTTTTTTGCAGCCTAGGTGGGCAAAGGGGCCCATATTCCAAAGAGCACCTTTCGGATTTCACAGGTCATTTTTTACAGAATTTGATTTCAAACTCCTTACCACACATTTGGGCCCCTAGAATGCCAGGGCAGTATAACTACCCCACAAGTGACGCCATTTTGGAAAGAAGACACCCCAAGGTATTCCGTGAGGGGCATGGCAAGTTCCTAGAATTTTTTATTTTTTGTCACAAGTTAGTGGAAAATGATGATTTTTTTTTTTTTTCATACAAAGTCTCATATTCCACTAACTTGTGACAAAAAATAAAAACTTCCATGAACTCAATATGCCCATCAGCGAATACCTTGGGGTCTCTTCTTTCCAAAATGGGGTCGCTTGTGGGGTAGTTATACTGCCCTGGCATTCTAGGGGTCCAAATGTGTGGTAAGGAGTTTGAAATCAAATTCTGTAAAAAATGACCTGTGAAATCCGAAAGGTGCTCTTTGGAATATGAGCCCCTTTGCCCACCTAGGCTGCAAAAAAGTGTCACACATCTGGTATCTCTGTATTCAGGAGAAGTTGAGGAATGTGTTTTGGGGTGTCTTTTTACATATACCCATGCTGGGTGAGATAAATATCTTGGTCAAATGCCAACTTTGTATAAAAAAATGGGAAAAGTTGTCTTTTGCCAAGATATTTCTCTCACCCAGCATGGGTATATGTAAAATGACACCCCAAAACACATTCCCCAACTTCTCCTGAGTACGGCGATACCAGATGTGTGACACTTTTTTGCAGCCTAGACGCGCAAAGGTGCCCAAATTCCTTTTAGGAGGGCATTTTTAGACATTTGGATACCAGACTTCTTCTCACGCTTTGGGGCCCCTAGAATGCCAGGGCAGTATAAATACCCCACAAGTGACCCCATTTTGGAAAGAAGACACCCCAAGGTATTCAATGAGGGGCATGGCGAGTTCATAGAAATTTTTTTTTTTTGGCACAAGTTAGCGGAAATTGATATTTTTAATTTTTTTCTCACAAAGTCTCCCGTTCCGCTAACTTGGGACAAAAATTTCAATCTTTCATGGACTCAATATGCCCCTCACAGAATACCTGGGGGTGTCTTCTTTCCGAAATGGGGTCACATGTGGGGTATTTATACTGCCCTGGCATTCTAGGGGCCCTAAAGCGTGAGAAGAAGTTTGGAATATAAATGTCTAAAAAATTTTACGCATTTGGATTCCGTGAGGGGTATGGTGAGTTCATGTGAGATTTTATTTTTTGACACAAGTTAGTGGAATATGAGACTTTGTAAGAAAAAAAAAATAATTTCCGCTAACTTGGGCCAAAAAAATGTCTGAATGGAGCCTTACAGAGGGGTGATCAATGACAGGGGGGGTGATCAATGACAGGGGGGGTGATCAATGACAGGGGGGTGATCAATGACAGGGGGTTGATCAATGACAGGGGGGTGATCAGGGAGTCTATATGGGGTGATAACCACAGTCATTGATCACACCCCTGTAAGGCTTCATTCAGACATCCGTATGTGTTTTGCGGATCCGATCCATCTATCAGTGGATCCGTAAAAATCATGCGGACGTCTGAATGGAGCTTTACAGGGGGGTAATCAATGACAGGGGGGTAATCAATGACAGGGGGGTGATCAGGGAGTCTATATGGGGTGATCACCACAGTCATTGATCACGCCCCTGTAAGGCTTCATTCAGACGTCCGGATGCGTTTTGCGGATCCGATCCATCTATCAGTGCATCCGTAAAAATCATGCGGACATCTGAATGGAGCTTTACAGGGGGTTGATCAATGACAGGGGGTTGATCAATGACAGGGGGGGTGATCAGGGAGTCTATATGGGGTGATAACCACAGTCATTGATCACGCCCCTGTAAGGCTTCATTCAGACGTCCGGATGCGTTTTGCGGATCCGATCCATCTATCAGTGGATCCGTAAAAATCATGCGGACGTCTGAATGGAGCTTTTCAGGGGGGTAATCAATGACAGGGGGGTGATCAATGACAGGGGGGTAATCAATGACAGGGGGGTGATCAGGGAGTCTATATGGGGTGATCACCACAGTCATTGATCATGCCCCTGTAAGGCTTCATTCAGACGTCCGGATGCGTTTTGCGGATCCGATCCATCTATCAGTGGATCCGTAAAAATCATGCGGACGTCTGAATGGAGCTTTACAGGGGGTTGATCAATGACAGGGGGGTAATCAATGACAGGGGGGTGATCAGGGAGTCTATATGGGGTGATCAGGGGCTAATAAGGGGTTAATAAGTGACGGGGGGGGGGGGGTGTAGTGTAGTGTAGTGGTGCTTGGTGCTACTTTACTGAGCTACCTGTGTCCTCTGGTGGTCGATCCAAACAAAGGGGACCACCAGAGGACCAGGTAGCAGGTATATTAGACGCTGTTATCAAAACAGCGTCTAATATACCTGTTAGGGGTTAAAAAAAACACATCTCCAGCCTGCCAGCGAACGATCGCCGCTGGCAGGCTGGAGATCAACTCTCTTACCTTCCGTTCCTGTGAGCGCGCGCGCCTGTGTGCGCGCGTTCACAGGAAATCTCGCGTCTCGCGAGAGGACGCGCCGGCGCGTCCAGGAGGAATGAATCAACCACCTCCAGGACGCGTCTGTGCGTACAGCGGTCCGGAGGTGGTTAATGTGTATGGGGGCCTTAAAGTGTAACTGTCATGTTTTCATTAAAAAAAATAAAAAATTTGCATATGTTACTTCTGCTGCAGTATTATGAATCAACCAAGCTTTAGTTTCTTCACATACCACTGTTTTCCTTGCGCTTTTTCCTCAAGATGGCTCCTCTTCCAGTTCTCTGAGGCCAAAACTGCCTTCCCTTTCTTCACATACACACTGTAGCCAGCAGCTTGCTGCCAGCCAATCAGATTGGATTACTGAGACACGCCTCCTCACTCTGAAGCCTAATGCAGGCATGTAGTGTGAGGACCGCCCCTCTGTCTTCTGTTTACACTAAAGGGAAGACAGACAAGCTGTCACGGTCCCTCAGGTGACTGATGTCAGGAAATCAAGGAGATTGGCTGAGCGTGGAGAAATCTAACAGCCTCCTTGATTTATCTTGATTCAGTGTTGATAGGGTTAATGACCACTTCCCTTTTTCTCAGCTGTTGCTCAGTGGTCATCACTTCTACCCTTTATAGTCTCACCCCTCCCTTCTGACTATGCGGTTGATAGCTTCATTTGGGTTTGGCTGAGCTGGTGTGAGATCCTCTCTGGTGTTCCTGTTCTTCCATCTCTACAGAAGTTAAGTGTCGCGTTTGTTTGTATTTGTTTTATTCCCTATTGTTGTATCTGGGCCTGAGACAGAGACTTCCATTCGTCCGTCTGGGGAGTAATGGGTTGTCTCTGGTCCTATACTTATTCCAGGGCCTTATAGTGAAATCAGGGCCTAGGTATACTGCTTATAAATATTCCTACCTTCAAGGTCTAATCGTATTGATATGTTGTCAGGGCCCGGATTAGGGTTGTCTAGGAGGTGTAAACTACAAATTGGCGTGGTGATGAAATGCAGGAAGTGCTCAATCCCATATGCAGTGGTGCAGATCCTGCACTTGTGGTCCACTGCTAATGGCAATCCCCAGCAAAAATGCATACAATGGAGGATGCCCGCAGCGGACCACAAGTACCACAATAGATATCCTACACATGATAGCAAATGTGTGGACGTGATAAACAATCAAACAAAATAACAATAACCTATACAAAGACAGGTGCACTCTACGGTCGTACTAAACCCTCATATTGATGTTAAAATTTAGAGATTAGCCAACATATCCTACTGTGGAGGACATGTCTGAGCCCGAGCACCGCGCCAAGGTTTCTCAAGTAGCTCGGGACTTAACACTCACATACCTGTGCCATATGGGCAATACCAGGAGCCAGTGGGCGAATTACAGGAGCGTAAGGGCCAACTCACCCGAGCTACTTGAGAAACCTTGATGCAGTGCCTCCATAGTCCTCCACAGTAGGATATGTTGGCTAATCTCTCAATTTTAACATCAGTATGAGGGTTTAGTAAGTCTGCAGAGTGCACCTGTCTTTGTATAAGTTATTGTTATTTTGTTTGATTGTTTATCACATCCACACATTTGCTATCCTGTGTAGGATATCTATTGTGGTACTTGGGGATTGCCATTAGCCGCGGATCACAAGTGCAGGATCTGCTTCCCCCCCCGGTATAGATGCACCACTGCATATGGGGTTGAGCACTTCCTGCTTTTCATCACCACTCCAATTTGTAGTTTACATATAAAATTGTCTGGAGGTGTAAAAACTCCTAGTCTGAATGTGCCTTTATTTCCATCTACAGGCAGCATTCTGGGGCACATGTGAGGCCTGGGCTATATCAGCCAATCTTGGGTGGGGCTCAGAGCTCTCTCCCTCCTCCCATTGTAAGCATGGCTGCATGCCAGAGGTAACTGGGAGTTTGCTCTGAGTCAGACCTTGTGCTCCTGTAATTCGCCACTGGCTCCTGGTATTGCCCATACTGCACAGGTAGGTTTAGCGTTAGGTCCCGAGCTACTTGAGAAACCTTGGCGCAGTGCTCGGGTTCAGACATGTCCTCCACAGTAGGATATGTTGGCTAATCTCTCAATTTTACATCAGTATGAGGGTTTAGTAAGTCCACAGAATGCACCTGTCTTTGTAAAAGTTATTATTATTTTGTTTGTCTAGGAGGTGACCTGTTCCTTCCCTAGTTTCCAGGCCCAGTTAATGTTCCCCTTCCCTCCTGTGTTCAGTGTGGAGTCCCCCCCCCCCCACTATGATCGTGACACAAGCCCCAGCAATGGTCTTTTAGGGGCCAATTTGTCAGTAGTCTTGTTTATGCTGCTGGTCTATAGTTATCAGTTCCATAGGAATATGAAATAAAAAGGAAGAACGTCTACTTCTCCTTCCTGCTGGATCCACTTCTGAAATTGACTCAAACAACTGCATCAAAAACTCAAGCATTTTCATTGACCATTGTAGCCCATTTACTCCATGGGTCCTATATTTTCTAACTGGTCAATTTCTCATTCTCATAAAAGCCAATTTTATACAAAATGTTCGAAGTGAAACGTGTTCAGTTTTAAATAAAAATCTGCATAGACCTCTCGAGGACTTCCGGATACTATTTATTTGCCATATTTTATATTGAAAAATTGAGAAATTCTTTGTAGGATGAAATTGAAAACACCACAATTGTGCTTTTTTTTTATTTATTTTTTTATTGTGTTCCCTGTATGCCACAAATGACTACGATTAGTTTTTATGTTTTACCGCTTTAAATAGATTAAAAACCTTTTGAATAATTGTTTTCTTTGTATTGCCATATTCTGACACCACTAATGTTTTTGTTTCCATCTACACAGCTGTGTGAGGGCTTGTTTTTTGCAGGACGAGCTGTAGTTTTTATTGGGTCTATTTTAAGAGACATATGACTTTTCAATAACTTTATATTCCGTGCTGTTGGGAGAGCTAGGAGAAAGAAAAAAAAAACAGTAAATCATCCAGTCTATATTTTTTATTACAGTGTTCACTGCTCATGAATATGAATATGAATATTTATATATTTTAATAGTTCAGACATTTTCAGACGCTGTGATGATAATTATATTTTTTATTGTTTTATATGTAAAATTGGGAAAAGAGGTGATTTTAATTTTTAAATATTGTGGATTTTTTTAAATATTTTAAACACCTTTTTAAATTAAACTTTTGTCCTCCTTCGGGGACTTGAACATGCCTTCATTTGATTGCTCATACTTTAGACTGCTTTAGTATACTATTTCAATCTATGAGATTTCTACTAATTTCCGATTAAGCCCTGCTGCAGGCTGTCATAGTTTCCTCGCAAGGGTCTGATTGGAGGACAGTAAGAACCCCCTTCCCTCTGTCTAACCTCTTAGATACCGTTGTCACTATTAGCTCAGAACACGGTCATTGCAGCCAATGGTCAGCTGCATTGCAATGCTGGCACCCACTGTGCATAGAGCTAGCTTTTCCAATGACGGCCATAGATCAGACCGATTCCTTTTTTAGCTTTTTCATCTAGAATTCTGGAAAAAAGTGTGCATTAGGTAAATTATAGCAGTTGATAAATCAAATTCCATTTTTAACCAAAAATTAAATCCATAAATCACCTATTTCCAAAAGTAAAAAAACTCCTCTCCTAACCTCCTCCTAACACATAATCTAATTTTAATCCTAACAGAAAATCCCAGTAAGAGCTGTGAGAAAAACGTCATGTTATCAATAGATTATAAAGAAGAAGATGAAGTTATCGGGTATCGCTCTTCAGGAGAAAATCTATCATATAATCCTCCTAATCATGAGGAACCTGCCCCTGACCAATCACAGATTGCTGCCACAAGTACCAGGCAGAAATTGGAAAAATGGTTTCATTGTGGGGAATGTGGAAAACAGTTTAAACAAAGATCAAGTCTTAATGTCCACAGAAGAATTCACACAGGAGAGAGTCTATTTGCATGCTCAATGTGTTTGAAAATTTTTCCCAAAAAATCTCATCTCATAAGACATGAGAGAATTCACACAGGAGAGAAGCCGTTTCCATGTACAGAATGTGGGAAATGTTTTACAAATAAATCAGATCTTGTAAAACACAACAGAATTCACAAAGGAGAGAGGCCATATCCATGTTCAGAATGTGGGAAATGTTTTTCACATAAATCAGATCTTGTTGTACATATGAGAATTCACACAGGAGAGAAGCCATATCCATGTACAGAATGTGGGAAATGTTTTACAAATAAATCAGATCTTGTAAAACACAACAGAATTCACAAAAGAGAGAGGCCATATCCATGTTCAGAATGTGGGAAATGTTTTACACATAAATCAGATCTTGTTGTACATATAGGAATTCACACAGGCGAGAAACCATATTCATGTTCACAATGTGGTAAATCCTTTATTACGAAAGGCAGCCTTAAATATCATCAGAGAATTCACACTGAAGAGAAACCATTTTCATGTTCAATATGTGGGAACTGCTTTAAATGTAATTCAGATCTTACTAAACATAAGGAAATTCAAGGGAAAAGCGATTTGCATGTCCAGAATGTGAAAAATGTTGTATAAGTAAATCAAAAATTGTTGAACATGAGAGAATTCACACAGGAGAGAAGCCATTTTCATGTTCAGAATGTAGGAAATGTGTTACAACTAAATCAGCTCTTGTTAGACATCTGAAATATCTCACAGGAGAGAAGCCGTATCTATGTTCAGAATGTTTTAAGAGCTTTGCTACAAAAACCAAACTTAAAGAGCATCAGAGAATTCACACAGGGGAGTAGCCATAGTCATGTTCAGTATGTGGGAAATGTTTTACAGAGAAAATATATCTTTCTAGACATGAAGACATTCACATAGATGCACCAAATAGTATTATATGTCAAGAAAATCAATCTGTATTGCAGTTATATCCATGTCCATAATGGGGGATATGCATCTGTCAAACACCCAGTTCTCCTGGAGGAAAGGTATTGTGGATATGAGGAAGAGAAGAAGAGCCTTGTTTACTGTCAGAGCAGTGAATATGAATTGTCCCCATGAGCCTCGCTTCTTCTTACTGTATTCATACCTCCACTCACACCATAGGACAATCCAGAAGGACTCTCCATGTAGAGTTTTATGTCACATGTAGACATGTCGATATTTGATCCTTATTAATACAGTATAGAAATACAACGGTGATGGGTATAACAACAACTTACTCCAAATTATAATAATTAGTTACACAAAACATTTCCAGATCTACCACGTCCTTCTCTGCCTGTAATACAGGTTTCTTGTGTATAATGGTGGCTTGATGCTGTTTGATTCTTCTATCTCTAGCAGGTTGTACCAGAAGTTGTCTCCTACATGTTGATGGGTAAACGACAGTGTAGTCTTGCCCTGAAGTTTTCTCTGGACAGCAATCTGTGATGTTTGCACCGTCCTAACACGTGACTGTCTCGACCGCAAGGGTGCAAATTTAGCATAAATCACATCAAACGCAGTCCACACACCCCTAAGATAAGTTGACACCTCACAGGGTTATGAACAACGAGATGCCAGAGGTCCTGGTTGAGAACAATGTAATTGTGTTACTATCCACAGAGCAGGGATTTCACATGGACCGTTCCTGACACAGCCGCACAATCATCTCTCATCATCCTGCTCTGTACATTATGTAGAACTTTGTAATGATCATAGATTTTCAAAATAAAATGCTTTTTTCTTCTCCTTCTGTGTAAATGTTTTTGTTATACTCTATGTTTGGTGAACTACGTGGCCTCATGCACACCACTGTATTTTGTATCTGTGTCTGATCTGCATTTTTTACAGATTGCACACAGACCTATTCATTTCTATAGGTCCGCAAAAAAACAGACAGCACATGGATGTCCTTGATGTGCCGTCCGCATCCGTGTGTCCGTTATGCATATTATACAGTAGAATGTGTCTCTGCGGATACATGGTCTGCAGACCACAATACGGACATGTGCGTGAGGACTAACTGAGGTTTTATCTGTCCAAGTGCAGTGTCCCCACCACAAAACATTGCCAGTGTGAATGTCACTGTACGTCATGGACATTATGCTATGCACCAGGTCCTATAGGCTGAGTATGGAGAAGGAGGTTCCCTTTCACCACCGCTTCCTCTCTAGGAAGAAGTGAAGTTCAGTTTAGTGTGAGCTGCAGACGAGTACACCGCTAAGGAGCAGCGCTGACCGGGAAATCATCTTACCCTGTGGATTACAAACCCAAAAGTGACAATCTATGTGCTAGGAATAGTAAGAGAAGACAGACGAAAGTTTAGCGACCACAAAGGAGGATTTTAGAGCATTGGTCAGAGAAGGTGTCATGAAATCGGCTTGTGACTTACACAGATAGGCACTGAGCAATAGCAGTTTTCACCCGTTAGCAGTTTATTGGAGTTCACACAAGTTAGTAGATATTCAAAGTTCCCATATTGAAGGAAATCCAGGAGAACGCCTTAGCTTGTTCTCACATCTCCCAACATCTGACTACTACCCCCAGTCTCAGAGATCCAGAGACACATCCGCCCCTCCCTTGTCTGTACTATTACTAGCAGGGGCCGGGTTTCATTACCCCCGCTGAGAGAGGAATGCTTTCAAGCATGGCCAGACCTTGTAGAAGTGTAGAGTTCCCAAACCTAACATTTCCTGAGGATCACAGAGGTATAACTTAGCATACCTTATCTCTGGTACCAGGGAGATGTAAAGACCATCACTACAATCCCCATTATGTAATACAACAGACGCTGACTAATAGAAGAAGCACATTTACCAGATATATACAAAATCATAAGAAAATGACAGTCCACTGTGACAGAAGGTACCTGCTTACACCCTGGATATAGGATTCTCTGCATGGTGTGGGAGCAAACAAGCCTTGGGTTTCCATCATAGCCAAACGATAGAAAGGGCCCTCTGTTCAGAGATGTATTCCACTGAGGATACTGATATAAGAGGACAGAACTACAACTCCAAGCATGTCCAGACTATTATTAAGGTGCATCAGTAGACATTATAGTAAGAGTGGTATAAGAGGAGAGAACTACAACTCTCAGCATGACCACACTATTACTATGGGGCATCAGAAGACATTATAAGGAGCAGGATATAAGAGGACAGAGCTACAACTCCCAGAATAATGTCAGTGTTACTCCCCCCTAGGACATATGATGTATGTAGATTATTAGTACCCAATCCTTCTTTACAAATGACTCTCCAGTGTTATTCCTCCTAGGACATATGATGTATGTAGATTATTAGTACCTATTTTAAATCCCAATATGAACTGTTAAAATGTGAAAATGTGAATCTCAGAGAGGAAAGAGATCGGTTCCTGGAATTCAGTAGAGTTTCTAATTTTGGGTGCCAGAGAAGGGTAAATTAAGAGATGTTATAGAGGTCTTTGTAAACCATTTTACTGTTCGTATTTAAAGAAAATGGAGGAACTCTAAGACCTAATTTAAATTGACCTTTCTCTTCCCCTGAAAACCGGTTTTGGGACCTTGTAATGTTAAATCCTGCTTCTTTGGTAAAATGAATCTGAAGTTGGTTTGGGGCTGGCCAAATTGGCATTTCAATGACTGGGTGGGTAGAAATTCTCCTGCCAGTTTTTACAGTTTCAGGTAAACCCTCCAAGACATTGATGTGTTAATTCAGTCCTATACAATTGTATGTGTTCCTAAGGTTTTTTTTTTTTGGGTTTTTTTGTATTTAAGTTTCTGTTTTTAAGTTAAAATTTACTTTTTACTGAATCTCAATGTATATAGCAAAACTTCCTGTAACTGAAGTTTTCTATGTTGTTTTTTCTCTCCTTTTTACAGTTTTTTTTTTACTTATCCATTTTTATTTTTAGATTGTTATTGTTATAATCAATTTTTCTTTCAGTTTTTGCCTTTGCATATTTTGGCTATTTTTGTTTGGGTATTTCTTTGATTAAGTTATATTTACCTTTTTCTGCAGTTCTATATTCGATCTTAACATACTTTTTTCTTTCTATTTCTATTTCCCAAGTGACAGTTCTCCACTCCAGGACTCTTCTCTCTTTAACAACCATAGGTTAACCCCGTATTTCTTTTTACTTTATCAGCAGGAGATTGACTGGTGGAGCCACATTGTTCTGTAGAGAAAGAGGATATTTATTATGCTGTGCAATTTAGTCTGGCGACGCAGTGTAAGGGTTGTGTGCATACACTGTGAGGGGTAGAGACATAACGCGGGGGTGTGATCTGTGGTTGTTGACTAATCGTTTGGCATAGTTCTGTACCAAAAGTGTTGGAAGCCATAGTGTTACACATCACCTCGGTTAGGGTTTCTAGTTGGGTGGACTATAGTGGTATAGTGGTTGTAGTCCGTCAATCCTAAATTGGTGCAGAGGTTTCCCTGGACACAGGGGTAAGACTAGAGTCGATTAATCTCCATGGGCAATAGACCGTCCATGCTGGGGAGGAAAGTAAGGCTTCCCACAGTCCTACTGCTGCACAGTACATGAAATCTAGTTTTGGGGCGAAAGCCATGAAGCCCCTTTAAAGAACAGAGTAGGTGGTCCAAGGGAACTAATTGGAGTATCCCTCTGAAAGGTAGGTAGCGCAATGATGGCTGCAAAAGTCAATCATGGTAATTAAGCAGGGCGTACAGAACCCAGTTTCAATTCGGAAGAACCAAATGATATAAACCTGGCCTGAGGGGTAATCTTAGTCTCCAACTGTCATTTCCACCTCCACTACTGACAGGGTCGCCTCTCTCTTTTTCTCTCTCATCCCTCCCCCATCTCTCTATCTAACCTTGAGACGATGCACCATGTTGAATCCAGCTTCTCTTCGTCCTGGTTTTAAGGACGATGAAAAGGGGGGGAAAGTGGTGCAGAAAACAACAATCTTTTTACTAACCATTCTAATCTCTCAAATGTCAATCAATTTTCTAATCTAGTAGGGAATTACGTTGAGAACCATCACGACTGCCTTTTCTTTGATAGTACTTGGGTCAGATTTTTGCAAAGAAGGTAAAAATAACGGCCGATCCATGGCCTGAATGTTCCGCTGTAACCATTTATTCCATCAGGGATGCCCCCAGGCAGCCCCACGGGTTCAGGAATCTCTCCCGAACCCAGAAGAAAATAACCAGTGTTCATTCTAGTCAACCAGGTGATTGGGTCGTGCTAAAGAAACATCCGAGGACGGGACTAGAGCCGAGATATCTTGGGCCATTCCAGGTACTGCTGATGACGCCAACCTCTCTGAAGTTCGAGGGACGAGACAACTGGATCCACACCAGTCACTGCAAGAAGCTGCTCAACTACGTCAAAGAATGAAGAGTATCACTTTTGTTTATTTGTTTAGTTTAATTTTTAGGGAGGGAAACGCACCTCAAACTAGCCAGGACCACAAGGAGACATTTGTTGATAACACATAACGATACTTTCCTAGAGGGTAATATCAGCTATAGGTTTAATATTAGCTCTGGCTCCTGCACCTCGCTTGTTAATCCTGTATGGGTGTCTGGGCAGCTAGGCAGCCCGTAGATGTGTTAAAGGGCATAAGTTTGTGGGATCCTCCAGTTGTAAGGAAGGTATAACAGTCAACCTTACTAATGAAACCCCCGATCTCTTTAATAACACCCATAGACCAGATTATATCTGCTGGAAAGAAGGGTGTGACGTTCAGACTCAGGGAGCGATCCCTATCTGATCTAATCAGTTATTGCTGGAGGCCCGTGACTGTCAGAAGTTCTTGTGTGGATTTGACGGGTCCGTACTATTTCCTATGTGGGTTAGCCGCTTATAAGATAATTCCCCCTAATGCCAGAGGTTCATGTGTCCTGGTGAAGCTTGTCCCTGCATCTTACGTTGCAGCCGTTTGGGAGGAACTGATGGTGTGGAAGGAGGTAAGAAGGGCAGGGAGAGTTAGAAGGGAGTTGTTTTCTGGCTGGACGGGATGGGGAGTTGGACTTCTAAAGCGATTGAACAATTTCTCGTCCATAGTGAATGATATGTTCAATGAAACCGTTGAGGCAGTGAGAGAGATGACCGAGAAATGTCAGTAGAGCGTCCAAAGGAGGGTTTCTGTGAATTAGATGATGGTTATGCCTGGCTAGCAGACACCATTGACAAGGGTCAGGCCCATACTGACAGGATCAGGGCAGAGGCGGAGCCATGACTAGTGAGGGTTGGAATCCTTTTTAAAGCTTTTGGAGGTCTTGGGGCTCACTGGTTTTCCATTGGATCCGGGCTAAAGGAAATAGGACATGTACTTATGTTTTTTTGTTTCCATTCCTTCTATACGCCGGAGGAAGATGTTCCTGATGTCTAATCGACCGAGTTACCAAAGCCCGAACAGACAAGACGCCCTGAAGACCAAACCATGGACCAGATGCAGAGGATTCCAAACCAGCCGGCAACCAACGTGAAATGCCACCTCCTGAGTCACCTACCGTAGAAAAGAATCTCTGAGTCAAGATTTGTGTTTTAAGCTACGTGTCAAGATTGACTTTCTGTTTTCCATCATCTGTTTTGTTTTATGGATTCAGGACTTTTCATAGACAAGACTGTTTTTTTTCAAAGAAGAAGATCGAGATTTATCGAGGGACACTGGGGAGCATATGACAAAGAGGAGGGACTGTTGTGGAAATTTTATTAGGGTCTGTATTTAATATATTGTGTATTGTCATCATGTCTCTCAGTGTCAGGGTAAACCATTGGAGTGCATA
Organism: Bufo bufo; assembly: GCF_905171765.1. Classification (NCBI taxonomy): domain Eukaryota; kingdom Metazoa; phylum Chordata; class Amphibia; order Anura; family Bufonidae; genus Bufo; species Bufo bufo. The sequence continues at coordinate 13,350,132 of NC_053392.1, read as the reverse complement.
TCTTACTGTGTATGTGGAGACACAGCTGCCGGGCGCAGAGGTCTCCGTCGGCGAATGGTCCATGTGCTATGCACTGGGCTGTGGGCCGGGGGAGACTGATGTGTTCAGCAGAGCAGTGTTTTGTTGACTGATGTATGGACGCCGGCTAGGGCCCCCGCGCAACACGCGGATTTATTGGCTTGGCGTGGATGCATTTGTTAAGGGAACAATATATGAAAGGAACGTGCATTTGTTGTCTCTAGTGCGCCTGATCAGCCGCTGGAGATAATGACGTTGTCCTGTAAATAAACATGCATGAGGATCATAGTAACTTTATTTGGCATTGATCACTGAGCAAGGCTGGATAAAGTTAACACCAGTGGTAATGGGAGATTATTGTATACATGTGTTTGTTAGCTGGCTATGTTATTCTAAATGATGGTGGTTTCTCATGTTCCTGTATTATAACTTCCTGTATCCTTGTTACATGAAGTAAGTGGTCGGGTGACGGGCCAGCCCCTTTTCTATTGGTTACACCCTTTTGTGAGTAAATAAAGGTGAACAGACTGGGTAGGGAGGGGGAGTGCTCAGCAGAACTCAACATGATAACAGCTTTGTCTGACTCTGAGTCTTGAAGAGATTTACCTTTCCTTACACAAAGTCTGATGCAAGCGAATTTCTACTATAAATATTTCTATTACAGTGGGTACCAGGCCTGCCCTGAACCTAAGGTTGCCCTCCTGGACAGATTCTCCTGGGGTAGTGACAATTTCATTCGGTTCAGAGAGTCGATGTAAATTGTACTTTAAGCTGTGTCCATACTCTTCTGGGGATGAGAGCCAACGTGTGGGTAGGATCATTTAATTGCTTAATTGATGCCCAGTCTTGGGCTTTTTCTCTGCTGACCGGATCACAGTCTATCCAGATGAATTTTTTAGATACTTGGGTCTTATTTACGATGACCTAGATCGGATCTCTCAGGTCGAGACCAAGTTATGTGGTTTACGACAGGGAGAGCGCTCCGCGGAGACCTATTGCTCTGAATTTAGGAGATGGTCTACGGATACGGAGTGGAATGATCCTGCTCTCCGTATATAATCTGGTAAGGATCAAGGAGGGGGACGAATGGAAGACAGCTTTTAATACCCCTGAGGGTCATTTTGAGAATCTGGTCATGCCTTTTTGGCTTAACTAATGCTCCTGCAGTTTTCTCAACACTTTGTCAATGACATCTTTCATCATCTGGTGGGAAGGTTTGTTGTATATCTGGATGACATACATATTCTCCTGACATGGAGACTCATCAGGGTCACATGAGACCGGTATAACAGATCCTAAGAGAAAATAAGTTGTATGCTAAGATGGAGAAGTGTGCATTTGCTGTCCAGTAGGTGCAATTCCTGGGATACGTACTCTTGTCCTCCGGTTTTCATATGAATCCTGAGAAGGTCTGTGCTGTGTTGGACTGGGATCGACCTGAAAATCTGAAAGCGCTTATGCGGTTTTGGGGGTTCACCAACTACTACCATAAATTCATCTTGAATTATTCAACTGTGGTTAAACCTTTAACAGACGTGACTAGAAAGGGTTCTATCTCTGTGGCATTACAAGCCTTTTCAGCGGTGAAGGAATGTTTTGCTTCGGCCCCTATACTGGTGCAACCAGACATGTCACAGCCATTCATTGTAGAGGTTGACGCATCCGAGATGGGGATGGGAGCAGTTTTGTCGCAGGGTCCTTCACCTAGTAAATGGCGCCCATGTGCTTTCTTCTTTAAAAAACTCTCGGTTGCTGAAAGAAATTATGACATGGGTAATAGAGAGTTGCTGGCCATAAAGTTGGCTTTTGAGGAATGGCGTAATTCATCCTATTACGGTTACTGATCACAAAAATATGGCTTATCTGGAGTCAGCTAAACGTCTGAACCCAAGACAGGCCAGATGGTCATTGTTTTTCACCAGATTTAACTTCATTGTCACCTATCGCCCTGGTGTTAAGAACGTCAAGGCAATACGGATAGGAGTGAGTGCAAGGAGTAGGGTTCTATAGGAGGTGACTCTTTCCCTTTCTCTAGCGTTGAGGTCTAGTGGCTTTTCCCTTCCCTCCTGTTGTCGGTGTGGTGTTCCCTCCCATACCTCCTCCGTGACAGTGCTGGTCTCTACAGAGTTCAGAGTGGCATTGGAGGGACTCTGCCCTAGGTCCCCCCAATGCCTCTGCTTTAGGTGCACCTCCATAAGTGCTCCAGATCCCCCCCAATTCCCCCACTCTAAATTCACCCCTAATATTGAATCTTTTCCAGTTGCCCCCCTAATACCTCTGCTCCAGGATCACCACTATTACCCTGCCTCAGGTGACCCTAATGCCTTTGATTTAGGTGCACCCCATTAGTGCCCCAGCTCCAGATGCCCCCACTCTAAATGCACCCCTAATATTGCCTCTTCTCCAGTTACCCCTTCTCCAGGATCCCCACTTTTACTCTGCCTCAGGTGACCCTAATGCCTCTGTTTCAGTTATGACCCTCCGTTTGTGCCCTCTGCTCACGTTGCTCCTCTAGCGTCTTTGCTTGGGCTTTGTTAAAGGTTATGACCTGCAAAGGGGGTTGGACTTACGCCCGGAAAATTCTGCAGAGTGCGTCACATTCTCCAGTATTGACACGTATGGTTTACATGGCGGCAGTGATGATATTCTGTATTTACAGGCATCACTGCTGCCATGTATAGAGATACTAGTAGGGTTGTTGCGGGTATCGAAATTTCGATACCCAATCGATACTTTTGTCCCGGTATCGATACGATACCGGGATTTCCGTTTTTTCGATACTGGGCTGCGCTGCTGCGCAGTCTAGTATCTCTGAACATGAGCGCGCTGCTATCGGCGCGCTCATGTTCTCTCTCAGCAGCACGGGGAGAAGGAAGCTGTCCTCCCTCCCCCTGTGCTGCTGCCGCTGCCACCAATGAGAAGAGAGGGGCGGAGGAGGGGCGGCAATGAGAAGAGAGGGGCGGAGGAGGGGCGGCAATGAGAAGAGAGGGGGTGGAGGAGGGGCGGCAATGAGAAGAGAGGGGCGGAGGAGGGGCGGGCGCACTGCGCCACCAATGATAGGATTACTATCGGAGCGATGGGAGGAGACATCAGCTTCACTAGTGGGCGTTCCTTTTCCCTGCGCTGCGATTGGACAGCGCTACAGCCAGGGAGAAGGAACGCCCACTAGTGAAGCTGATGTCTCCTCCCATCGCTCCGATAGTAATCAGCAGCATGTGGAGCAGGAGAGGAGACAGTAATGGGGCACTGCTAGGTTTGCCACCCGTCGGGGATTGACCCGGACAGTCCGGGTTTGCAATCCTGTGCCCGGGTACAAGCCTTTCTTAGACCCGGACACAGGATTATTCTATTCTATTCATTGAAACTGCAGACAGTCAGTGTGGAGTCCGTCCGATCGCATATTTAAGCTGCTGCTGTCTGAGTGCACTGCACTGATGATCAGCTGAGCGGAGCGCTCCCTCCCCCAGTCCCCCTCCTCCTCCAGTCTACAATCACTACAGTGATGCGGCTGCCAGGCAGGCAGCGCAGCCGCAGCAGCTCACTCACTGTTTAGTAGTCTCCAGTCTCCTCGCTCCTCCTCTGCCTCTCAGTCCCTCCCTCCTTCTCTCTGATAAGGAACTAAGTCAAGTCCACAGGAAGTGACATCAGAGAGAGAGGCAGGGAGGGAGATTTGAAATCATTCTTCCAGCAGCTCCAGGCTCCAGCAGCCTGCCCAACTAGTGCCCAGCCCAGACTGTGCCCGCTGTGCCCTGCTAGTTTTTCAACATGACCAAGACTGAGTCTGACTGTGACACTAGGTAATCACTTACTTTACTTCTAAAAAGGTATAAATATAAAACATTTGAAGCATGTTTGTAACAGTGTTTAAACAGCCTCAGGTTTCTGAATCTGTCAATCAGAAAAAACATTTATGTTATGTAGCTGATTGACATTAGCGATGGGCTGATGTCAGCAGTGCATAACAGTGTGTTTTATAACTCCCTGCCTGCTGCCGTTCTCTTAAAGGGCTTCTGTCACCCCACTAAAGTGTTGTTTTTTTTTGGGGCCAGTTAAATTAGTTATATTGCGATATATGAAAATATAATGGTGTTACTTACTTTGATCCAGCAGTTTATTCAAAAAATGAAGTTTTATCATATGTAAATTCGGTCTCTACCAGCAAGTAGGGCGGCTACTTGCTGGTAGCTGCTGCAGAAAACCGCCCCCTCGTCGTGTTGATTGACAGGGCCAGCCGGGATCTCCTCCTCCGGCTGGCCCTGTCGGCATTTCAAAAATCGCGCGCCTGTGTTGATTCGGCGCAGGCGCTCTGAGATGAGGAGGCTCGTCTCCTCAGAACTCCCTCAGTGCGCTTGCGCCGATGACATCACCAAAATAGAAGACGTCATCGGCGCAGGCGCACTGAGGGAGTTCTGAGGAGACGAGCCTCCTCATCTCAGAGCGCCTGCGCCGAATCCACACAGGCGCGCGATTTTTGAAATGCCGGCTGGCCCTGTCAATCAACACGACGAGGGGGCAGATTTCTGCAGCAGCTACCAGCAAGTAGCCGCCCTACTTGCTGGTAGAGACCGAATTTACATATTATAAAACTTCATTTTTTTAATAAACTGCTGGATCAAAGTAAGTAACACCATTATATTTTCATATATCGCAATATAACTAATTTAACTAGCCCCAAAAAAAAAAATCACTTTAGTGGGGTGACAGAAGCCCTTTAAAATAAAGACATGATATGCTAATGAGCCTCTAGGTGCTATGAGGGCGTTGCTGCAGCACCTAGAGGCTCCGTCCATTCACCTTTGGCAGTGGCACGCCCATGTTTAGTTGATTGACGTCCGAGTTCTCCTCTTCGTCCCGTAAATCCTGCGTCTGCGTCGAATACTAAACAGTACGGCGCAGGCGTGGGATCAGGGGCGTAACGATTGCGGTGCGACAGCAATCAGGGGTGGAGGTGGGACATGGGCGTGGTTGGAGGCGGGGCATGGGCGTGGCTGGAGGTGGGACATGGGTGGGGCCTGGAAAGGGCCCTCCCTCCCTTCTGTTCGGGTTTGGCTTGAAGAAAAGGTGGCAACCCTAGGCACTGCGGGCGAACGGAGCGGCGCCCAGGACTAAATGGTGAGTGCTGAGACATCGCTGGGCGCCGCTCTGTGTGGCCTTATAGTGAAAGTCTGGACTCATATACAGTAGTCAGTCTTTAACACATACAGGAGGCGGGTGCCGGCAGCAGAATCGCATTGCCGGCACCCTGCCCCTGACAGGGAGCTGCGATCAGCGGTGGTCCAAAATCATTGGTGGTGCAGTGTGCCCCCCCCCCCCTCAATCCCCCCATCCCATTAAAATCATTGGTGGCACAGTGCGCCGGCCCCTCTCAACCCTCTAGTATTAAAATCATTGGTGGCAGTGGCCACAGGGACCTCTCCACTCCCCCTCATTGGTGGTGCAGTGGCAGCTTCTGATCGGAGCCCCAGCTGTGTAAGCCTGGGGCTCCGATCGGTTACCATGGCAGCCAGGACGCTACAGAAGCCCTGGTTGCCATGGTAACATCCCTGATGCTGTGTGCACAAAGCACAGAGCAGCAGGGACAGTGTGGAGTCCTATTCACCCTGATAGAGATCTATCAGGGTGAATAGGAAAAGGGATGAAAGATCCCAGGTTCTCGCCCCTAAGGGGGGAAATAGTTATTAAATAAAAAGTGAAAAAAAACAAACACTAAAATATGAAGTATAAATCACCCCCCTTTTCCCAATTTCACATATAAAATATATAAATAAACATATTACATCGCCACGTCAGAAAAGTCCAAACTATTAAAATATAAAAAAAAAATCTAGGTGGTGAATGCCGGAACAGAAAAAATAAAATAAAAACTGCGCGATTCGCCATTTTTAAAAATGAGGAATGCACGTGGCTTTTTTTGTTTATTTTTTTCGCGTGGTATCGAATGGTATCGAGTATCGCAATACTTTTTCATGGTATCGAAACCGAATCAAAAATTTGGTATCGCAACAACTCTAGATACTAGTGGTGGAGGATTTAAAGGGGTTGTCCAGGTTTTCAAGTTATCCTCTCTACACTATAGGGCATAACTATATGATTAGTGGGGTCTGATTCTGTGACCCCCCCACTGATTCCAGGAACGGGTCCTGTTCGCCCTTTTTGATGGTGTGACAGACCACACATACGCCCTGCTGCTCCATTCATTCTCTTTGGGACCACTGTAAGTAGCCAGCGCCGTACTCCACCATCTCCGGCGACCCCATAGAGAATGGATGGAGAGGCAGCGTTCAGACCCCCGCGGATCACTTAGTTATCCCCGATCCTGTGGATACAGGATAACTAGAACAGGCCCTTTAACAGACAAGCATTTCTATTTTAGTTTGACACATATTTTGGGCCAATTTTTTTATTTTTATACATCCAAACAAAACCTTTAAGGAAAGGGAATGTGGAAAGGTCCAACAGCTATAACACGACAGATGACAAGTGTCTGACTGCTGGGACCCCCATGATCAAGGGAATGTGGTCTTAAAGGGGTTGTCTCACTTCAGTAAGGGTGGGTTCACATTAGCCTTTTTGTATCCTTTCTCAGCAAAACAACGCAAAGAAACGCATCCGTTTAAAATGACATAATTGTCAATGGTAACGGATCTGTTACGGAAACGCTTACGTCTGCTTGCGTTATGGTCATTTCCGTAACGGATCCGTTTTTATAACAGAGACCAAAATCCTGTCTGCAGGACTTTTTTTCCGTTACCTATAACGCATTCGTTATGTAAATAGCGGATCCGTTGTCAAAAGATAATGTAAGTCTCTGTGAGACGGAGCCAAACGGATTGTATTTTATGCGTGTTCCGTGCCTAGGTATTCTTACTGCAATATTTTTGCGTACATGCTTGCAGTGAGTGTTTTACCTGCTTCGAATCTCATACTTTTAATGTCACAAACAACCGCACTGTCACGTTCTGGAGCAATGGGTATATCAGATGTCACACAAATATAAGTGTATTATTAGCAGTCTGAAGATGTTTACAAGCTTAGAACTTTTATGCCTTTCTAATGTCCCCATGCCCACGTGACCATGACACGCTGTGTCCTTTCCTTTAGGGTACTTTCACACTTGAGTTGCTGGATTCCGGCAGGCAGTTTCGTCGCGATCCGGCAATCTGTATGCAAACAGAAACCATTTGTAGATGGATCGGGATGCGGATCCGTCTCTCCGGTGTCATCCGTCAAAACGGATCCAGTATTTATTTATTTTTTTACATTTTTAACCCCTTAAGGACACAGCCTTTTTACACTTTAGGACCAGGCAATTTTTAGCAAATCTGACCAGAGTCCCTTTAAGTGCTGATAACTTTAAAACGCTTTGACTTATCCAGGCCGTTCTGAGATTGTTTTTTCGTCACATATTGTACTTCATGACACTGGTAAAATGAAGTAAAAAAAAAAAATTTTTTTGCACCAAAAAATACCTAATTTAACAAAAATTTTGAAAAATTTGCAAATTTAAAAGTTTCAGTTTCTCTACTTCTGTAATACATAGTAATACCCCCAAAAATTGTGATGACTTTACATTCCCCATATGTCTACTTCATGTTTGGATCATTTTGGGAATGATATTTTATTTTTTGGGGATGTTATAAGGCTTAGAAGTTTAGAAGCAAATCTTGAAATTTTTCAGAAATTTACAAAAACTCAATTTTTAGGGACCAGTTCAGGTCTCAAGTCACTTTGCGAGGCTTACATAATAGAAACCACCCAAAAATGACCCCATCTAAGAAACTACACCCCTCAAGGTATTCAAAACTGATTTTACAAACTTCGTTAACCCTTTAGGTGTTGCACAAGAGTTATTGGCAAATGGGGATGAAATTTGAGAATTTCATTTTTTTGCCTAATTTTCCATTTTAACCCATTTTTTCCACTAACAAAGCAAGGGTTAACAGCCAAACAAGACTGTATCTTTATTGCCCTGACTCTGCCGTTTACATAAACACCCAATATGTGGCTGTAAACTACTGTACGGGCACACAGTAGGGCGTAGAGTGAAAGGTGCGCCGTTTGGTTTTTGGAAGACAGATTTTGCTGGACTGGTTTATTTACACCATGTCCCATTTGAAGCCCCCTGATGCACCCCTAGAGTAGAAACTCCATAAAAGTGACCCCATATAAGAAACTACACCCCTCAAGGTATTCAAAACTGATTTTACAAACTTTTTTAACCCTTTAGGTGTTGCACAAGATTTAATGGAAAATAGAGATACAATTTCAAAATTTCACTTTTTTGGCAGATTTTCCATTTTAATATTTTTTTTCCAGTTACAAAGCAAGGGTTAACAGCTAAACAAAACTCATTATTTATGGCCCTGATGCTGTAGTTTACAGAAACACCCCATATGTGGTCGTAAACTGCTGTACGGGCACACGGCAGGGCGCAGAAGGAAAGGAATGCCATACGGTTTTTGGAAGGCAGATTTTGCTGGACTGTTTTTTTTGACACAATGTCCCATTTGAAGCCCCCCTGATGCACCCCTAGAGTAGAAACTCCAAAAAAGTGACCCCATTGTAGAAACTACGGGATAGGGTGGCAGTATTGTTGGTACTAGTTTAGGGTACATATGATTTTTGGTTGCTCTATATTACACTTTTTGTGAGGCAAGGTAACAAAAAATAGCTTTTTTGGCACTGTTTTTTTTTTTTTTGTTATTTACAACATTCATCTGACAGGTTAGATCATGTGGTAATTTTATAGAGCAGGTTGTCACAGATGCAGCGATACCTAATATGTATGCTTTTTTTTTTATGTAAGTTTTACACAATGATTTCATTTTGAAAACAAAGAAAATGTTTTAGTGTCTCCATAGTCTAAGAGCCATAGTTTTTTCAGTTTTTGGGCGATTATCTTAAGTAGGGTCTCATTTTTTGCGGGATGAGATGACGGTTTGATTGGCACTATTTTGGAGTGCATATGACTTTTTGATCGCTTGCTATTACACTTTTTGTGACGTAAGATGACAAAAAATGGCTTTTTTTACACCGTTTTTATTTTTAATTTTTTACGGTGGTCATCTGAGGGGTTAGATCATGTGATATTTTTATAGAGCCGGTCGATACGGACGCGGCGATACCTAATATGTATACTTTTTTTAATTTATGTAAGTTTTACACAAGGATTTCATTTTTGAAACAAAAAAAAACATGTTTTAGTGTTTCCATAGTCTAAGAGCCATAGTTTTTTCAGTTTTGGGGCGATTATCTTGGGTAGGGTATGATTTTTGTGGGATGAGATGACGGCTTGATTGTTAAAATTTTGGCGTACATGCGACTTTTTTGATCACTTTTATTACCTTTTTTTGGGAAGTAAGGTGGGCAAAATTTCAATTTCATCATAGTTTTTTATTTTTTATTTTTATGGCGTTCACCGTTCGGGTAAACTAACATGACCGTTTTATAGATCAGGTCGTTACGGACGCGGTGATACCAAACATGTGAAGGGAATTTTATTTTTTTCATTTTTAATCAGTGATAAATGTGTTTTTTGATTTTTACTTTTTTTTTCACTTTTTTTTTTACCCAGACCCACTTGGTTCTTGAAGATCCAGTGGGTCTGATGTCTGTATAATACAGTACAGTACAATATATATTGTTCTGTACTGTATTTTACTTACACTGAACAGATCTATGCTTTTAGCACAGATCTGTTCAGCACCATGGACAGCAGGACGCCTGAGCAGGCGTCCTGTTGCCATGGGAACCTTCCCCGTCTGCTCAGAACTTCGCAGACGGGGAAGGGTAAGGAGGGGATCTGTCGGGGGGCTGTCTAGGGGCTCTCTCCCTCCCCATCGGGGGGCTGCAAAGGCACTGCAGCCCCCCGATGGGAGAGGGAGGGAGCTCCCTCTTACTGTTAACTTTTTCCATACAGCGGTCCGTACGGACCGCTGTATGGAAAGGGTTAAACGGCTGACATCGCATCGCAGATGTCAGCCGTTTATACCAGGGTGCCAGCAATGTGCTGGCACCCTGGTATACCCACTAGAAGCCAACGATTATACAAGGGGAGGCGGGCGGGGGATCGCGATCCCGCCTGCCGCACCGCCCGCCTCCCGCACCGCCCCCACCGCCCGCAACCCTCCCCCTGCACCTCCCACGGGGCTAAAATCACTCAGGGGTGCAGGGGGAGGGATACAGATATAATTTGGACATTATAAAGTTTCTGATCCTCGCGGTCAGGGACCGCGGGGATCAGAAACTGCAAAAAGCGCATCAAACCGCAGGTCTGAATTGACCTGCGGTTTGTTGCGATCGCCGACATGGGGGGGTCACGGGACCCCCCCGCGCATTTAGCCTAGGTGCCTGCTCAATGATTTGAGCAGGCATCTTGTTCCGATCACTGCCGGCCGGGCGGCAGTGATCGGAACAACACATGACGTACCGGTACGTCATGTGTCCTTAAGTACCAGGACATCATGACGTACCGGTACGTCATGTGACCTTAAGAGTTTAACGGTCTACGGAAGACCGGATCCGTCAATGTGGCACTGATATATTCCAATGGAAAAAAATGCCGCCAAGTATTCAGGATTTTTGGCTGGAGACAAAAAAATGTAGCATGCTGCCTTTATTTTCTCCATCCAAATACCTGTCACGGCTGTATGTGAGCAACAATAGTAATACACAGTACAGAGCTACTGACTGGACCCAGAACTAGGGAGGATAAAGGGTGACCCCTGTCCGACCCTCAACGCTCTCCCTATTCTGCTAAAGCACATGCCCGGATCCCAATGGCGGAACGAGGCATGCCCACGTGCCTAAGACTAATGACCACTGTAACCCCTACAATAGTGGAAGGGGCACGGCCACCAGTGCCCTACTCAGTATATGGAGGGAACCGTGGCCACCTCAGATCCAGTCAGAAAATAAACAGGAACACAACAATGTCTGCAGACTTAGCTGAACCTGTTGCAGCCGCAGAGAAGACGGATCCAAGGACAGGCTGGCAATATCCGGAGTGCTAGCTGCAGCAGAACACAGGTCTAGTGAACTGATAGCTACAAGTGAAGAAACTAAAGCAAGAGCTACAACTGAAGTGAGAACTATAATCCACATCCTATCATAGGAGGAGGGGTGATATAAAGAGAGGGAAATCAAACACATGAAGAACAGCTGTGATGAAAGAAACCAAAAGTAAACAGAGTAGTGAGAACTCCTCCCAGCTCTAGTAGTGACATCATCACAGGGGTGGGGAAACAGAGCTGTGAGAACGTCCCAAAGCTCTGGTAGTGACAGTACCCCCCCCCCCCCCCCTCTACGGGTGGACTCCGGACACCCAGGACCCACCTTCTCAGGATGAGCCCTATGAAATGCCCTGATGAGGCGAGTGGCTTTAATGTCCGACACCGGAACCCACATCCTCTCCTCAGGACCATAACCCTTCCAATGAACGAGGTACTGAAGAGAACCGCGGACAATGCGAGAGTCCACAATTCTGGAAACCTCAAACTCCAGATTGCCATCAACCAAAATCGGAGGAGGAGGCAAAGAGGAGGGTACCGTGGGCTGGACATATGGTTTTAAGAGAGATCTGTGAAATACATTATGTATCTTCCAAACCCGTGGAAGATCAAGACGGAAGGCAACAGGATTGATGACTGACAAGATTTTATAAGGCCCAATAAACTTGGGACCCAATTTCCAGGAGGGAACCTTCAACTTAATGTTTCTAGTAGACAACCACACCAGATCACCCACATTCAGGTCCGGACCAGGCACACGTCTCTTATCAGCCACACGCCTATACCTCTCACTCATCTTTTTAAGATTACTCTGAATCTTTTGCCAAATGGTAGACAAAGACGAGGAAAATCTCTCCTCCTCAGGTAAACCAGAAAGAGCCCCTCCCGAGAATGTCCCAAACTGCGGATGGAACCCATATGCACCAAAGAATGGTGACTTATCAGAAGATTCCTGACGACGGTTGTTCAGAGCAAACTCAGCAAGAGGGAGAAATGAACACCAATCCTCCTGGTTCTCTGCCACAAAACAGCGCAAATATGTCTCCAGATTCTGATTGAGGCGCTCAGTCTGACCATTCGACTGCGGATGAAAAGCAGAAGAGAAGGACAGCCGAACCCCCAGGCGAGAACAGAAAGCTTTTCAGAACCTGGACACAAACTGCGTGCCTCTATCGGAAACAATATCAGAGGGAATGCCGTGCAATTTTACAATATGGTCGACAAAAGCTTGCGCCAACGTTTTAGCATTGGGTAAACCAGGGAAAGGTACGAAATGAGCCATCTTGCTAAAACGGTCCACCACCACCAGGATCACCGACTTCCCCGAGGAACGAGGAAGATCCGTGATAAAGTCCATGGACAGGTGTGTCCAAGGACGGGAAGGAATGGGTAACGGGAGAAGGGAACCTGAAGGCCGTGAACGAGGGACCTTAGCGCGAGCGCACATCTCACAAGCAGCCACAAAACCCTCCACCGACTTACGAAGAGCCGGCCACCAAAATCTCCGAGCAATGAGATCTACCGTGGCTCTACTCCCGGGGTGACCAGCAAGAACCGTATCATGATGCTCCTTAAAGAGTTTGTGACGTAGCTCAGGAGGCACGAACAACTTCCCAGAAGGACAACGGGCAGGTGTCTCAGTCTGGGCAGCCTGGACCTCGGCCTCCAAATCAGAATATAAAGCAGAAACAACTACCCCCTCCGCCAAAATGGGACCCGGGTCCTCGGAGTTTCCTCCTCCCGGAAAACAGCGAGAGAGAGCATCAGCCTTCACATTTTTTATCCCAGGTCGGAATGTAACAACAAAATTGAATCTGGAGAAGAACAGAGACCATCTGGCCTGTCTCGGATTCATACGCCTGGCCGACTCCAAGTATGCCAGATTCTTATGGTCGGTAAAAACGGTGATAGGGTGCCTGGCCCCCTCCAACCAATGGCGCCATTCCTCGAAAGCCAACTTGATGGCCAACAACTCCCTATCTCCCACATCATAGTTTCTCTCTGCCGGGGAGAGTTTTTTAGAGAAAAAGGCACAGGGTCGCCACTTGGCAGGGGAAGGGCCCTGGGACAAAACCGCACCCACACCCACCTCGGAAGCATCCACCTCAACAATAAAAGGTAAGGAAACATCGGGATGCACCAAGACGGGAGCAGACGCAAAATTCTCTTTAATCTTAGAAAAGGCTGTAAGCGCCTCCTCCGACCAAGAGTAAAAATCCGCCCCCTTTTTTGTCATGTCAGTGAGGGGTTTGGCAACAGAGGAATAATTCAAAATTAACTTTCTGTAATAGTTCGCAAAACCCAGAAAGCGCATCAATGCCTTCTGATTCTCAGGAAGCTCCCACTTAAGTACAGCACGGACCTTCTCGGGATCCATGCGAAAACCAGAAGCAGAGAGGAGAAAACCCAGAAATTGAATCTCCGATACCATAAAAAGACATTTCTCCAGCTTGGCGTACAATTTATTTTCCCGCAGAATCTGCAGAACCTGAAAAAGATGATCCTGATGGGTCTGAACATCAGGGGAAAAAATCAAAATATCATCAAGATACACCAATACAAATTTCCTCATTAAATGTTAGAAAATACTATTAACAAAATGCTGAAAGACGGCCGGAGCATTCATCAGGCCGAAAGGCATAACGAGATTCTCGAAATGCCCGTCAGGGGTATTAAAGGCCGTTTTCCATTCATCCCCCTCTCTGACCCTGACCAGGTTGTACGCGCCTCTCAAATCCAATTTGGAAAACACCTTGGCCCCAACAATTTGATTGAAGAGGTCCGGGATCAGAGGAAGGGGATAGGGATCGCGAATCGTGATACGGTTCAGCTCCCTAAAATCTAGGCAAGGTCTCAGAGAGCCATCTTTCTTTTTAACAAAAAAAAACCCCGCGGCCACAGGTGACTTTGAGGGACAAATATGCCCCTTTTCGAGACTCTCGGAGATGTAAGTTCGCATAGCGATTCTTTCCGGTTGTGAGAGATTGTAGAGGCGTGCTTTTGGCAGCTTGGCGCCGAGAATGAGGTTAATGGGACAGTCAAACTCCCGGTGAGGAGGTAGCTCCTGAACACCGCTCTCGGAAAACACGTCCGAGAAATCAGAGAGAAATGATGGCACCGTTTTCGTAGACACCTCTGCAAAAGTCGCTGTGAGACAATTCTCTCTACAAAACTCACTCCACTCATTTATTTGCCTTCCTTGCCAATCAATAGTGGGGTTATGTCTAGTGAGCCAGGGTAACCCCAAAACTAGAGGAGACGGCAATCCGTTAAGGACAAAACAAGATATATCCTCCACATGAGTGTCACCTACAGCTAGCCGGATATTGTGAACAATGCCCTTCAGAGATCTCTGTGAGAGTGGAGCAGAGTCAATAGCAAAAACAGGTATATCTTTATCTAATGTGCAAACCTGAAAACCATGCATGGCTACAAATTGAGTGTCAATAAGATTGACGGCCGCTCCACTATCGACAAAAATCTCACAAGAAATGACTTTGCTCTCTAGCGCCACCCTGGCAGACAGGAGAAAACGGGAACTGCAGGTCAGAGGAAAAGCATCAAATCCTACATCAACTTTGCCCAAAGTAGCAGATGAAGCAGAACTTGATGATTTAACTTTTGAGATTTTTCTCTTATTATCGCTCTTAGTACAGTTCAAGAATCTCCTAGACGGACAAACATTTGCCAAATGACCTATGCCCCCACAACAAAAACACACCATACTCTGAGGACTAAATCCTCTTTTATCAGGGGCAAGTCGAGCTAGCTGCATGGGCTCCTCCTCAGAGGGGAGCGAGACAGGATGAGGCCCCTGCACACTGAATGAGTCCGCACCACTGCCCCTAGACTGACAATGGCTGGACAGAGAGGTCTCGTTTCTTTCTCTTAGACGCCTGTCAAGGCGTACCGCCAATGACATGGCAGACTCTAAGGACGTTGGTCTCTCATGGAAAGCAAACGCATCTTTTAATCTCTCCGTGAGACCATGACAGAACTGACCATGACAACCCGAATCAGCTGCCCATCTCCGAAATTCAGAACAATAAAGCTCCGCAGACCGTTTGTTCTGGCATAAAACACGTAGGTTAGATTCGGCCAGAGCAACACGATCCGGGTCATCATAAATCTGCCCCAGGGCCACAAAAAATCCCTCCACGGATCGAAGGGAGGGATCCCCTGATGGCAGCGAAAAAGCCCAAGTCTGAGCATTACCCCTGAGCAGGGAAATGACAATCCTCACCCTCTGCTCCTGATTACCAGAAGAGTGAGGACACAAGCAAAAATGGAGTTTGCATGCCTCTCTGAAACGAACAAAATTCTCACTGCCCCCGGAGAACGTCTCCGGAAGTGAGACCTTTGGCTCGCAACATACTCCATGAGCCGGAGCAGGGCCCAATGCTTGAAGCTGGGTCATAGATTGACGGAGATCCGCTACTTCCAAAGAAAGACCCTGCATGCGGTCAAACAGGTCAGAAAGCGGATCCATGTCAAAAAAGGACGGTTTTGGTGGATTATAATGTCACGGCTGTATGTGAGCAACAATAGTAATACACAGTACAGAGCTACTGACTGGACCCAGAACTAGGGAGGATAAAGGGTGACCCCTGTCCGACCCTCAACGCTCTCCCTATTCTGCTAAAGCACATGCCCGGATCCCAATGGCGGAACGAGGCATGCCCACGTGCCTAAGACTAATGACCACTGTAACCCCTACAATAGTGGAAGGGGCACGGCCACCAGTGCCCTACTCAGTATATGGAGGGAACCGTGGCCACCTCAGATCCAGTCAGAAAATAAACAGGAACACAACAATGTCTGCAGACTTAGCTGAACCTGTTGCAGCCGCAGAGAAGACGGATCCAAGGACAGGCTGGCAATATCCGGAGTGCTAGCTGCAGCAGAACACAGGTCTAGTGAACTGATAGCTACAAGTGAAGAAACTAAAGCAAGAGCTACAACTGAAGTGAGAACTATAATCCACATCCTATCATAGGAGGAGGGGTGATATAAAGAGAGGGAAATCAAACACATGAAGAACAGCTGTGATGAAAGAAACCAAAAGTAAACAGAGTAGTGAGAACTCCTCCCAGCTCTAGTAGTGACATCATCACAGGGGTGGGGAAACAGAGCTGTGAGAACGTCCCAAAGCTCTGGTAGTGACAATACCGTAAAAGGACTGAACTGAAGACATACGGACTCCCTTCCATTCAGAACGCATTAGGACAAAACTGATCAGTTCTTTTCCGGTATTGAGCCCCTAGGACGGAACTCAGTGCCGGAAAACTTTGACACAAGTGTGAAAGTACCCTAAGGGTCCATTCACACGTCCACAATTCTGTTCCGCATTTCTATGGGCCACTATGAGCTGCCCGGCCGGAATTGCGGATCCGCACTTCCGGGTCCGCAATTCCGTTCCCGAAAAAAATAGAACATGTCCTATTCTTGTCCGCAATTTCCAGTAGCAAAACAAGGGTTAACAGCCAAATAAAACGCAATATATATTACCCTGATTTCTGAGGTTTACAGAAACACCCCACACGTGGTTGTAAACTGCTGTACGGGCACACGGCAGGGCGCAGTAGGAAAGGAACGCCATATGGTTTTTGGAAAACAGATTTAACTGAACTGGTTTTTAGATGCCATGTCTCATTTGAAGCCCCCCTGATGCACCCTTACAGTAGAAACTCAAAAAAGGGACCACATTTTGGAAACTACAGGAAAAGGTGCCAGTTTTATTTGTACTATTTTGGGGTACATATGATTTTTAATTGCTCTATATTACATTATTTTTTGCACCGTTTTTTTTTTTTTTTTTAACAACATTCATCTGAAAGGTTAGATCATGCACAATTTTTATAGAGCAGGTTGTTACGGACGCAATGATATCAAATATGTCTACTTTCTATGATGTTTGTTTCAGTTTTACATAAAAAAGCATTTTTGAAAACAAAAATTAGGTTTTTGTATCTCCATTTTCTGAACGCCTTTTTTTTTTTTTTTTCTGACGATTGTCTTGTGCAGGGGCTCGTTTTTTGCAGGAAGAGTTGACGTTTTTATTGGTACCATTTTTGGGTACATATGATTTTTTGATCATTCATTATTACACTTTATGGGGCAAGGTGACCAGAAAATTGGTTGTTTTGGCGCAGTTTTTATTTATTTATTTTTACAGCGTTTACCTTAGGTCATGTGACTTTTTTATAGAGCAGATCGTTACGGACGTGGCGATACCTAATATGTATACATTTTTCATGTATTTAACTTTAGCACAATAATAGTTTTGAAGCAAAAAATGATATTTAAGTGTCTCCATGTTCTGAGAGCTATAGTTATTTTTATTTTTTTTTGGGCGATTATCTTAGGTGGAGGCTCATTTTTTGCAGGATTAGGTGACGATTTTATTGATACCATTTTGTGGGACATACGCCTTTCTGATCGCTTGGTGTTGCACCTTTTTGTGATGTAAGGTGACAAAAATGGCTTTTTTTTTTACACCGTTTTTTTATATTTTTTTATGGTGTTTATCGGACAGGGTGGATCATGTGATATATTTATAGAGCCGGTCAATACAGACGTGGCGATACCTAATATGTGTGTTTCTTTCTGTTTTTTATTATAAAATAAAGAGAAAGGGGTATTTTTTTTTCTTTATTAATTTTATTACTTTATAAAATTTATTAAAAACACTTATTTTTTACTTTTCTTTCTTTACTTTATTTCTGATGTTCACTTTTGGGGGTCTGATCCCCTCTGCAATGCTTTACAATACATCTGTATTGTAATCCATTGCCTGTTAGTGTATGACACAGAGTCATACACTAACAGGTTGCCTAGGAGACGGGCCTGAGGCTAGACAGGTTGCCTAGGAGACGGACCTGAGGCTAGACAGGTTGCCTAGGAGACGGGCCTGAGCCTGGACAGGTTGCCTAGGAGACGGGCCTAAGCCTGGACAGGTTGCCTAGGAGACGGGCCTGAGGCTGGACAGGTTACCTAGGAGACGGGCCTGAGGCTGGACAGGTTGCCTAGGAGACGGACCTGAGGCTAGACAGGTTGCCTAGGAGACGGGCCTGAGGCTAGACAGGTTACCTAGGAGACGGGCCTGAGGCTAGACAGGTTACCTAGGAGACGGGCCTGAGGCTAGACAGGTTGCCTAGGAGACAGGCCTGAGGCTAGACAGGTTGCCTAGGAGACGGGACTGAGGCTGGACAGGTTACCTAGGAGACGGGCCTGAGGCTGGATCTCCTCGGCTCCTGTAGAAGGCAGGTCCCGATGCCGTGCAAGGCATTGGGCAGCCTCTACACGGCATCGGGCTGCCTTGTCACGCATCGGGTCCCCGCCACAGCAGCGCGTGGACTCGATGCGCTCCCTCACCCGACACAAACCCCTTCTATGTGTTCAGCTCTCGCGTTCAGCGATGCCAGTGGATACAGCAGGGGCTTGGCTACCAGGGACTGCCGGGCCCCTGCAGTGATCGGACGAGCACTGCTCCGGTGCCCGCCCGATCACCATAACGTACTATTACATCAAATTGCGGGAACGCAGTGGCTTCCATGACGTAATAGTATGTCATGTGTCGGGAAGGGGTTAAGAGCAGGATATCCACATATGTGTAAGGCTACTCTCACACTTGCGGTTGCAGGGTCCGGCAGCCTATTCCAGTGGGGGAACAGCCTGCCAGATCCGTGCTTACGCTAACCCACCACACCGCCGGAGGTCCGGTCTGGCCCCTTCACTATAATGGGGGAGGGCCGGTGGTCTGGCCGCAGCACGGCAAACATGCCGAGATGTGGCCGGACAAAAACTACAGCGGACTAACGGCGGCACGGTGGGATAGTGTTAGCACGTATGCGGCAGCCTGTTCCCCCGCCAGAACATCCTGCCGGACCCTGCTACTGCAAGTGTGAGAGCAGCCTAAATCCTGCCACATGTATGTCTGTGCATGCTGCTGTGAGTGTCCGCCATCATACTTCATCTGTAATATTCCTGTTATCACTGTAAGGGCTCATGAACACGACCGCTGGACGTTTTCCAGTCCGCAAATTGCTGGTCCGCAAAACATGGATACCGGGTGTGCACATTCCACATTATGCGGAACAGAACGGCCGTCGTCTAACAGAACCGCCCTATCCTTGTCTGTAATGCCGACAATAATAGGACATGTTCTATCATTTTGCATAACGGCCATGCGGACTACAGACACGGAAAGCACATGAAGTCATTTCCGTTTTTTTGCGGCCCCATTAAAGTGAATGGTTTCGCATATAGGCCACAAAAACAGGAACGGTACGAACACGGAAAAAAAATAAGTAAGTGTGCAGGAGCCCTAAGGTGGGCCCCCAGAATCAGTTACACTAGTGGGCCCTAAGTACCCCAGACACTGAGTATAGCCTTTAACACATTATTTATCCTACACATTCTGAAAACAGAAATAAAGAGTAATAAATAAAATCTCATAGTCTGCACAACCGTCCCTCAACAAGCCTCATACAGCTCCGACTCCTCCTGTGGAAACATCTCACATTCTACCAAACTCCAGAACTGCCCCCTCACAGTAGTCTGGTCACATGGGTGTGACATCATCTCAGTTTCTTCACCAGAACCTTTCCTTCCCATTGCTAAACAACGCCCCCTCCTGCACTGATCACATGACGGTGACATCATCACAGGTCCTTCTCTACAACTTCTCTCCACTGCTGAGCTCCCCCCCCTGCACTGATCACATGATGGTGATGTCATCCCAGGTCCTTCAGCTCTTGCAGTGCAGCAGATACAGAGCAGGTCCTGGTCGGTAGTCACTGCTGTGGTGTCTGGAGCCTCTTCTTCTCTCTGGTATCAGCCATTTCTCCAGAATCCCCCTTTATCCCCGGTGCTGGGGGCTCTGAGAAGCGGGGTCTCTCCAGGAGCAGTAAGTGCGGTTCTGGATCTCACTAATGCTCTTGTCCCCTGGATGATTTCCTCTCCTCTCCTCATAAAGGCGCCTGCAGTACTAGAAGCCTCCAGCTCCTCCAGTTCTCTCCTCTTCTCCTGAATGACCACCAAGGATGGACAGGAAGGAGATCAGCAGAAGAATATTAGACTTCACCTTGGAGATCATCTCCCTGCTGAGCGGAGAGGTAAACTTTTCTAGATTTCTCTCCTCTTTATTGTATTCTGTAACAAGTCAGACATCGGGAAGGAGAATCCATCATAGGAAGTGATAGGAAGAGTCCAGGGTCCTGGAGAACGGCCTCCAGACCTTCCAAGTGATGGAGAACCTGAAGATCAGCCACCTGTATGGTCAGTGATGGATCATGGAGACCAATAGTCATGTTGTAGGAGCCATGAGAAGGTAAGTAGGCACATTGTACCCAGGAGGAGAGGAAGCAGAGGAGGAGATGGCCGGAGTGTGGCCTGGAGGGAGGATTTCTACCACTAGTCTGACATCTAGAGGATACTGGACTATAACAAGGAAGCCTCCACTACATCTAGAGGGAAGAAAGTTTCTCCACCAACATAGAGGAGTCTTTACTGTAAGAGCAGTGAGACTATGGAGCTTTCTGCCAGAGGAAGGAGTCATGGGGGGTTCTCTAGAAGAGTCCAGAAGGAACCTGGGGGTCTGGAGGGTAATAATATTCCGGCTTCTAGTGACTAGATTACTGGAGATGGGGCCATGATCCAGGGATGGTATCTGAGTGTAGATCTGGAGTCAGGAAGGAATTTCTTTCCCTAAGTGTCTCTCTCCATCCACAGGATTACACCATAGTGAAGAAGACATCGGGGGGGACTCCCATCATCCATGAGTCAGGAGGGTGGAGCAGGACCCCCATCACAGAGCCTCCTCCCCTGATACATGAGCAGAAGATCCTAGAACTCACCCACAAGATGATAGAGCTGCTGACTGGAGAGGTGACACTGCTGGGAATGCTGGGAAATTCTCCAGTAACAGCACTGGAGGGGTCTGGGTGATGACGGTGTCATTGTGTTGTCAGGTTCCTGTAAGGTGTCAGGATGTGGCGGTCTATTTCTCCATGGAGGAGTGGGAGTATGTAGAAGGACACAAGGATCGGTACAAGGAGGCCATGATGGAGGCTCCCTGGCCTCTGACATCACCAGGTAAGAAGAGACGAGGTGAGAAGAGGCCGTGTTAGAGCCTCAGTCCGGTCATGTGCAGTGTGTACACGTGTGTAATGACATGTAATGTAGGAGCTCCACATGTTATTCTCCGGTCACATCACGTTAGAGCCTACATTTCCCATATACATCACACTTCTCCATAGGCTCCATCCTCCTGACAGATATAGTGTCCTCTTGGCCTCCATCGGCCGGTACAGTAGATGACACTATTCTATACAGAGGGTCCTGCTGGAGAACCTGCACCGTGCCGTATACATGGGGCTTATGGGTGACGTCTGCCCCTGTGTGACTATATAGAATGATAGGACTGTACAGGGGAGACGTCACCTCCTTCTATCAGAGATCTACGTTAGGAAACCCTCCTGATATCTACCTCTGATGGAAGGCTCAGACGTGGTGTGAACACCTCCTTATTCCATAGTCACTTTCCAGTAGTTCTCCTCCCTTCATGTCTGGGATCCTCTAGTCACTCCACAAGCAGAGAAGACACAAGGTGCTGTGTGTGACCGGAGAAGAAGGTGGGATCACCGGGCTCTTCTCTCTCCTCCTCCAGTCTGTGGTCCTGTCAGAGCGGACATGTGTCTTCTAGCAGTAGATGTACGGCCGGAGTGTTCTAGCTGCGGAGGCTCCACAATATGTCATGGGCTCCGATTTCTCTTACTCTAAGTATCTGCTCCAGGACACATAGGAGTGGGGTGTCATGGGGGGTGCAGATGAATCGGGCAGCCTGAGGGGGTGACAGACGTCCCTGATCAGCGGCCGATGCCTGAGCTCCACACACACGTCCCTCGCTTTACTGTACTGCTGCATTAGGGTGTGTTCACACATGGCAGGTTTGTTGTAGAGGTTTCCGCTCCTGAAATCCGTCCCATATATGTGAATGTGGATGTACCTGCAGCAGGGGATGGATACGGCGGTGGAGGCCATCAGACCGGCCGGGGTTATTCCTCTCTCTTATCAGCAGCGGAGCACAGTCTGCTCTGGTTATAAATGATCCGACCTCTCCTGTAAGAAGCCGGAGAATGGGAGTCATCTGTGGATAACGGGGATTTAACCCATTAATGACCAATGAGGTACATGAATGTCACTGGATGGAATGTGAGGAGCGGGGTCAGGAGTTGTGATACAGAGATGACACCAATTCACTGAAGGCCAGATTAGTAAACAAAAATCGTGCGTCTCGGCACTAAGGAGAATCACGGAAGAGAAGAGGCGCTAAAACGTATACTTTTATTAGTTGCTAATAAAAAGTAAGTGAGGGGATGCGAGATCTAAAACCCACAAACAACATACATGAGATATTAGCCGAGTAGATGTGTATGTTAGAGGCAGTGGTGCCTCTCAAATAAAACTACAATAGGCTATAGGGTGTGTCAATTTCCCCTACTTAAATCAGCGCGTTGAGCGGCCGCTTCACGGTAGTCATAGTGTCGGAGACGCAGAAGCTGCTACGGTTTATTACCGGGAAACCCTACTGGAAAATACTTATTTGAGCTAAAAAGTCTCCTCAGTCCTGCACTTGCTTTTATAGATAAGGCTGAATTTCAGGCCTACCCAAACATCCTCAATTGGCTTGCTTCTGTAGCTTGCCTAAGGTGCATAAAGGGTTGAATCCCCTTAAAGGCAGGCCGATTGTCTCGGGTACGAATAGCCTGACGAATCAGATTAGTAATTATGTAGAGGTCATTCTCAAACCCTTTGTTCTGTTATTGCCCTCTCATGTTAGGGATTCAATGGAAATTTTTAATAAATTCGATGGCCTCCAGGTTGATGGCAATACCCTACTGGCCGGTCTCGACGTTGAGGCCGTCTACAGTTCCATCCCTCATGAGGGGGGCATCAATGCAGTACGCTACTACCTGCAAGAACGTGGGATAGAATTTTGGCCGCATAATGAATTTGTGATCAGCCTTGTCAAATTCATACCTTATCACAATGTTTTCCTCTTCAACCGTCGCTCAGGGGTGTGGCCATGGGAAGCCCATGTGCTCTATCTTATGACAACTTATACCTGGGCTGGTGGGAAAGAGAGGTGGTTTTCGGAGATGAACTTGTGAGGTGGTCCTCTCCTGTCTCGATGTGGTTAAGGTTCATCGATGATGTCCTGATTATTTTGGACAGGATGCGAGATGGAATTCAGCGAATTTGTCAAGGCCTTAAACATTAATAAATATGGTCTCTATTTTACATCTGAGATTACTTTCTTGGATCTCCAGATTTCCAAGACAGCAGAGGGACAGATACACACTAGCTTACATCGTAAGAAAACTGCAACCAATAGCCTCTTTCATTGGGAGAGCTGTCATCCCCTTCCCTTGAAAAAAGGAATACCTAGGGGACAATATCTCCGGGTTCGTCGCACCTGCTCCTCCATGTCATAGAGACTTAGGTAACCGATTCCTGAGACGTGACTATCCTCACAGGGTTCTGGCTTCGGCTTACCAACACTCGTTAGCATGCACACGGGAGTCTCTTCTTAACCCCAGAAGTAGACAACAAAGCGATAAACAGACCCGCCTAAAAGCAACGTTTGATGCCGCGAATGGCTCAATCACTAACATATTGCGCAGGCATCGGGATATCTTAAAGATGGATCCTGATATTGCAAACTGCGTGAGTGACTTCCCATCCATCACTTATCGCAGAGGACACAACTTGAAGGACTGATTGGTCCACAGTTTCTTTCAGACATGGCATCCCAGCACTTGGTTTGCTAGCTCCACTGTGGGTACTTTTCGTTGTAGTGGATGCGTAGCATGCCACTCCATAAAACTGGGATCTTCATTCACCAGTACCACCACTTCCAAGTGTTACCAAATCAAATGCTTTGTGAATTGTAGATCCTCAGGTTTGGGCTACCTGCATCTGTTCAGTCTGATAGCTCCTTGCTCAACTTAATCTGCTCGCCCTGTACATGTTATTAACATCTATTAACTGTACGCGCGCTGTCAGCTGGTTATAGCGCTGCGCTTCCCTTTTTCTGTGACCATCGCGAATTCTTGCATTCATCGCGCATTTCTTGAATGTACTTATTAAAAGAGGTTCTTCTCCTCCCTGTCCGTCACTGTCCCCTGCATAGATTTTGTCTCTGGTTTTGGGGTTAGGCTGCCGAATCCGGTCCCTACCTTACCGTTTTTCAAAACGAGGGGTGGGCGGCTTATCCTGTAACGTCATGGTGATGCCGGTGAATCTTCCGCCTCGTGCTTCCCTACCCCTCTTTGGGGGTGTGTCAATTTCCCCTACTTGAATCGGCGCGTTGAGCGGCCGCCTCACGGCTGTCATAGTGCCGGAGACCAGTGTGGCCGCGTTGTTGTGCCTAGCATCTCTATCTGTAATCGATTGCTGCTCCTGATGATTCTCTGATGAAACGCGTTGAGCACTAGATAGACCCTACATGAGGGAGAGTTAGTCAGTTTGCGATGATAGGGTAGCAATTGGGCTTGAGGTTTAGGGGTCTTTGGTTTTGGCTGTTATGCCTATTAACCCCTTTAGAATTCAATACAGTGGTCTCCTCTTGAGTAGCTGATTGTGTATATCAGCCAGAGGCATTATTTACCACCCCATAGACCCTTGGCACTATCGTTCCCTTGTTATATGCCAACCGATGGCGACGGACAATAACCATTACAATTTGGCATATACCGCACTGCTGTGAGGCTTGTTTGTGGCACAAATTGCCGTTTTCAGAGCTCTAGCCTGAGTGATTGTATTTTTTTTTTTAGAGGCACCACTGCCTCTAACATACATGTCTACTCGGCTAATATCTCATGTATGTTGTTTGTGGGTTTTAGATCTCACATCCTCTCACTTACTTTTTAATAGCAGCTAATAAAAGTAGAAGTTTTAGCGCCTCTTCTCTTCCGTGATACAGAGATGACACCCAACAAAAGATGTTGTGGTCAATAACATCCACTGCAGCTGGGCAGACATGGGGGCTTCCTTTGTCCACTGATCACCCCCTTCCCTACAACACAATTTTCGGGCGCTGGTCGGTGGTAATGGCATCCTGAGACATAATGAAGGCCCGCCATCTTGGTTCTTCTGTTATAACCTGCCTCTGGAGTCAGTATGATTGCAGGTCCAGCTCATAGAAGACTAAAGGAAAATAAAGCTTTTCAAAATATTAATAAAAGAAAATGTAAAAAATGAAAATAAATATTTTCCTATTTATCTTAAATAAATCAACGTAGTCTGTACGGTCGTGTTCAAAAATGTCAGAGATATTAAAATACCACCTTGTTAATCATGTGCAGTGAATACCGTAAGAAATCCTGGTTCCCCCCAAAATTTTGGAATAAAGTATGACCAACAAACTCCTATGTGCCCAAAATGGTGTCAATCAAACTGACAGCTCACCCCACAGAAAATGAGCCCTCGTCCAGCTCCATCGACGTAAACCAGTTATGGAAGTTAGAAAATGACGATATCCATTTTTACAGGATAAATATGTGACCACTGAGACCCCTCTGATCATGAGAACGAGGGTCCCGTGTCCTCCTTGTGGATGTAACAGACGTTCTCACAGATATCTCCAGCATTTCCACTGACCGTGACTGGAGACGCAGACATCTACAGCCACTGCTCCATCCATGTGAGGACCCAGGTGGGAGGTCCCAGCGGTGGGATTTCTATGTGGGGTGACTGGATTATCTTGGGGTTTGGTAGAAAGGTGGTGAGGAGCAGAACATTGTTATGTAGGTCCTGATCACTAAACCTAGAAGTGAAGGAGCCGAGAGAAGACTCTGATCTATAGACAGATCTACAGGAGGCCGTGTATTCAGTCACTGTGTGCTTGTGTCTCCACAGATGGATCCAGGAGGAGAAATCCCCCCGAGAGATGTCCCCGTCCTCTGTATTCCCAGGACTGTCCAGAGGAGAAGCTCCCAGAGAACCATCAGGTAGATGGAGCTGATGTCTCACCAGAATCTGACCAGAAAGTGATTGGACCAAAGATCATTTTACATTTTTCTTGTTTAGGATGAAAATCTGATGGATATTAAGGTTGAGGTTAAAGAAGAAGAGGAGATGGATTTATGGGGCGATCATCAGTGTAAGGAGGGGGGGCTGTCATGGGTCACCTGGATACTACTTCTATCATCTCATGTAATAATCTCTCCTGTCCCTGTGTGTTTCATACAGATGGACTCATAGAAAGAAATCCCCCCAAGAGATGTCCCCGTCCTCTGTATTCCCAGGACTGTCCAGAGGAGAAGCTCCCAGAGAACCATCAGGTAGATGGAGCTGAAGTCTCACCAGAATCTGACCAGAAAGGGATTGAACCAAAGATCATTTTACATTTTTTTTTCTTTAGGATGAAAATCTGATGGATATTAAGGTTGAGGTTAAAGATGAAGAAGAAGAGGAGACAGATTTATGGGGCGATCATCAGTGTAAGGAGGGGGGGCTGTCATGGGTCACCTGGATACTACTTCTATCATCTCATCATCACATGTAATAATCTCTCCTGTACCTGTGTGTTTCCTACAGATGGACTCATAGAAAGAAATCCCCCCGAGAGATGTCCCCGTCCTCTGTATTCCCAGGACTGTCCAGAGGAGAAGCTCCCAGAGAACCATCAGGTAGATGGAGCTGAGCCCTATACACATCTATATAGGGGGGTCCTGCAGTCATAGAGGGGTCATAGATTGTGGGGGTCTCTTATGGGGATCTGTTAGATTTTCCACCTGTCTGCTGTATTGTCCTGAATTGTTACAGATGACAAATCAGGGGGAAGATGTGACTGATATTAAAGTGGAGGATGAAGAAGAGAGGATGATGGGCGATCCCCCGTGTAATAGTGAGGTGGAGGAGGACATTCCAGTCCATGTGACCACAGGTATGGAGTAATGAATGGAGGAAGGGAATTGGGAGGTTTCTTCAGGTGAGGCTCCACCTTAGAGCTCCAGTAACCCCTTGGGCCTCTTTCACACAAGCGATACGAATTGTGTCAGGATCTGTTAAGGGGAAAACTGATGGTTTTACAGGCAGGATCAGTCCGTTTTCTCTCGGATTGCATTCAGTGCGTGCGTTTTTTCCGTCCGGATTGCAGGCTTTTTTCACAAGCGTGAATTAAAACTGAGGACTAACAATCTGCTGATGCCTTCAGTTTTTCACTCAAGCACCATTCACTTCTTTGGAGCCAGAGCTGTGGGGAGAACGCACAATACAGAACATGCTGCGAGTGCAAACATGATGCATGAAAAACAATGCTCGTGCACAGAACCATGAAATGAGTGGTCAGGATTCAGTCCGGATGCTACGCGTTCGTTACACACATCGCATCTGGATGTAAAACTCACTCGTGTAAAGTGCCCTTAACCCCTTCGCTACCAGCACCACACATGTACGGCGCTGGAGCGATGTGTAAACATGGCGCACGCTCGCACGTGCAGCGGGCACCATCGCCGGCAGTTCTCTGCTGTTTCAAATAGTAGAGACCTGTGGCTAATTACCGTGTTCGTTAATAATGCTGATCACGGTAATTAAATGCTTTAGATGCCGTGACCAAGTGAGGTCACGGCATCTAAATGCGCAAAAACCCGGAAGCTCGCGCTTCTGGGCTTGGTACCGATGCCCCGTGTGGCCAAAGTGGGCATCGGCAGTTGCGCTGAATACTTTCAGCCTCGCTGACGAGGCTGAAAGTATTCATGCTGCAATTCTTATTTTGGAGATCAGATGGTAAGCCAGGATAAGAAATGAGCAAATTAGGGTTTAAATGTCAATTTAAAAATCCCTGATGGAACAAAATAAAAAAACATAATTTATAGGCTCAAATAAGAGCTTCAAAATGATCACATTTTTTAAAAAAAATATTAAAGTTTAAATCACCCCCCCTTTCCGTATAATTAAAAAACCGCGACCGAAAACGCCCATACTATTAAAATATTAAAAAATCTTTCCAATTCGGCGAATAGCATAACGAAAAAAGGGTCAAAATGGCCAATTTGCCATTTTTTCATTGCTTCTCTTATCCAAAATTTTTTTATAAAATGTGATCAAAAAGTCATGCACACTCCAAAATGGTATCAATAAAAACTACAGATTGTTCCGCAAAGAATGAGCCCCTAAACAGCTCAGTAGACATAAGTATAAAAAAGTTATGGGGGTCAGAATATGGTGATGTAAAAAAAATGGTGGAGGAATTGCATTTTTTTTTTTCCAATTCCGCCCCATTTGGATTTTTTTTTTTTACCGCTTCCCACTACATTTTATGGTGGCATTAGAAAGTACAACTTGTCCTGCAAAAAATAAGCCCCCATACAGCTATGTGACCGGAAATATACAAAAGTTATGGCTCACGGAAAATAAGGAAGAAAAATTAAAAAATGCAAAAACGAAAAAACCTCTGGTATCCTAAGGGTTGAGGACGCGGATGATTCAGATCCCTTTATGTGTCACTTAATGTGGTAAGAACGTTTGATTACTTTCTGAGACTATTTTTTGTGGCACACTGTACTTTAGGTCGGTGGTAAAATCCCATTTCACTGAGCCCTGCTGCATCAGACTTGATCCCCGGGGCTGCCTGTGTACTTATGGGTCTGAGGCTCCGAATTTTTTAGTTGGGGTTTCGTATGGAGTCCTTTGTCTTGAGGGTGGGGCTGAGCTTTCAACTGTGGTGCTTTCTCCAAGGGGTGTGGGTGGGGGGGTATCACTGGACGAGGAGGATGACAGGTAAAACCAAAAATTGGCAGCCATGTATAGTCGAAAAAAAAAAGATCGCGAGCCATGTATACACAAAATAGTGAGCCGTGCACAGATATATAAAAACGGTGAGACCTGTATAGACACCAAAAATGTGCAGACAAAGCGTGCCGCATTGTATAGACATGTAAAAAAAATTGATGAGTCCTGTGTAGACAAACAATTGTCGGGCTCTGTGCGGATACAATGTTAGGTATGTAAAGACCCCAAAAATGAGGTATATAACCTAAAACTAGAACAGAGTATAAAAACATACTTCCCAAACTACCAGATGCTGAACCTAACTATGCCACAACATGCAGCTACCTGAATGAACCAAACAAAAAAAAACTTTTCCAGGTTTTTGCACATTTTTAAATTCCAAGCTTAGCCAGATGTACCTGTTGAAACGATCCTATTCGCCTGCTCTCTGCTCCTCTGCTCCGGTTCCCTGGCTTTCTTCTGCCGTCCTCTGGTCGTCATCTGTAAACTTATGGATGGATGGGGTCATGTGGCCACTGTAGCCTAAAACTGGCCTAAGCGGCGACTTGACCTGAAGTGACACAGTGTCTCCACTCAGACCAGTAACTGGCTGCAGTCGCACATGTGACTCCATCCATCCAGAGGTACATGTACAGCTGGAAGTCTAAACTTAAAAAATTACAAAAACCTGGAAACGCTAGTCTGTGATAAACATCTGCACTAATGGCCGACCACCTTGGTTTTAAGGCAGCCATACACATTTGGTAACTGTTGCCCAAACTCGTTGGTCTTTGCTGTTCAGCTGACAATGCGCTAATGTGTATGGGGGCCTTAAAGTGTAACTGTCAAGTTTTCATCAAAATAATCAATTTTAGCATATGTTACTTCTGCTGCAGCATTATGCATGAAGCAAGCACATACCACTGTTTTTCTTGTGCTTTTTCCTTAGTTACAGCTGTTTTAACCCCTACAATATGAGGATCTTCTCAAGATGGCTCCTCTGCCAGTTCTCTGAGGCCAAAACTGCCTTCCCTCTCTTCACATACAAACTAAGTGTAGCCAGCAGCTTGCTGCCAGCCAATCAGATTGGATTACTGAGACACGCCTCCTCACTCTGAAGCCTAATGCAGGCATGTAGTGTGAGGACCGCCCCTCTGTCTTCTGTTTACACTAAAGTGAAGACAGGTAAGCCCTAGCAACGGTCTTTTAGGGGCCAGTTTGTCAGTAGTCTCCATTATGCTGCTGGTCTATAGTTATCAGCGCCAAATGCATAGGAAATAAAAAGGAAGGACGTCTACTTCTCTTTCCTGCTGTATCCACTTCTGGATTTGTCTCAAACTACTGCATCAAAAACTCAAGCATTTTCATTGACCGTTGTAGCCCATTTACTCCATGGGTCCTATATTTTCTAACTGGTCAATTGCTCATTCTCATAAAAGCCAATTTTATACAAAATATTCTAAGTGAAACATGTTCAGTTTAAAATCAAAATCTGCATAGACTTCTCTTGAGGACTCCCAGACACTATTTAGACGTTTTCATGTTTTACTTCTGCCTTCTAAAAGCCATAACTTTTATCATTTCCATATAACGGCTTATTTTTAGGGGACAAGTTGTGTTTTTAATGGCATTATTTATTTGCCATATTTATACTGAAAAATTGAGAAATTCTTTGTAGGATGAAATTGAAAACACCACAATTGTGCCTTGTTTTTGGGTTTTTTCCTGCGTTTACTGTATGCCACAAATGACTACGATTAGTTTTTATGTTTTACTGCTTTAGATAGATTAAAAACCTTTGAATAATAGTTTTCTTTGTATTTGCATATTCTGACACCACTAATGTTTTTGTTTCCATCTACAAAGCTGTGTGAGGGCTTGTTTTTTGCAGGACGAGCTGTAGTTTTTATTGGGTCCATTTTAGGAGACATATGACTTTTCAATAACTTTATATTCTGTGCTGTTGGGAGAGCTAGGAGAAAAAAACTATAAATCATCCAGTCTATTTTTTTTTATTACAGTGTTCACTGCTCATGATGAATATTTTTATATTTTAATAGTTCAGACATTTTCAGACACTGTGATGATAATAATATTTTTTATTGTTTTATATGTAAAATTGGGAAAAAAAGGTGATTTGAAATTTTAAATATTGTGGATTTTTTAAATATTTTAAGCACCTTTTTTAAATTAAATTTTTAGTCCTCTTTGGGGACTTGAACATGCCTTCATTTGATTGCTCATACTTTAGACTGCTCTAATATACTAATTCAATCTATGGGATTTCTACTAGGTTCCGATTAAGCCCTGCCGCAGTCTGTCATAGTAAACAATCAAAACACCATGATTTTCTTGCAAGGGTCTGATTGGACAGTAAAAACCCCCTCTAACCTCTTAGATACTGTAGTCACTATTGACTGGTATCAGAGTTAGCTCCGATCATGGTTATTGCAGCCAAGGGTCAGCTGAATTGCAATGCCGACACCCACTGTGCATAGAGCTAGCTTTTCCAATGACAACCATAGATCAGACCGATTCCTTTTTTTGCTTTTTCATCTGGAATTCTTGAAAAAAGTGTGCATTAGGTAAATCATATTCTAATATAATACATACAAAGTCTTTTACCTTAGCAGTTGATAAATCAAACTCTATTTTTAACCAAAAGTTAAATCCATAAATCTCCAATTTCCAAAAGTAGGTAAAAAAAAAACTCTCCTAACCTCCTCCTAACACATAATCTAATTTTAATCCTAACAGAAAATCCCAGTAAGAACTGTGAGAAAAACATCATGTTATCAATAGATTATAAAGAAGAAGATGAAGTTACCGGGCATCACTCTTCAGGAGAAAATCTATCATATAATCCTCCTAATCATGAGGAACCTGCCCCTGACCAATCACAGATTGCTGCCACAAGTACCGGGCAGAAATTGGAAAAATGGTTTCATTGTGGGGAATGTGGAAAACAGTTTAAACAAAGATCAAGTCTTAATGTCCACAGAAGAATTCACACAGGAGAGAGTCTATTTGCATGCTCAATGTGTTTGAAAATTTTTCCCAAAAAATCTAGTCTCATAAGACATGAGAGAATTCACACAGGAGAGAAACCGTTTCCATGTACAGAATGTGGGAAATGTTTTACAAATAAATCAGATCTTGTTAAACACAACAGAATTCACAAAGGAGAGAGGCCATATCCATGTTCAGAATGTGGGAAATGTTTTACACATAAATCAGATCTTGTTATACATATGAGAATTCACACAGGAGAGAGGCCGTATTCATGTGCAGAATGTGGGAAATCCTTTATTACGAAAACCAGACTTAAAGATCATCAGAGAATTCACACTGAAGAGAAACCATTTTCATGTTCAATATGTGGGAACTGCTTTAAATGTAAATCAGATCTTACTAAACATGAGGGAATTCACAAAAGGGAATTTGCATGCTCTATGTGTTTGAAATTTTTTGCCAAGAAAGCCAATCTCATTGTACATGAGAGAAGTCACACAGGAGAGAAGCCATATTCATGTCCAAAATGTGAAAAATGTTTTACAAATAAATCAGAACTTCTTGTGCATGAGCGAAGTCACACAGAAGAGAAGCCTTATTCATGTTCAAAATGTGGGAAATCCTATGCTACGAAAAGCAGACTTAATGTTCATCAGAGAATTCACAGTGAAGAGAAACCGTTTTCATGTTCAATATGTGGGAGCTGCTTTAAATGTAAATCAGGTCTTGCTAAACATGAAAAAATTCACATTGGAGCGAAGAGTTTTACATGTTCAGTGTGTTTGAAATGTTTTTCAAATAAACTTGGTCTCGTTATACATGAGAGAAGCCACACAGGAGAGAAGCCATTTTCATGTTCAGAATGCGGGAAAGGTTTTACAAATAAATCAGATCTGGTTAAACATCTGAGATATCACACAGGAGAGAAGCCATATCCATGTTCAGAATGTGGGAAGAGCTTTGTTACGAAAACCAAGCTTAAAGACCATCAGAGAATTCACACAGGGGAGAAGCCATATTCATGTTCAGTATGTGGGAAATGTTTTACAGAGAAAACATATCTTTCTAGACATGAAGACATTCACCTAGATACATCAAATATTATTATATGTCAAGAAAATATATCTGTATCGCAGTTATATCCATGTCCATAATGGGGGAAATGCATCTGTCAAACACCCGGATCCCTAGAGGAAAAGTATTGTGGATATGAGGAAGAGAAAAAGAGCATTGTTTACTGTCAGAGCAGTGAAGATGAATTGTCCCCATGAGCCTCGCTTCTTCTCACTGTATTCATACCTCCACCCACACCATAGGACAATCCAGAAGGACTCTCCATGTAGAGTTTTATGTCACGTAGACATGTCGATATTTGATCCTTATTAATACAGTATAGAAATACAACAGTGATGGGTATAGTAACAACAACTTACCATTAATTATAATAATTAGTTACACAAAACATTTCCAGATCTACCACGTCCTTATCTGCCTGGAATACAGGTTTCTTATGTA
Source organism: Bufo bufo (assembly GCF_905171765.1). Taxonomy (NCBI): domain Eukaryota; kingdom Metazoa; phylum Chordata; class Amphibia; order Anura; family Bufonidae; genus Bufo; species Bufo bufo. Next base: position 13,316,800 of record NC_053392.1, on the reverse strand, counting down.
TAATGGTGGCTTGATGCTGTTTGATTCTTCTATCTCTAGCAGGTTGTACCAGAAGTTGTCTCCTACGTGTTAATAAGTAAACGACAGTGTAGTCTTGCCCTGAAGTTTTCTCTGGACTGAAATCTGTGATGTTTGCATCGTCCCAGCACGTGACGGCCTCGACCGCAAGGGTGCAAATTTAGCATAAATCACATCAAACGCAGTCCACACACCCCTAATATAAGTTGACACCTCACAGGGTTATGAACAACGAGAGACCAGAGGTCCTGGATGAGAACAATGTAATTGTGTTACTATCCTCAGAGCAGGGATTTCACATGGACCGTTCCTGACACAGCCGGACAATCATCTCCCATCATCCTGCTCTGTACATTTTGTAGAACTTTGTAATGATCATAGATTTTCCAAATAAAATGGTTTTTTTCTTCTCCTTCTGTGTATATGCTTTTGTTATACTCTGTGTTTGGTGAACTACGTGGCCTCATGTACACCACTGTATTTTGTATCTGTGTCTGATCTGCATTTTTTGCAGATTGTACACAGATCCATTCATTTCTATAGGTCCGCAAAAAAACTGACAGCACACGGATGTCCTCGATGTGCCGTCCGTGTGTCCGTTATGCATATTATAGAATGTGTCTCTGCGGATACATGGTATAGTGTACCCACCACAAAGCATTGCCAGTGTGAATGTCACTGTACGTCATGGATATTATCCTGTGCACCAGGTCCCATAGGCTGAGTATGGAGAAGGAGGTTCCCTTTCACCACCGCTTCCTCTCTAGGAAGAAGTGAAGTTCAGTTTAGTGTGAGCTGCAGACGAGTACACAGCTAAGAAGTGACGCTGACCGGGAAATCATCTTACCCTGTGGATTACAAACCCAAAAGTGACAATCTATGTGCTAGGAAAAGCAAGAGAAGACAGCAGAAAGTTTAGCGACCACAAAGGAGGATTTTAGAGCATTGGTCAGAGAAGGTGTCATGAATCGTGGAAAGGAATGCTTTCAAGCATGGCCAGACCTTGTAGAAGTGTAGTGTTCCCAAACCTAACATTTCTTGAGGATCACAGAGGTCATCAGCATACCTTATCTCTGGTACCAGGGAGATCTAAAGACCATCACTACAACCCCCATTATGTAATACAACACACACTGAGTAATAGAAGAAGCACATTTACCAGATATATACAAAATCATAGGAAAATGACAGTCCACTGTGACAGAAGGCACCTGCTTACACCCTGGATATAGGATTCTCTGCATGGTGTGGGAGCAAACAAGCCTTGGGTTTCCATCATAGCCAAACGATAGAAAGGGCCCTCTGTTCAGAGAAGTATTCCACTGGGGATACTGATGAGAGGACAGAACTACAACTCCAAGCATGTCCAGACTATTATTAAGGTGCATCAGTAGACATTATAGGAAGAGTGGTATAACATAAGGGAACTACAACTCTCAGCATGACCACACTATTACTATGGGGCATCAGAAGACATTATAAGGAGCAGGATATAAGAGGACAGAGCTACAACTCCCAGAATTTCAGTGTTAATCCTCCTAGGACATATAAGGCATGTAAATTATAGTACCTGATCTTTGTCTACAAGTGACTCACCGGTGTTACTCCTCCTAGGACATATGATGTATGTAGATTATTAATACCCTGATCCTTCCCTACAAGTGACTCTCCAGTGTTACTCCTCCTATGACATATGATGTATATAGATTATTAGAACCTAATCCTTCTCTACCAGTGACTCCACCAGTATTACTCCTCCGAGGACATATAATGTATGTTGATTATTAGTACCTAATCCTTCTCTACAAGTGACTCTCCAGTGTTACTCCTCCGAGGACATATAATGTATGTAGATTATTAGTACCTGATCCTTTTCTACAAGTGACTCTCCAGTGTTACTCCTCCTAGGACATATGATATATGTAGATTATTAGTACCTGATCCTTCTCTACAAGTTACTCTGCAGTGTTACTCCCTATAGGACATATGATGTATGGAGATTATTAGTACCTGATCCTTCTCTACAAGTGACTGTCCAGTGTTACTCCTCCTAGAACATATGATTAGTGATTGACGAACATCGGCTGGGACAATTCGCAAACGCGATCAAATGTTTGTGAACCGCAAGTTCACGGCGGGCCCCATTCACTTTAATGTCATGCGAACCTGAAAAACCTTCAGATCACATTTGCAGCCACCAAATATTTACTAGAACTGCACAAATAAATCGTCCCACAACATGGACAGAAACATACTAGAGGGGGATCAATGACAAAAATTCCCACAAAAAATATGTATTTTAACCACCTCAACCCCTATAGTTTAAACACCCTTAAAGACCAGGCCACTTTTTACACTTCTAACCTACACTACTTTCACCGTTTATTGCTCGGTCATGCAACTTACCACCCAAATGAATTTTACCTCCTTTTCTTCTCACTAATAGAGCTTTCATTTGGTGGTATTTCATTGCTGCTGACATTTTTACTTTTTTTGTTATTAATCGAAATTTAACGATTTTTTTGCAAAAAAATGAAATTTTTCACTTTCAGTTGTAAAATTTTGCAAGAAAAACGACATCCATATATAAATTTTGCTCTAAATTTATTGTTCTACATGTCTTTGATAAAAAAAAAAATGTTTGGGTAAAAAAAAAAATGGTTTGGGTAAAAGTTATAGCGTTTACAAACTATGGTACAAAAATGTGAATTTCCGCTTTTTGAAGCAGCTCTGACTTTCTGAGCACCTGTCATGTTTCCTGAGGTTCTACAATGGCCAGACAGTACAAACACCCCAAAAATGACCCCATTTCGGAAAGTAGACACCCTAAGGTATTCGCTGATGGGCATAGTGAGTTCATAGAACTTTTTATTTTTTGTCACAAGTTAGCGGAAAATTATGAATTTTTTTTTTTTTCTTACAAAGTCTCATATTCCACTAACTTGTGACAAAAAATAAAAAGTTCTATGAACTCACTATGCCCATCAGCGAATACCTTTGGGTGTCTTCTTTCCAAAATTGGGTCACTTGTGGGGTAGTTATACTGCTCTGGCATTCTAGGGGCCCAAATGTGTGGTAAGGAGTTTGAAATCAAATTCTGTAAAAAATGGCCAGTGAAATCCGAAAGGTGCTCTTTGGAATGTGGGCCCCTTTTCCCACCTAGGCTGCAAAAAAGTGTCACACATGTGGTATCTCCGTATTCAGGAGAAGTTGGGGAATGTGTTTTGGGGTGTCATTTTACATATACCCATGCTGGGTGAGATAAATATCTTGGTCAAATGCCAACTTTGTATAAAAAAATGGGAAAAGTTGTCTTTTGCCAAGATATTTCTCTCACCCAGCATGGGTATATGTAAAATGACACCCCAAAACACATTCCCCAACTTCTCCTGAATACGGAGATACCACATGTGTGACACTTTTTTGCAGCCTAGGTGGGCAACGGGGCCCACATTCCAAAGAGCACCTTTCGGATTTCACCGGCCATTTTTTACAGAATTTGATTTCAAACTCCTTACCACACATTTGGGCCCCTAGAATGCCAGGGCAGTATAACTACCCCACAAGTGACCCCATTTTGGAAAGAAGACACCCCAAGGTATTCGCTGAGGGGCATAGTGAGTTCATGGAAGTTTTTTTTTTTTGTTACAAGTTAGTGGAATATGAGACTTTGTAAGGAAAAAAATAAAAAATAATAAATCATCATTTTCCGCTAACTTGTGACAAAAAATATAAAATTCTAGGAACTCGCCATGCCCCTCACGGAATACCTTGGGATGTCTTCTTTCCAAAATGGGGTCACTTGTGGGGTAGTTATACTGCCCTGGCATTTTCCAGGGGCCCTAATGTGTGGTAAGTAGGTAAATGACGTGTGAAATCCTAAAGGTGCTCTTTGGAATGTGGGCCCCTTTGCCCACCTAGGCTGCAAAAAAGTGTCACACGTGGTATCGCCGTATTCAGGAGAAGTTGGGCAATGTGTTTTGGGGTGTCTTTTTACATATACTCATGCTGGGTGAGAGAAATATCTCGGCAAAAGACAACTTTTCCCATTTTTTTATACAAAGTTGGTATTTGACCAAGATATTTATCTCACCCAGCATGGGTATATGTAAAATGACACCCCAAAACACATTGCCCAACTTCTCCTGAGTACGGCGATACCAGATGTGTGACACTTTTTTGCAGCCTAGATGCGTAAAGGGGCCCACATTCCTTTTATGAGGGCATTTTTAGACATTTGGATCCCATACTTCTTCTCACGCTTTAGGGCCCCTAAAATGCCAAGGCAGTATAAATACCCCACATGTGACCCCATTTTGGAAAGAAGACACCCCAAGGTATTCAATGAGGGGCATGGCGAGTTCATAGCATTTTTTTTTTTTTTGGCACAAAAATTTCAATCTTTCATGGACTCAATATGCCCCTCACGGAATACCTGGGGGTGTCTTCTTTCCGAAATGGGGTCACTTGTGGGGTATTTATACTGCCCTGGCATTCTAGGGGCCCTAAAGCGTGAGAAGAAGTCTGGAATATAAATGTTTAAAAAATTTTACGCATTTGGATTCCATGAGGGGTATGGTGAGTTCATGTGAGATTTTATTTTTTGACACAAGTTAGTGGAATATGAGACTTTGTAAGGAAAAAATATATATTTCCGCTAACTTGGGCCAAAAAAATGTCTGAATGGAGCCTTACAGGGGGGTGATCAATGACAGGGGGGTGATCAATGACAGGGGGGTGATCAATGACAGGGGGTGATCACGGAGTCTATATGGGGTGATCACCCCCCTGTCATTGATCACCCCCCTATAAGGCTTCATTCAGACGTCCGTATGTGTTTTGCGGATGCGATCCATGTATCCGTGGATCCGTAAAAATCATACGGACATCTGAATGCAGCCTGACAGGGGGGGTGATCAATGACAGGGAAGGTGATCAATGACAAGGGGGTGATCAGGGAGTCTATATGGGGTGATCACCACAGTCATTGATCACGCCCCTGTAAGGCTCCATTCAGACGTCCGTATGCGTTTTGCGGATCCGATCCATCTATCAGTGGATCCGTAAAAATCATGCGGACGTCTGAATGGAGCTTTACAGGGGGGTGATCAATGACAGGGGGGTAATCAGGGAGTCTATATGGGGTGATCACCACAGTCATTGATCACGCCCCTGTAAGGCTCCATTCAGACGTCCGTATGCGTTTTGCGGATCCGATCCATCTATCAGTGGATCCGTAAAAATCATGCGGACGTCTGAATGGAGCTTTACAGGGGGGTGATCAATGACAGGGGGGTAATCAATGACAGGGGGGTGATCAGGGAGTCTATATGGGGTGATCACCACAGTCATTGATCACGCCCCTGTAAGGCTCCATTCAGACGTCCGTATGCGTTTTGCAGATCCGATCCATCAGTGGATCCGTAAAAATCATGCGGACATCTGAATGGAGCTTTACAGGGGGGTGATCAATGACAGGGGGGTAATCAATGACAGGGGGGTGATCAGGGAGTCTATATGGGGTGATCACCACAGTCATTGATCACGCCCCTGTAAGGCTCCATTTAGACGTCCGTATGCGTTTTGCGGATCCGATCCATCTATCAGTGGATCCGTAAAAATCATGCGGACATCTGAATGGAGCTTTACAGGGGGGTGATCAATGACAGGGGGGTGATCAGGGAGTCTATATGGGGTGATCAGGGGTGATCAGTGATTGATAAGGGGTTAATAAGTGACAGGGGGGGTGTAGTGTAGTGTAGTGGTGTTTGGTGCTACTTTACTGAGCTACCTGTGTCCTCTGGTGGTCGATCCAAACAAAGGGGACCACCAGAGGACCAGGTAGCAGGTATATTAGACGCTGTTATCAAAACAGCGTCTAATATACCTGTTAGGGGTTAAAAAAAATCACATCTCCAGCCTGCCAGCGAACGATCGCCGCTGGCAGGCTGGAGATCCACTCTCTTACCTTCCGATCCTGTGAACGCGCGCGCCTGTGTGCGCGTGTTCACAGGAAATCTCGCGTCTCGCGGGAGGACGCGCCGGCGCGTCCACCCAGAAGAGCAGGGCCGCCGCAAAGACGCAATCCTGCGTACGGCGGTCCTGAGGAGGTTAATCATGGGTCGTTTTTATGCATCTTAAGGGGAAACTCTCAAAAATGTGCCCTGCTGGAGCCTAGAAAAATGTTACTTTAGGCCACGGGAGTACGGGCCCTAAAAATTAGGCATTCACCACAAAAAATAAATTTGTGATTATGTGGCTCGAGGTACATTATGCGGTCACTGAATAACAATTTTACTGTAGCCCACTGGAGTACAGGCCCCAAACATTAGGCATTCACCGGACAGAAAACATCAAGTGATTATGTGTCTGGAGGTATATTAGACGGTCATTGGATATCAATTTTACTGCAGGCCAGTACAAATACATGTCAAATACATATGTTTAAAAGAACTAAAAATATAAAATTGGATTAAAAACATGGCAAACGAAATCCCCCAGGATTATGGGCCCTCTCATCAGCCAGGCCTCATTTGTTCCCAAAGGACTTGAACTAACTTGAACTCCTGGTCTAATTCGTGCCATTTTGGGATGTTAAATGTCTGTGTATTGAAAAGGGTTGTGACATTGTATGTTTAAATGGTGATTGTCCCCACACGTGTATTGGTGATTTCCCTTTGTCTTGAGAGATAATTGGATTACTCCTCGGGTGTCTCCAGGGCCGAGAGGAGGAAACCATGATGCATTGTGGGTATGTATTGTCTCTGTGTATCCTGCAGTGCTGCATATCTGTCCTGTGTCACAGTCTTCATTCTGGTCCCCTAGGGGCGTGTACACCAGATGGGCTTGGTTGTTTTATACCTCCCTGTGGGCGGACCTGTATTTGCAACAACTGTAATAAAAACCAGGCTGGGTGTGCCAGCACCTGAGACCACTGCTTGACCCTCAACACGGAGCCTTGTCTCGTTATTGGGGGGATCCACTGTATGCTGTTAGAGACTGATTGCCAGGAGTGTAAGCTGATCCCTGTTCGTCTGCTAGCAGCTATTCGTGAGGTTCCAGTTTGGAGTGCTATTTTGTATCCAGTTCGGGAGTTTGGTGTTCTGCAGTAGCTGTGCCTGTCTCTCAGAAAGGGGCATATCGCCTAAACGGATTTTAACCCCTTGTCTGCTGAAACGGTCCGTTACAGACGGTGATTGGATAACAATTTTACTGTAGGCCAGTACAAATACATGTCAAATACATATGTTTAAAAGAACTAAAAATATAAAATTGGATTAAAAACATGGCTAACTAAATCCCCTCTCTTGAATAAACCCCAAATGAAATAGGTGAAATTTGATAACAAGTGTTTGTCACAGGTGTTGAATTCCTCAGAGACCCCAACAATTAGGCATTCAACGTACAGAAAAGATCAAGTGATTATGTGGCTGGAGGTACAGTCAGGTCCATAAATATTGGGACATCGACACAATTTTAACATTTTTGGCTCTATACACCACCACAATGGATTTGAAATGAAACGAACAAGATGTGCTTTAACTGCAGACTGTCAGCTGTAATTTGAGGGTATTTACATCCAAATCAGGTGAACTGTGCAGGAATTACAACAGTTTGCATATGTGCCTCCCACTTGTTAAGGGACCAAAAGTAATGGGACAGACTAATAATCATAAATCAAACTCACTTTTTACTACTTGGTTGCAAATCCTTTGCAGTCAATTACAGCCTGAAGTTTGGAACGCATAGACATCACCAGACGCTGGGTTTCATCCCTGGTGATGCTCTGCCAGGAATCTACTGCAACTGTCTTCAGTTCCTGGTTGTTCTTGGGGCATTTTCCCTTCAGTTTTGTCTTCAGCAAGTGAAATGCATGCTCAATCGGATTCAGGTCAGGTGATTGACTTGGCCATTGCAGAACATTCCACTTCTTTCCCTTAAAAAACTCTTTGGTTGCTTTTGCAGTATGCTTTGGGTCATTGTCCATCTGCACTGTGAAGCGCCGTCCATTCTGAAGCATATGGCTGAATATGAGCCGATAATATTGCCCGAAACACTTCAGCATTCATCCTGCTGCTTTTCTCAGCAGTCATATCAATAAATACAAGAGAACCAGTTCCATTGGCAGCCATACATGCCCACGCGATGACACTACCACCACCATGCTTCACTGATGAGGTGGTATGCTTACGATCATGAGCAGGTCCTTTCCTTCTCCATACTCTTCTCTTCCCATCACTCTGGTACAAGTTAATCTTGGTCTCATCTGTCCATAGGATGTTGTTCCAGAACTGTGAAGGCTTTTTTAGATGTCGCTTGGCAAACTCTAATCTGGCCTTCCTGTTTTTGAGGCTCACTAATGGTTTACATCTTGTGGTGAACCCTCTGTATTCACTCTGGTGAAGTCTTCTCTTGATTGTTGACTTTGACACACATACACCTACCTCTTGGAGAGTGTTCTTGATCTGGCCAACTGTTATGAAGGGTGTTTTCTTCACCAGGGAAAGAATTCTTCGGTCATCCACCACAGTTGTTTTCCGTGGTCTTCCGGGTCTTTTGGTGTTGCTGAGCTCACCCATGCATTCCTTCTTTTTAAGAATGTTCCAAGCAGTTGTTTTGGCCACGCCTAATGTTTTAGCTATCTCTCTGATGGGTTTGTTTTGTTTTTTCAGCCTAATGATGGCTTGCTTTACTAATAGTGAAAGCTCTTTGGATCTCATCTTCAGAGTTGACAGCAACAGATTCCAAATGCAAATAGCACACTTGAAATGAACTCTGGACCTTTTATCTGCTCATTGTAATTGGGATAATGAGGGAATAACACACCTGGCCATGGAACAGCTGAGAAGGCAATTGTCCCATTACTTTTGGTTCCTTAACAAGTGGGAGGCACATATGTAAACTGTTGTAATTCCTACACCGTTCACCTGATTTGGATGTAAATACCCTCAAATTAAAGCTGACAGTCTGCAGTTAAAGCACATCTTGTTTGTTTCATTTCATATCCTTTGTGGTGAATAGAGCCAAAAATGTTACAATTGTGTCGATGTCCCAATATTTATGGACCTGACTGTATATTAGACGGTCATTGGATACCAATTTTACTGCAGGCCAGTGGAGTACAGGCCCCAAACATTAGGCATTCACCGGACAGAAAAGGCCTTTTATGCCGCTGTATTTACATAAGACGGACCATTCTTTGTTCTGAGTGATGGCGGATATGTGTGGATTGGCATGAGGAAATTCAATTAAAAGTGGTCGTCACAGGTGTTGAATTTCTGTGAGGTAGTCCACACTGTCTGAGCTAGGCGAATGCGCTTATCGGTCACGATCCCCCCTGCTGCACTGAACGTCCTTTCGGACAGGACACTCGACAAGTTCCATGGCAAATTGTGCCAGCTCTGGCCACAGATCAAGCCTGCACACCCAGTAGTCCAGGGGTCTCAGAGCTTCCACATTGGCCGTTAACCCGATGTAGTCGGACACCGGTTGCTCTAGGCGCTCCCTAAGGCTGGATGCGGAGGGCGGCTGTTGATGGGTTGGCTTCAAGAATTATCTCATATCCGAAGTGACCAACACATCTTCAAACCGCCCTCTTCTTGCATGCGCGGTAGAATTGGTACCCGCAACTGTTTCTCTGTGGGTGGAAATTCCTCTGCCAGCGCCCTCAACAGCAGAATGCAGAATCTCTCGCAGCAAGGCCTGGAAATTCTGCATTCTGACAGCCCTCTGTGATTCTGGTAAAATGTCCGCCATTCTGTGTTTGTACCGGGGGTCTAAGTACAAAGATGTGGAGGTGCCAACTTCTAATATTTTATTTTATTCAGAATAGAACATAAATCACGGAACAAAAGTTTAAACTGAGAAAATTTACCATTTTAAGGGAAAAATATGTTGAATCAGAATTTCATGGTGTCAACAAATCCCCAAAAAGTTGGGACAAGGCCATTTTCACCACTGTGTGGCATCTCCCCTTCTTACAACACTCAACAGACGTCTGGGGACCGAGGAGACCAGTTTCTCAAGTTTAGAAATAGGAATGCTCTCCCATTCTTGTCTAATACAGGCCTCTAACTGTTCAATCGTCTTGGGCCTTCTTTGTTGCACCTTCCTCTTTATGATGTGCCAAATGTTCTCTACAGGGAGTGCAGAATTATTAGGCAAGTCGTATTTTTGAGGATTAATTTTATTATTGAACAACAACCATGTTCTCAATGAACCCAAAAAACTCATTAATATCAAAGCTGAATATTTTTGGAAGTAGTTTTTAGTTTGTTTTTAGTTTTAGCTATTTTAGGGGGATATCTGTGTGTGCAGGTGACTATTACTGTGCATAATTATTAGGCAACTTAACAAAAACAAATATATACCCATTTCAATTATTTATTTTTACCAGTGAAACCAATATAACATCTCAACATTCACAAATATACATTTCTGACATTCAAAAACAAAACAAAAACAAATCAGTGACCAATATAGCCACCTTTCTTTGCAAGGACACTCAAAAGCCTGCCATCCATGGATTCTGTCAGTGTTTTGATCTGTTCACCATCAACATTGCGTGCAGCAGCAACCACAGCCTCCCAGACACTGTTCAGAGAGGTGTACTGTTTTCCCTCCTTGTAAATCTCACATTTGATGATGGACCACAGGTTCTCAATGGGGTTCAGATCAGGTGAACAAGGAGGCCATGTCATTAGATTTTCTTCTTTTATACCCTTTCTTGCCAGCCACGCTGTGGAGTACTTGGACGCGTGTGATGGAGCATTGTCCTGCATGAAAATCATGTTTTTCTTGAAGGATGCAGACTTCTTCCTGTACCACTGCTTGAAGAAGGTGTCTTCCAGAAACTGGCAGTAGGACTGGGAGTTGAGCTTGACTCCATCCTCAACCCGAAAAGGCCCCACAAGCTCATCTTTGATGATACCAGCCCAAACCAGTACTCCACCTCCACCTTGCTGGCGTCTGAGTCTGACTGGAGCTCTCTGCCCTTTACCAATCCAGCCACCGGCCCATCCATCTGGCCCATCAAGACTCACTCTCATTTCATCAGTCCATAAAACCTTAGAAAAATCAGTCTTGAGATATTTCTTGGCCCAGTCTTGACGTTTCAGCTTGTGTGTCTTGTTCAGTGGTGGTCGTCTTTCAGCCTTTCTTACCTTGGCCATGTCTCTGAGTATTGCACACCTTGTGCTTTTGGGCACTCCAGTGATGTTGCAGCTCTGAAATATGGCCAAACTGGTGGCAAGTGGCATCTTGGCAGCTGCACGCTTGACTTTTCTCAGTTCATGGGCAGTTATTTAGCGCCTTGGTTTTTCCACACGCTTCTTGCGACCCTGTTGACTATTTTGAATGAAACGCTTGATTGTTCGATGATCACGCTTCAGAAGCTTTGCAATTTTAAGAGTGCTGCATCCCTCTGCAAGATATCTCACTATTTTAGACTTTTCTGAGCCTGTCAAGTCCTTATTTTGACCCATTTTGCCAATGGAAAGGAAGTTGCCTAATAATTATGCACACCTGATATAGGGTGTTGATGTCATTAGACCACACCCCTTCTCATTACAGAGATGCACATCACCTAATATGCTTAATTGGTAGTAGGCTTTCGAGCCTATACAGCTTGGAGTAAGACAACATGCATAAAGAGGATGATGTGGTCAAAATACTCATTTGCCTAATAATTCTGCACTCCCTGTATAGGTGAAAGATCTGGACTGCAGACTGGCCATTTCAGTACCCGGATCCTTCTCCTACGCAGCCATGATGTTGTGATTGATGCAGAATGTGGTCTGGCATTATCTTGTTGAAAAATGCAGGGTCTTCCCTGAAAGAGATGACGTCTGGATGGGAGCATATGTTGTTCTAGAACCTGAATATATTTTTCTGCATTGATGGTGCCTTTCCAGACATGCAAGCTGCCCATGCCACACGCACTCATGCAACCCCATACCATCAGAGATGCAGGCTTCAGAACTGAGCGTTGATAACAACTTGGGTTGTCCTTGTCCTCTTTGGTCCGGGTGACATGGCGTCCCAGATTTCCAAAAAGAACTTCGAATCGTGACTCGTCTGACCACAGAACAGTCTATCATTTTGCCGCACTCCATTTTAAATGATCCCTGGCCCAGTAAAAAAGCCTGAGCTTGTGGATCTTGCTTAGAAATGGCTTCTTCTTTGCACTGTAGAGTTTCAGCTGGCAACGGCGGATGGCACGGTGGATTGTGTTCACTGACAATAGTTTCTAGAAGTATTCCTGAGCCCATTCTGTGATTTCCTTTACAGTAGCATTCCTGTTTGTGGTGCAGTGTCGTTTAAGGGCCCGGAGATCACGGGCATCCAGTATGGTTTTACGGCCTTGACCCTTACGCACAGAGATTGTTCTAGATTCTCTGAATCTTCGGATGATGTTATGCACAGTTGATGATGATAGATGCAAAGTCTTTGCAATTTTTCGCTGGGTAACACCTTTCTGATATTGCTCCACTATCTTTCTGTGCAACATTGTGGGAATTGGTGATCCTGTACCCATCTTGGCTTCTGAGAGACACTGCCACTCTGAGAAGCTCTTTTTATACCCAATCATGTTGCCAATTGACCTAATTAGTGTTAATTGGTCTTCCAGCTCTTCGTTATGCTCAAATTTACTTTTTCCAGCCTCTTATTGCTACTTGTCCCAACTTATTGGGGATTTGTTGACACCATGAAAATTGGAATCAACGTATTTTTCCTTTAGAATGATACATTTACTCGGATTAAACGTTTGATCTGTCATCTACGTTCTATTACAAATAAAATATTGACATTTGCCATCTCCACATCATTGCATTCAGTTTTTATTCACAATTTGTTTAGTGTCCCAACTTTTTTGGAATCCGGTTTGTACGTTCCCACCCAGTACTGGTCCTTGCCCTTTATGCTTTTTATACGGGGGTCCCTCTTCAAACACTGGAGCATGAAGGACCCCTTTTGCACTAAACTGGAAGCGGTGGAGCGCCCTGGCTCCTGCTCATTGCCCAGGAGAATGTCGTCCTCTGTCTCCTCCCCCCAGCCACGGACAACACCAGGGATCCCTGAAAAGTTTAAAGCCTGCTTTTCTTGCTCCTCCTCCTCCCCCAGGCACCATCCTCCTCTGACTCCTCTTCAGACTCTTGTTGACTTGTCTCCGATGGAGTAGCCCCCCCTGGGAACTTATTCAGCATTGCGACTTCCTCATCTTCCAGCTCCTGCCCCTCGACGGCTTGATCAATGACACAAAGCAATGCATGCTCCAGAAAGAAGGCGTAAGGTACGATATTACTAATGGCGCCCTGGCTGCAACTGACCAGGTTGGTGATCTCATCAAATGGCCGCAGAAGTCTGCATGCGTCGTGCATGATTAGCCACTGGCGCGGTGAAAAGAAACCAAGCTCCCAGAACCTGTCCTGCTGCAGAGTTTGTACAGGTAGTCGTTAATGGCACGTTGCTGCTGGAGCAGCCTATCAAGCATATACAAGGTGGAATTCCAGTGCGTCGGGCTGTCACAAATCAGATGTCTGATGGGCAGGTGGTGTCGCCCCTGAACATCAGCAAGGCGAGCCATGGCCGTGTAAGATCTTCTAAAATGGCCAGAGATTTTTCTGGCCTGCCGCAAGATGTCCTGGACCTTGGGGTATTTGGCAAATCGCTGCACGACGAAGTTCAGGATGTGTGCCATGCATGGCACGTGTCATTTTTCCCTGTTTCAGCGCACTCAGCAGATTGGCACCGTTGTTGCACACCACTTTACCAACTGTCAAATTGAGTGGGGTTAGCCACTGATCGGCCTGTGAACGCAGAGCTGAAAGCAGTGCAGGACCGGTGTGGCTCTTGGTTTCCAGGCACAATAGCCGCAGCATAGCATGGCAACGTCTCATCTGGCACGTCGAATAGGTTCTGAGAAGCTTGGGGGTGCAGCGGAAGAGGCGGTAGCAGTGGAAAAGGAGGAGTCAGCCAAGGAGGGGACGGAGGATGGAGTAGGAGGAGGAGAAGAAGAGGCAGGCCTGCATGCAATCCGTGGTGGTAACACTAAATCCACACGGGTGCCAAGGGTTGCATGCTTGACAGCCGTCAGAATGTTTACCAGTGGGCAGTAAAAGTTATGTACCTTCCCTGCCCATGTTTGCTAGACCACATGTCTGTGGTCAGATGTATCTTGGCACCGACACTGTGTGCCAGAGATACATTCACGCTATATTGCTTCTGGGAGAAATATTTCCTTCCGGGGACCTGCAATTGCGGTGTGCTAATGGCCACACTGTCATGCCCTGCTCAGGTTATATGCGGAGGTCTGCCAGGTTAGCAGCACGTGTGTAGCCTTTTGTTTTTGTTTTGGAGTTGAGCTGTATCCGCCTCCCTTCAGGTGCACTGGGTGGGGTCGTTGGTTTGAGTTTAAATTACGCACACTCCCAGTGTCCTGTGCAGGTTATAGCTTCTGTCTTGTTCAGGGGAAGGAAGGAAGGATTTGCTGTTCCTGCTTAGTAACAAGATAAGTTGGTTTTGCTTTCTTGTGGTTGTCTGTCTAGGCTGTTAGAGAGACGCCTGCCCCCTCCAGGTCCTGAGGGAGCAGGCTGCCTCTTTCCCCCTTTCACCATCCTAGGGATTTTAGGGAATCTTCAGCCCAGGCACGGGGACACGTTTATTACCACCTTCAGGGTCTGAACGTGGGCATAGAAGTCTAGGGAGAGCTGGTAGGGATTTGTCAGGGGGTGACCTTTATCCCCAGCTTCTTGCCTAGACACTTGTTTGGTGGTATTCTGTGCATCTTGTATCCTGTCCACCGTGACATTATAACCCGCTAATACTTTGAATGCCATTTCTCAGCTGTTTTGAGATGGAGTCAATTGATGCGCTAGTTGATCGCATGCAGGGATTATCCCTAGAGGTTGCTGATCTGCGTAATTCGGTCACACGGTGTCCAGAATGCTCTGGCATCAGGTGCAATAGGAGGAAGTCAAATTTATGGGGAGCCTAAAGTCGCTCTCCCTGATAGATTTGCAGGGGGTGTGGATGACTTTATCCACTTTAAAGAGTCATGCAAGCTGTATTTTCGGCTGTGTCCATCTTTGCCTGGTGATGAGAGTCAGAGGGTAGGGATAATCATATCCCTGCTTAAAGGGGACGCGCAATCCTGGGCCTTTTCTCTGCCGTCCGGTTCTCTGGCCCTCCGGTCGGTGGAAGAATTTTTTACAGCCTTGGGATTAATTTATGATGATCCAGATCGGGTCTCGATGGCGGAATCCAAATTGCGTAATTTATTGCAAGGTGAACATACTGCAGAGGCTTACTGCGTTGAGTTTAGGAGATGGGCTACTGAGTCAGAGTGGAATGACCCCGCGTTACGTAGTCAGTTTTGTCAGGGGTTATCTGAGAGATTGAAAGATACCCTTGCTTTTCATGAATACCCAGATACATTAGAGAATGCTATGTCTTTGGAAGTACGGTTAGATAGACGTATTAGAGAGAGGTGTAAGGTTCCCTCCGCGCAAGGGATCCCTTATGTGAGTGGTTTCATCTCACCTGCTCCCCAGGGTGATATGACATGTAACTCTGGGGTAGGGGGGAACCCATGCAGCTCGGTCAGGTGTCTATCCGTTCTGGTAGTAGGAACTTTAGGAGGTTGCATAAACTATGTTATTACTGTGGAAAAAGTGGTCATTTTATTTTTGCTTGTCCTTTTGTTAAACCGCATCTTGATGAGAAAGAATCACAAAGAGGTTTACTTAAAGAAAAAAAAAAAAACATCCCTGACTCTTGGTAGTGTGAATGGGGTGGTGGAGCAAGCAGGTATGCAAGCTCCCTGTAATACTCGTTTTCTCCTTCCAGCTATGGTGGCGCTAGACTCAAGAAAATTTATTGTTGAAGTATTCATTGACTGTGGTGCTGGGGTAAACCTTATTGACTTTCTTTTTCTTCAAAATCTGGGTCTAAGTACTTGCACTTTAGAAAGAGAGATTCCGGTTTTTGCAATTGATTTTTCCCCTCTTTCTCAAAAGAGTCTCACTCATATTGCTCATGGTATTCAGTTAAGGGTGGGTGATTCACATGTTGAGATCATGTCTTGTTTTGTCATGAAGGACTTGCCCGCTCCTATAGTCTTAGGTTTACCATGGTTGACACAACATAACCCAATTATAGATTGGCAAGCAAGACAGATCATTGGTTGGAGTGAATTTTGTTTGGACAATTGTCTTGAGACATCTATCTCTGGTGTGTCTACTATGGCTTTTCCTCAGTATCTCTCAGATTTTGCGGATGTCTTTTCGGAGGGTGGGGCTCAGGAATTGCCCTCTCATTGTGTCTATGATTGTCCAGTTAATCTCATCCCAGGGGCTAAGTTGCCTAAGTCTCGGCTTTACAATCTCTCTCAACCTGAAAGAGAGGTCATGCGGAAGTATATTGCCGAGAGTTTGGAAAAAGGTCATATTAGGCCATCTAAGTCTCCGGTTGCAGTTGGTTTATTCTTTGTAAAGAAAAAGGATGGATCGCTGAGACCTTGTTTGGATTTCCGGGAATTGAACCGCATTATGGTCCGTGATCCGTATCCCCTTCCTTTGATCTCCGATCTTTTTGATCAAATTTTTGGAGCCAAGGTGTTCTCCAAGTTGGATTTAAGAGGGGCCTACAATCTGATCAGAATCAAGGAAGGGGATGAGTGGAAAACGGCCTTCAACACGCACGAGGGTCATTTCGAGAATCTGGTTATGCCTTTTGGGTTAATTAACGCGCCAGCGGTATTTCAGTGATTCGTCAATGACATTTTCCATCATTTTGTGGGGAGGTTCGTGGTAGTTTACTTGGATGACATTCTAATTTACTCTCCTGATCTGAAGACCCATCAGGATCACGTGAGACAGGTTTTGTCGATCCTTCGGGAGAATAAATTATATGCCAAATTGGAGAAATGTGTGTTTTCTCTGCAGGAGCTTCAGTTTCTGGGATATCTGCTTTCTGACTCTGGTTTTCGTATGGACCCCGAAAAGGTCCGGGCGGTTCTGGAATGGGACCGACCGGAGAATCAGAAAGCTTTGATGCGGTTTTTGGGGTTTACTAATTATTATAGAAAATTTATCTTGAACTACTCTACCATTGTAAAACCCCTGACCGATATGACTAAGAAGGGCGTCGACGTCTCTGTCTGGTCGGATGAGGCATTGCAGGCCTTTTCAGCTATTAAGGAATGTTTTGCGTCTGCTCCCATTCTGGTGCAGGCCGATGTGTCTCAGCCATTCGTGGTGGAGGTTGATGCATCAGAAGTGGGGGTTGGAGCAGTGCTGTCGCAGGGTTCATCTCCTGGCAAATGGGTTCCGTGTGCTTTTTTTTCCAAGAAGCTCTCGGTCGCCGAGAGGAATTATGATGTAGGAGATAGGGAATTGCTGGCCATCAAATTGGAATGGCGTCACTGGTTGGAGGGGGTGTCTCATCCCGTTACGGTATATACTGATCACAAGAATTTGGCTTACCTGCAATCTTGCCAAGCGTCTGAATCCTAGACAGGCTAGATGGTCACTGTTCTTTACCAGGTTCAATTTTGTGGTTACTTTTCGCCCGGGGGCTAAAAACGTCAAGGCAGATGCGTTGTCTTGCAGTTTTCCTGGGGGATGTGATTCAGAGGATCCTGCTCTGATTTTGGCTGATGGGGTGGTGGTATCCGCTCTGTACCCCGAATTGGAGATGGAGGTGTTGGAAGCCCAGGAGGGGGCTCCTGGTTCTTGTCCCCCAGGGAGGTTGTTTGTTCCTGATGGACTGCGATACAAGGTATTCAAGGAACATCACGATACTGTCCTTGCTGGACATCCTGGTGGTAAGTCCACCTTTGATCTTGTGTCCCGGAGGTTCTGGTGGCCCGGGTTACATAAGAGTGTTGAGGATTACGTAGCAGCTTGTGAAACCTGTGCACGGTCAAAGGTTGCTCACACTCGACCTTCTGGTTCACTTCTTCCTTTGTCTATTCCGTCTCGTCCTTGGACGCACTTGTCTATGGACTTTATTATGGATCTGCCGAGTTCCTCCGGGAAAACAGTAATTTTGGTGGTTGTTGACCGTTTTAGTAAAATGGCTCACTTTGTATCGTTAGCTAGTCTGCCCAATGCCAGGACTCTTGCTCAGATTTTTGTTGATAATATCGTGAAATTACATGGCATTCCCTCGGATGTGGTTTCTAATAGGGGCACTCAGATTGTCTCCAGGTTTTGGAGGGCGTTCTGCTCTCGGCTTGGCATTCAACTTTCGTTCTCTTCGGCTTTTCATCTGCAGTCGAATGGGCAGACAGAGCGTACTAATCAAAACCTGGAGACCTACTTGAGGTGCTTTGTGGCTGAGAATCAGGAGGACTGGTCCTCATTCTTATCCCTAGCAGAGTTTGCTTTAAATAACCGTAGGCAGGAGTCCACAGGTAAGTCGCCATTTTTTGGTGCATACGGTTTTCAACCTCAGTTTGGTACTTTTTCTGGAACTAGTTCCTCTGGGATGCCAGAGGAGGAGAGATTTTCTTCTGCCTTGTCTTCTATCTGGCGGAGGATCCAAGTAAATTTGGAGAAGATGGGTGAGAGGTATAAGCGAATGGCTGACAAGAGACGTATGACTGGTGCCGACCTGTGTGTGGGTGATCTGGTGTGGTTATCTACTAAAAATATTAAACTGAGAGTACCATCTTGGAAACTGGGTCCAAGATTTATTGGACCTTACAAAATATCTGCGGTGGTCAATCCAGTAGCGTTTCGTCTGGATCTTCCGCAGACTTGGAGGATCCATGATGTGTTCCACAGGTCTTTACTGAAGAAATATGTGAAACCAGTGGAACCATCGCCATTGCCTCCTCCCCCTGTTCTGGTTGATGGAAATTTAGAGTTCGAGATCTCTAGGGTTCTCGACTCAAGAGTTCTTCGGGGTTCCCTTCAGTACCTGGTACACTGGAGGGGATACAGCCCTGAGGAGAGGATGTGGGTTCCGGCTGTGGATGTTAGTGCCAGCCGACTGGTGAGGGCTTTTCACAGATCCCACCCGGATAAAGTTGGGCCGGGGTGTCCGGAGGTCACCCGTAGAAGGGGGGGGGTACTGTCATGCCCTGCTCAGGTTATGTGCGGAGGTCTGCCAGGTTAGCAGCATGTGTGTAGCCTTTTGTTTTGGAGTTGAGCTGTATCCGCCTCCCTTCAGGTGCACTGGGTGGGGTCGTTGGTTTGAGTTTAAATTACGCCCACTCCCAGTGTCCTGTGCGGGTTATAGCTTCTGTCTTGTTCAGAGGAAGGAAGGAAGGATTTGCTGTTCCTGCTCAGTAACAAGATAAGTTGGTTTTGCTTTCTTGTGGTTGTCTGTCTAGGCTGTTAGAGAGATGCCTGCCCCCTCCAGGTCCTGAGGGAGCAGGCTGCCTCTTTCCCCCTTTCACCATCCTAAGGTTTCTAGGGAATCTTCAGCCCAGGCACGGGGATACGTTTATTCCCACCTTCAGGGTCTGAACGTGGGCATAGAAGTCTAGGGAGAACTGGTAGGGATTTGTCAGGAGGTGACCTTTATCCCCAGCTTCTTGCCTAGACACTTGTTTGGTGGTATTCTGTGTATCTTGTATCCTGTCCACCGTGACACACACATTTTCTAAAGGCCTCTGAGTCCACCAGTTTATATGGCAGTAGTTGGTGAGCTAGCAGTTCTGACAAGCCAGCGGTCAGCCGTTGGGGAAGAGGGTTATCCGACATAATCAACTTTTTACGTTCGAACATTTGGGCCACAGAAGCCTGCCTTTTGCCAGAAGAATGCTATGATGGCACGGTGGAGGGTGGAGTGGAGGACAAATGGGAGGAGAGAAGAGAAGAGGCAGGACGTGGAGCGCCGGGAGTGTGGCTTTGTGGGTTCTTACGGTGTTGCTCCCACTGGGCTCGGTGTTGGGAGGCCAGATGCCTTCTTAAGGTGGTCGTTCCTAGGTGAGTGTTGGGCTTACCGCGACTTATGTGTTGACAGAGCAGGCTGCAGATGGCAACACTATTGTCAGCAGCAGAAATGTTAAAAAAAGCCCACACTGCTGAGCCATGTGCCGGCATCCTGGGAGTGCCAGATGTGACCGTGCATGGTGGTTGGCTCTCTCCAGATACATTTGCAGTCTGCTTTTTGCCTCCTGTGCACTGCGAGTTTTGCCTGCTTCTCCTCCCTATCTGCTGCTCTGTCTCTCCCTCTGAACTCCCCTCCTCTTCCTCTCTTGTGGGCACCCACGTGACATCCATCGACACGTCATTATCGTCACCTTCACCACCACTGACATTAGAGATCTTGGAGTAGGCAGCAACGGCGGGGACCACCCTCCTTGGGCTGATCTGGGTACTGTCGTCAGACAGCTGGGTGGCGGCCGTTGCTACCTCCTCTTCCTGATCCAATGCCAAGAATGGCTGCGCATCGGTAAGGTCTGGGAATGGATAGGAGAATAATTCTGCTGACTCGATTGGAGGGGCTATGGTGGTGGTGGTGGTGGTGTCTTTGTGGTGCACACAGCAGAGAGTGAGGAGGGTGCAGAAGCGGAAGGCTGTGTAAGCCACTCAACCAACTCTGGTGCGTCATTTGACGTAATCGCACGCACCTTCTCCAACTTCCCACTTTGGCTCCGGCCTGGTGCGTCTGCCCGACGCCTACCACCCCTGCAGAATGTCCTGCCTCTTCCTCTGCCTGTCATTTTCAAAATGACCCTCTGACAAAGTCCCTAGAGAAGAGCCGTATTTGTGGAAGCTGGTATATCAATCCCCTCTATCAGTATTTTGTGGAAACAGGGATATAGAACCCAATAATGAGTATTTGCTGGAAGCAGGTATATCAAACCCTTTAACCCCTTAGGGACGCATGACGTACCGGTACGGCATGTTTCCCGAGTCCTTAAGGACCCATGACGTACCGGTACGTCATGAGTTTAAAATAAGATAGCGGCGCCTCGGGGGTTAATCCGAACGGGATGCCGGCTGAAATCATTCAGCCGGCATCCTGTCACAACGCCGGGGGGGGGGGTCATGTGACCCCCCTGTATTGGCGATTGCAGCAAACCGCAGGTCAATTCAGACCTGCGGTTTGCTGCGCTTTTAGCCGATTCTCTGACAGCGGGGATCAAACTTTAAAATGCCTGAAATAAAGTTTTATTAACCCCCCCTGCACCCCTGAATAATATTATGTGGGCGGGTGGTGCAGGGGGGGGTATCGCAGGCGGTGCGGGAGGCGGGCGGTGCGGCAGGCAGGATCGCGATCCCCCGCCCGCCTCTCCTTAAATAATCAATGGTGGACAGTGGTTAAAACTTACATAAATAAAAAAAAATTGTATACATATTAGGTATCGCCACGTCCGTGACAACCTTCTCTATAAAATTACCACATGATCTAACCTGTCAGATGAATGTTGTAAATAACAAAAAAAAAGTGCCAAAAAAGCTATTTCTTGTTACCTTGCCGCACAAAAAGAGCACCAAAAAACCATATGTACCCTAAACTAGTACCAAAAAAACTGCCACCCTATCCCGTAGTTTCTAAAATGGGGTCACTTTTTTGGAGTTTCTACTCTAGAGGTGCATCAGGGGGGCTTCAAATGGGACATGGTGTAAAAAAAAACAGTCCAGCAAAATCTGCCTTCCAAAAACCGTATGGCATTCCTTTCCCTCTGCGCCCTGCTGTGTGCCCGTACAGCAGTTTACGACCACATATGGGGTGTTTCTGTAACTACAGAATCAGGGCCATAAATAATGAGTTTTGTTTGGCTGTTAACCCTTGCTTTGTAACTGGAAAAAAAATATTAAAATGGAAAATCTGCCAAAAAAGTGAAATATTGAAATTGTATCTCTATTTTCCATTAAATCTTGTGCAACACCTAAAGGGTAAACAAAGTTTGGGAAATCAGTTTTGAATACCTTGAGGGGTGTAGTTTCTTAGATGGGGTCACTTTTATGGAGTTTCTACTCTAGGGGTGCATCAGGGGGGCTTCAAATGGGACATGGTGTCAAAAAACCAGTCCAGCAAAATCTGGCTTCCAAAAACCATACGGCGCACCTTTCCCTCTACGCCCCGCTGTGTGGCCGTACAGTAGTTTACGGCCACATATGGGGTGTTTCTGTAAACGGCAGAGTCAGGGCAATAAAGATACAGTCTTGTTTGGCTGTTAACCCTTGCTTTGTTAGTGGAAAAAATGGGTTAAAATGGAAAATGTGGCAAAAAAATGAAATTCTCAAATTTCATCCCCATTTGCCAATAACTCTTGTGCAACACCTAAAGGGTTAACAAAGTTTGTAAAATCAGTTTTGAATACCTTGAGGGGTGTAGTTTATATAA
Organism: Bufo bufo; assembly: GCF_905171765.1. Lineage (NCBI taxonomy): Eukaryota > Metazoa > Chordata > Amphibia > Anura > Bufonidae > Bufo > Bufo bufo. The sequence continues at coordinate 13,294,474 of NC_053392.1, read as the reverse complement.
TGGGGTCATTTTTGGGCGGTTTCTATCATGTAAGCCTCACAAAGTGACTTCAGACCTGTAGTGATCCCTAAAAATTGGGTTTTTGTACATTTCTGAAAAATTTCAAGATTTGCTTCTAAACTTCTAAGCCTTGTAACATCCCCAAAAAATAAAATATCATTCCCAAAATAATTCAAACATGAAGTAGACATATGGGGAATGTAAAGTCATCGCAATTTTGGTGGGTAGTACTATGTATTACAGAAGTAGAGAAACTGAAACTTTGAAATTTGCTAATTTTTCCCAATTTTTGGTAAATTAGGTATTTTTTTATGCAAAAAAATATATTTTTTTTACTTCATTTTACCAGTGTCATGAAGTACAATATGTGACGAAAAAACTATCTGAGAATGGCCTGGATAAGTCAAAGCGTTTTTAAGTTATCAGCACTTAAAGGGACACTGGTCAGATTTGCAAAAAATGGCCAAGTCCTTAAGGTGAAATAGGGCTGAGTCCTTAAGGGGTTAATCAATATTTTGTGGAAGCAGGTATAACGCACCCCTTAATCATCTTAATTATCTAGCTGCAGTATCGCAGCAGAACCGCACACAACTGCTGCACAATACAAATGCACTATAATATACTTTCTATGTTAGAAAGTATATTATAAGTATATTACACCCCTCTGTGTATCACACATATAGATAGCACACCTATACCAGTCCTGAAAATGACTTTTGTGGCCCTATTAGCCAGCGTTTGGTGTCCCTAACAGCCTGCCCCTGCTCCACACAGCAACCTCGCCCTACACTGGCAAAAGACTGAATGTAAAATGGCGGCCAGATCGGGTTTATTTATAAGGTAGGGGGTGTGTCCATGTGCTGAAATGTCTCAATTGGCTGTCCTGTCCCACCTGATGGATGTGTCATGGGTCAAAGTTCGGCACAATGCAAAAGAATATGGTGCCGGCGGACATCGCCATATGTTCGCATGTTCGGGGAACCGTGAACGAGCAAAGTTTGCAGCGAAAAGACTACCGGGGTGAACCGCAAGACCATCTCTACATATGATGTATGTAGAGTATTAGTACCTGATTCTTCTCTACAAGTGACTCTTCTACGCCGGCAATAGCAGAAATAAGAAGATCCTCAGTTTACTGAATCTGTGGAGCAGCCTCTTGGTTTAGTGCTGATACCGTTATGAAGCACTAAAGCTTTAGGCTGATTATTTCTTCCCACACGGATAATCTTGCTGTATCCCAATGTTTGACCAGATGATCAGGTATTGTGTGTGAAGGTGACTGGCTCAGCAGATATTGGTCACTTTGATCATGAACTTTGGTATTTCAGGGATTTTAGTCAGCATGGAGGTCTCCAGATTTTGGCAAATCCTTACAAACATCGGGGTTATGCAGGAGAGAGACTTACGTATTTTGGATGGTTAGATACATCCTTTCTCATAGCCTTTGTCTCATCAGTCCAGACACCTTTCATTTATTCCTCCCTATATTAAAATTCTTAGAAGTATATAGCCGTATCTCTCTCTAGACAGTGGAGAAGGACGTTGTGGGGGCATTACACACCATACGTATCTCTGGGGCTGTGTGTGAGGGACTATTTTCTATGCAGGAAAGGAGAGGGTTAACAAGAGCTAATTGCAATGTATCTTGGGAGATATCTGCTGCTAGAGTTGCCACGCGGCCGGTAGCTTATTTGGCGCCCCGGACGGTAATTTATTTGTACCGGCAATAATAATGGACTTCCACTGTGGAGCACTCATTAGTACAGCCTATAACTCCTGCCCTCCCCCCCTTCCCACTTGTGATGAGGAAAAAAATAACTCCCCTCCTCCATTAGATGGCGCCGCGGTGAACACGCTGGAGTGCTGGTCCAGTCCTGAGCTTCCAGTCAGCAACGAGTGTTCACCGTGGCGCCATCTAATGGAGGAGGGGAGTTCTTTTTTTTGCACTAGCAGAGCATTAGTAATTCTGGGAGGCACTAATGGGGGCATTGCTATTACTGGGGGCACTAATGGGGGCATTGCTATTACTGGGGGCACTAATGGGGGCATTGCTATTACTGGGGGCACTAAAGGGGGCATTATTAATTCTGGGGGCATCAATGGGGACACCAGTATTATTGAAGGGCATTATTCTGGGGGGAACTAATGGAGACATTACTATTATTAGGGGCACTAATGGAGGGATTATTCATTTGGGGGGGCACTAATTGGGGCATTACTATTACTGGGGGAACAAATAGAGGGATTATTAGGGGTGGCACTAATGGGGGGCATTATCAATTCTGGGGGGCACTGATGGAGGCATTACTATTACTTGGAGGGCACTAATGAGGGCATTATTAATACTGGGAGTCACATTACGACATAGCGAATTAACACCCCACAACCATACCCTCTTTTGGGTGTGGCTTAACTTATCCAGTATTTTTTGTTGGGAAAGGTGGCAACCCTATCTACTGTCCACCCATAAAAAAGAAGCAAGCCCTACAAATATGTGAGTAAAAACTGTTTTATATTTGTGGTATACCCAGGCTCGGACTGGCCACCGGGGAAGCGGGGGATTCCTCGGTGGGCCCGCCGTCTCCTGCACCCGGAGATAAGATGGAGGAGTAATTATTTATCCTTTCTCAGGAGAGATAATTATTGTAGCCACTAGGTGGCAGTATCGCACAGTGATGCAGCCTCCTACTGGTATAAATTGTACAGGAGGCCCCACAGTATCTTCTAAACTTCCCAACTGCTGGCTGTGAAGGAGGAGAGAACATGTCTGGCCACCCTCCTGCCCTCCCTGCTGTCAGGACACTGGCTTCTGGAGAGAAGGACTCCTCTGCGGTGCTGGGCTGATTTCTCAGGTGTGTGACAGTAGTGAGCTGTAGGAGACTGTAAGGGTGAAATAGGGGATTTGTTTATAGCAGACTCAGATCTGTGTATGTGTGCTGCTCTCTGCAGAGTTCAGAGTGGCATTGGGGGGACTCTGCCCTAGGTCCCCCCAATGCCTCTGCTTTAGGTGCACCCTCATAAGTGCTCCAGCTCCAGATGCCCCCCAATGCCCCCACTCTAAATGCACCCCTAATATTGCCTCTTTTTCAGTTGCCCCCCTAATACCTCTGCTCCAGTATCCCCACTATTACCCTGCCTCAGGTGACCCTAATGCCTCTGCTTTAAGTGCATCCCATAAGTGCCCCAGCTCCAGATGCCCCCACTCTAAATGCACCCCTAATATTACCTCTTCTCCAGTTGCCCCTTCTCCAGGATCCCCACTATTACCCTGCCTCAGGTGACCCTAATGCCTCTGTTTCAGTTATGACCCTCCGTTTGTGCCCTTCGCTCACGTTGCTCCTCTAGCGCCTTTGCTTGGAATTTGTTAAAGGTTATGACCTCCAAAGGGGGTTGGACTTATGCCCGAAAAATTCTGCACAGTGCGTCACATTCTCCAGTATTGACACCTATGGTTTACATTGCGGCAGTGATGATATTCCGTATTTACAGGCATCACTGCTGCCATGTAAAGAGATACTGGTGGAGGATTTAAAGGGGTTGTCCAGTTTCTCAAGTTATCCTCTCCACACCATAGGGCATAACTATATGAATAGTGGGGTCCGATTCTGCGACCCCCACTGATCCCAGGAACGGGTCCTGTTCCCCCTTTTTGATGGTGTGGCAGGCCACACATACGCCCTGCTGCTCCATTCATTCTCTTTGGGACCACTGGAAATAGCCAGCACTGTACTCCGCCATCTCCGGCGACCCCATAGAGAATGGATGAAGAGGCAGGGCATATGCTCCACCTGCCACTCAGTCAAGAAGGGGGATCAGTGGGGGCTCCAGCGTTCAGACCTCCACGGATCACTTAGTTATCCCCGATCCTGTGTAGAGGATAACTAGAAAAGTGGACACCGGCCCTTTAACAGGCGAACATTTCTATTTTAGTTTGACACATATTTTGGGCCACATTTTTAATTTATTTATTTTTTTTACACCCAAAGAAAATCTTTAAGGAAAGGGAATGTGAAAAGGGTCACTATGGTCGGACAACCCTTATAATTATAATGTAGATTATGTAGAATCTGAAGAGGGTAAGATTTGGTAAATTTCATGCCAGATATTTATGCTTAAAGGGGTTAAAGGGTTTGTCTCACTTCAGTAAATGGCATTTATCATGCAGGTAATACAAGGCACTTACTAATGTATTCTCATTCTCCATATTGGCTCTTTTCCATCACATTTTACACAGCACGTATCCGGGGTTATGACCACCCTATAATCCAGCAGTTGTGGCCGTGCTTGCACACTATAAGATAAAGCACTAGCCTATGTGAGCTCCCATGGTCCCGGCCACCAGAGAGGCTGACGCTTTTGCTTATAGTATGCAAGCACGACCACCACTGCTGGATTGCAGGGTGGTCGTAACCATGGAAACGAGCAGTGTATAATGTGATGTAAATGAGCCACAATATGGAGAATCAGAATACGTTAGTAAGTGCCTTGTAGTAACTTTCTCTACATGATAAATGCCATTTACTGAAGTGAGGCCGCCCCTTGTGCTACACTTAATAGGGTCCGGCATTCATGTCTTGGTGCTTCCCATGTGTGATAGGAACTGCATGTGTCTTGTTTCTGACTGACTTAAGAGCAGGATATCCACATATGTGTAAGGCTACTCTCACACCTTCGGTTGCAGGGTCCGGCAGGCTTTTCCAGTGGGGGAACAGCCTGCCAGATCCGTGCTTACGCTAGCCCACCGCGCCGCTGGAGGTCCGCTTAGGCCCCATTAACTATAATGGGGGTGGGTCGGAGGTCCGGCCGCAGCACGGCAAACATGCCGAGAGCAGGGCTGGTGCAAGGATTTTTGCCAACACAAGCGAAGCTACATTTTAGCCCCCCCCCTCCCAAATCCTCCCGCAGTTCACCTGGCCCTGGTCACGTCTGCAGCAGCTGGCTTCTCTTCTGTGTGGTAGCGGTATCTTCGCTCTGCTTCAGACAATCGCTGGTTTGAGGACCGTATTTTTTGCTCTATAAGACACACCTAGGTTTTAGAGGAGGATAATAAGAATTTTTTTTTTTCATTACGCCTCAGGTCAGACCAGCATTCAGACCCCCAATGTTAATTAGGCCTCAGATCAGACCCCCATTGCCTCAGATCAGCCTGCCATGTCAGCTATCAGCCCCCATCCATCAGCCCCCCATGTCATTCTTCAGCCCCCATGTCACATTTCACCCCCTCAATGTCACATTTTTCCCCCTCCATGTCACATCAGCCCTCACATTTCTCCCCCTCTATCTATGTTGTCACATTTCTCCCCCTCTATCCATGTTGTCACATTTCTCCCCCTTCATCCATGTTGTCACATTTCTCCCCCTCCATCTATGTTGTCACATTTCTCCCCCCTCCATCTATGTTGTCACATTTCTCCCCCCTCCATCTATGTTGTCACATTTCTCCCCCCTCCATCCATGTTGTCACATTTCTCCCCCTCCATCTATGTTGTCACATTTCTCCCCCTCCATCCATGTTGTCACATTTCGCCCCCTCCATCCAGGTTGTCACATTTCTCCCCCTCCATCCAGGTTGTCACATTTCTCCCCCTCCATCCATGTTGTCACAATTCTCCCCTCCATCCAGGTTGTCACATTTCTCCCCTCCATCCAGGTTGCCACATTTCTCCCCCTCCATCCAGGTTGTCACATTTCTCCCCCTCCATCCATGTTGTCACATTTCTCCCCCTTCATCCATGTTGTCACATTTCTCCCCCCTCCATCTATGTTGTCACATTTCTCCCCCTCCATCTATGTTGTCACATTTCTCCCCCTCCATCCATGTTGTCACAATTCTCCCCTCTATCCAGGTTGTCACATTTCTCCCCTCCATCCAGGTTGTCACATTTCTCCCCCTCCATCCAGGTTGTCACATTTCCCCCCCTCCATCCATGTTGTCACATTTCTCCCCCTCCATCCATGTTGTCACATTTCTCCCCCTTCATCCATGTTGTCACATTTCTCCCCCTCCATCCATGTTGTCACATTTCTCCCCCTCCATCCATGTTGTCCATTTCTCCAGTCTCCAGACATCCGCTCCCCAGTCTACACCAGTTGCTGCTGCCTGCCTGCCGCCGCCACTCGGCAGTTACACCTCCCTGACCCCATGACTGTCTGTGTTGCGAATGCGGTGCTGCTGCTGAGCCTGCGTGCCACTCTGTGAGGAGGTGAGGGCTGGGGCCGCATGGCACACCTGCAGGCTGGGGCGGGCGGCCAGGACCAGCGGGGCAAGTCCGCAAGTTATGTATTTAAAAAAATAAAATGTAAAAAATTCCGCACTGCCCCCCCCCCCCTTCTCTGCGCCCTCAAGCAGCGGCTTGGTCTGCCTTATTATAGAGCCAGCCCTGGCCAAGAGGCATGGTGGGATAGTGTTAGTACGTATGCGGCAGCCTGTTCCCCCGCCAGAACATCCTGCCGGACCCTGCTACTGCAAGTGTGAGAGTAGCCTAAATCCTGCCACATGTATGTTTGTGCATGCTGCTGTGAGTGTCGGCCATCATACTTCATCTGTAATATTTCTGTTATCACTGTAAGGGCTCATGAACACGACCGCTGGATGTTTTCCAGTCCACAAAACATGGATACCGGGTGTGCACATTCCACATTATGCGGAACAGAACGGCCTCTAACAGAACCGCCCTATCCTTGTCTGTAATGCCGACAATAATAGGACATGTTCTATCATTTTACGTAACGGCCATGCGGATATACAGACACGGAATGCACATGGAGTCATTTCCGCTTTTTGCGGCCCCATTGAAGTGAATGGTTTCACATATAGGCCACAAAAAAATAAAAAATGGTACAGACACGGAAAAAAAATACTTTTGTGTGCAGGAGCCCTAAGGTGGGCCCCCAGAATCAGTTACACTAGTGGGCCCTAAGTACCCCAGACACTGAGTATACCTTTTAACACGTTATTTATCCTACACATTCTGAAAACAGAAATAAAAAGTAATAAATAAAATCTCATCGTCTGCACAACCGTCCCTCAACAAGCCTCATACAGCTCCGACTCCTCCTGTGGAAACATCTCACATTCTACCAAACTCCAGAACTGCCCCCTCACAGTAGTCTGGTCACATGGGTGTGACATCATCAGAGTTTCTTCACCAGGACCTCTCCTTCCCATTGCTAAACTCCGCCCCCTCCTGCACTGATCACATGATGGTGACATCATCACAGGTCCTTCTCTACAACTTCTCTCCATTGCTAAGCTCCGCCCCCTGCACTGATCACATGATGGTGACATCATCACAGGTCCTTCTCTACAACTTCTCTCCATTGCTAAGCTCCGCCCCCTGCACTGATCACATGATGGTGACATCATCACAGGTCCTTTCCTACCACTTCACTCCACTGCTGAGCTCCGCCCCTCCTGATCACATGACAATGACATCATCCCAGGTCCTTCAGCTCTTGCAGTGCAGCAGATACAGAGCAGGTCCTGGTCGGTAGTCACTGCTGTGGTGTCTGGAGCCTCTTCTTCTCTCTGGTATCAGCCATTTCTCCAGAATCCCCCTTTATCCCCGGTGCTGGGGGCTCTGAGAAGCGGGGTCTCTCCAGGAGCAGTAAGTGCGGTTCTGGGTCTCACTAATGCTCTTGTCCCTGGAGGATTTCCAGTCTCTCCTCATAAAGGCGCCTGCAGTACTAGAAGCCTCCAGCTCCTCCAGTTCTCTCCTCTTCTCCTGAATGACCACCAAGGATGGACAGGAAGGAGATCAGCAGAAGAATATTAGACTTCACCTTGGAGATCATCTCCCTGCTGAGCGGAGAGGTAAACTTTTCTAGATTTCTCTCCTCTTTATTGTATTCTGTAACAAGTCAGACATCGGGAAGGAGAATCCATCATAGGAAGTGATAGGAAGAGTCCAGGGTCCTGGAGAACGGCCTCCAGACCTTCCAAGTGATGGAGAACCTGAAGATCAGCCACCAGTATGGTCAGTGATGTATCATGGAGACCAATAGTCATGTTGTAGGAGCAATGAGAAGGTAAGTAGGCACGTTGTACCCAGGAGGAGAGGAAGCAGAGGAGGAGATGGCCGGAGTGTGGCCTGGGGGGAGGATTTCTACCACTAGTCTGACATCTAGATGATACTGGACTATAACAAGGAGGCGTCTACTACATCTAGAGGAAAGAAGGCTTCTCCACCAACATAGAAGATGAAGTATGTATCCACTGGACTCTGGGGTCGAGTGGAGGGTGGACCATAGGCGCAAAACACAACCAGAGTTTGTTTCAAACCAATAGGTTTTTTTAATTGTTTTTGTTATCGTGACAACGCGTTTCGGGGTACTGTGGACCCCTTTTTCAAGTCTGTGAAAGTGCTGCTGATGGAAATTGCGCTGCTACCAGCTTCTGGCACGTGTGGCGTCCAGATGCTGTAAAATTTACACCAACATAGAAGAGGAGTCTTTACTGTAAGAGCAGTGAGACTATGTCATAGGGGATTCTCTAGAAGAGTCCAGAAGGGGCCTGGAGGTCTGGAGGGTAATAATATTCCAGCTTCTAGTGACTAGATTACTGGAGATGGGGCCATGATCCAGGGATGGTATCTGAGTGTAGATCTGGAGTCAGGAAGGAATTTCTTTCCCTAAGTGTCTCTCTCCATCCACAGGATTACACCATAGTGAAGAAGACATTGGGGGGGACTCCCATCATCCATGAGTCTGGAGGGTGGAGCAGGACCCCCATCACTGAGCCTCCCCCGCTGATACATGAGCAGAAGATCCTAGAACTCACCCACAAGATGATTGAGCTGCTGACTGGAGAGGTGACACTGCTGGGAATGCTGGGAAATTCTCCAGTAACAGCACTGGAGGGGTCTGGGTGATGACGGTGTCATTGTGTTGTCAGGTTCCTGTAAGGTGTCAGGATGTGGCGGTCTTTTTCTCCATGGAGGAGTGGGAGTATGTAGGAGGATACAAGGATCGGTACAAGGAGGCCATGATGGAGGCTCCCCGGCCTCTGACATCACCAGGTAAGAAGAGACGAGGTGAGAAGAGGCCGTGTTAGAGCCTCAGTCCGGTCATGTGCAGTGTGTACACGTGTGTAATGACATGTAATGTAGGAGCTCCACATGTTATTCTCCGGTCACATCACGTTAGAGCCTACATTTCCCATATACATCACACTTCTCCATAGGCTCCATCCCCCTGACAGATATAGTGTCCTCTTGGCCTCCATCGGCCGGTACAGTAGATGACACTATTCTATACAGAGGATCCTGCAGGAAAACCTGCGCCGTGCCGTATACATGGGGCTTATGGGTGACGTCTGCCCCTGTGTGACTATATAGAATGATAGGACTGTACAGGGGAGACGTCACCTCCTTCTATCAGAGATCTACGTTAGGAAACCCTCCTGATATCTACCTCTGATGGAAGGCTCAGACGTGGTGTGAACATATCCTTATTCCATAGTCACTTTCCAGTAGTTCTTGTCCCTTCATGTCTGGGATCCTCTAGTCACTCCACAAGCAGAGAAGACACAAGGTGCTATGTGTGACTAGAAGAGAAGGTGGGATCACCGGGCTCTTCTCTCTCCTCCTCCAGTCTGTGGTCCTGTCAGAGCGGACATGTGTCTTCTAGCAGTAGATGTACGGCCCGGAGTGTTCTAGCTGCGGAGGCTCCACAATATGTCATGGGCTCCGCTTTCTTCATGGCGGTGGTGCACCCTATTGGCAGTGACCTTTTTCAGCAGGATAATACCCTGGCCACACTGCTAAACTGTCCAGGAATGAGGAACCTGAGAAAAGGATCACTGTGAAGTCTCCAGATACCCAGATCTGAATCCGTTGGAAGCAGGTGTGATCCATGGATTGTGGCTTATCAGGCCTCCTTCATCTGAGCCCCTCCTAATGTCTCACATTTATGGTGTACTACTACTGTACTTTCAGATGCTAGCATCAGAAATGTATGGTGCAGGGCAGGAAGATTCCACTCCAGCATGGCCACCTTCTCTCATGCCACCGTCCTAGGCTCACAGCAAGCCGATCACTGGTAAATGTAATCAGCTAGTCATCTTTCTTTCCTCCATTCACCGCCTCGGCTCGTTAGGAGAGAGAAATTGTCTTTCCAGGAAAGGAAACCTGGGGTTGTATACAATATAGAGCGTTCTTTATCAACTCTGTGGTGTCCACCCCTGGTGGAGAGGTTGCTGGGAGTAGTTCTTCTGCTTACTTCATCTGGCTGATATTAGATGAGAATCTTTATGTTTTGTTCCCTCTCTTGTAATAACCCCCATAAGGTGCTTGGCTCTAGGTTTCCTCCACCAGAGAACCATCTAAATCCATCAGTCTCTGAATCTCTTCCACCTGCAGAGAATGAATTACCCTGAGGAAGGAGTGAAAGCCGAGTCTCTGAATGGAACAGCAGCTCCAGGCCTGGGATTTCTATTTGGGGTGACTGGATTATCTTTGGGTTTGGTAGAAAGGTGGTGAGGAGCAGAACATTGTTATTTAGGCCCCGATCACTAAACCTAGAAGTGAAGGAGCTGAGAGAAGAGTCTGATCTATAGACAGATCTACAGGAGGCCATGTATTCAGTCACTGTGTGCTTGTGTCTCCACAGATGGATCCAGGAGGAGAAATCCCCCCGAGAGATGTCCCCGTCCTCTGTATTCCCAGGACTGTCCAGAGGAGACGCTCCCAGAGAACCATCAGGTAGATGGAGCTGAGCCCTATACACATCTATATAGGGGGGTCCTGCAGTCATAGAGGGGTCATAGATTGTGGGGGTCTCTTATGTGGATCTGTTAGATTTCCCACCTGTCTGCTGTATTGTCCTGAATTGTTACAGATGACAAATCAGGGGGAAGATGTGACTGATATTAAAGTGGAGGATGAAGAAGAGCGGATGATGGGCGATCCCCCGTGTAAGAGTGAGGTGGAGGAGGACATTCCAGTCCATGTGACCACAGGTATGGAATCATGAATGGAGGAAGGGAATTGGGAGGTTTCTTCAGGTGAGGCTCTACCTTAGAGCTGCAGTAAAGTAGCACTCCGGGCAGTGACCCCTGTGTTATGTACAGGAGCGGAGGGAGTTGAGACTGCACATAGACATCCTCTCCAAGCTCTTCTCTCCATCTTCTCATGCTCCAGGCTGAACACTCAGCTTCGCATCAGGTTTGAGGGGAACCGGCTAGGATAAACGGCTGCACTAATGGCCGGGGTCTGAAAAACCCTTTTTAACCACTTAAGCTCCACAGTCCATGCTGATGGGGCTCCAGATCGTACTGCAGGACTACAGCTGTCAGTTTTTATTCTTGTTTCTTCCGGCAATTTCAAAAAGAATGAACGGTGTGCCAGTGCTCATACTTGACCTGCTTCTTCATCAGGACAGCGGCAATCATTCTCTGCATCAGTGGGGGGCCCCTTATTTTTCCACCGATGTAGCCGTACGAAGGCTCCGGACAAATGATTGACAGTTTTCACAGACAGCTTGTGTTTGATATTCATTAACATATAATGATGATTTCAGGCGGTAATGGAGAAAAAAGCTCTTCATTCTGTGGGTCGGTATGATGAGGGCGATACCAGCAATGTCTAGTTTTGACTGTGTTCATCTTTCTGTCGATGCCGCCATATGTCACTTGTTCTTTACAGAACCAGAGGCGCTATTCATTGGTTTCATTTTGGGACGTACATAGGACTTATGGTTTAAAGAGGTCTTCTAAAAACATCATACCAGCGGGGGGGGGGATCAAGTCCTGGCACCCCCGCCCATCAGCTGTTTGAGGAAGCCGAGGCACTTACTGGAGATCTCAGTTTACCAAGCACAGCGCCGTACATTATATCCCAGAGAAAGAAGGGAACAGATCAGTTTTATCTCATAGGGAACACTAAAACAAAACCCATAAAACTATATAAATGTGGTATCACTGTAATCGTACTGACCCAGAGAATAAAGGGAACAGGTCAGTTTTATCTCATAAGGAACGCTGTAAAAACAAAACCCATAAAACTATATAAATGTGGTATCTCGGTAACTGTACTGACATGGAGAATGAAGAGAACAGGTCAGTTTTATCTCATAAGGAACGCCGTAAAAACAAAACCCATAAAACTATATATATGTGGTATCTCTGTAATCGGACTGACCCGGAGAATGAAGAGAACAGATCAGTTTTATCTCATAGGGAACACTGTAAAAACAAAACCCATAAAACTATATAAATGTGGTATCTCGGTAACTGTACTGACATGGAGAATGAAGAGAACAGGTCAGTTTTATCTCATAGGGAACACTGTAAAAACAAAACCCATAAAACTATATAAATGTGGTATCACTGTAATCGTACTGACCCAGAGAATAAAGGGAACAGGTCAGTTTTATCTCATAAGGAACGCTGTAAAAACAAAACCCATAAAACTATATAAATGTGGTATCTCGGTAACTGTACTGACATGGAGAATGAAGAGAACAGGTCAGTTTTATCTCATAAGGAACGCCGTAAAAACAAAACCCATAAAACTATATATATGTGGTATCTCTGTAATCGGACTGACCCGGAGAATGAAGAGAACAGATCAGTTTTATCTCATAGGGAACACTGTAAAAACAAAACCCATAAAACTATATAAATGTGGTATCTCGGTAACTGTACTGACATGGAGAATGAAGAGAACAGGTCAGTTTTATCTCATAGGGAACACTGTAAAAACAAAACCCATAAAACTATATAAATGTGGTATCACTGTAATCGTACTGACCCGGAGAATGAAGAGAACAGGTCAGTTTTATCTCATAAGGAACGCTGTAAAAACAAAACCCATAAAACTATATAAATGTGGTATCACTGTAATCGTACTGACCCGGAGAATGAAGAGAACAGGTCAGTTTTATCTCATAGGGAACACTGTAAAAACAAAACCCATAAAACTATATAAATGTGGTATCACTGTAATCGTACTGACCCAGAGAATGAAGAGAACAGGTCAGTTTTATCTCATAGGGAACGCTGTAAAACAAAACCCATAAAACTATATAAATGTGGTATCTCTGTAATCGTACTGACCTGGAGAATGAAGAGAACAGGACAGTTTTATCTCATAGGTTAAATCATAAAAACAAAACCCAATAAATGACATAAATGTGGTCTCACTGTAATCGTACTGACCCGGAGAATGAAGAGAACAGGTCAGTTTTATCTCATAGGGAACACTGTAAAACAAAACCCATTAAACTATGAATGAGTATTGCACTCACCGATAATCTGGTTTCCTGGAAGTCTCCATGACACCACATCCTGAGACTGACTTCCTCTGATAGGACAGGAAAAACACAGAGAGGTTTAAATCCCACCCCTTCCCCTCCATCACCAGTGTACTTCCAACGTAACCAGGAAAAGGAGATAATAAGTAACTTAGATTTAAGAAAACAAAACATAATCAATCTATGTACAACAATAAATGGGTGGGAAGTATGTCGTGTCATGGAGACTTCCAGGAAACCGGATTACCGGTGAGTGTAATACTCATTTCCGCCTAAATATACGGTTAAAAGGAAAATCTTTATTAGAAAATTTGTAAAATCACTAAGCTCATATGGCAGAAAAGGACAAGCGCCACTTCTGGAGCCGTGTAGTGGATTCCTGTCCAATTACGTTCCTGGATCTTCTCATAACTAAACAAAATGATGGACATCTCACCACGAATATGTATCGGAAATCTACCGCCCAAAATAGCCTATTACAATGGGATAGTGGTCATCCACATGCTCTACGTAGGGGAATACCTACGGGACAATATCTTAGGGCCAGGAGGAACTGTTCAGAACCAGGTGATTTCAAACATGCGGCCGATGGTCTGAGATTGAGATTTAGGGCCAGAGGCTACCCTGACTCCATCCTTAGAAATGCTTGCCACCATGCACCATGTTCGGACCGTAACACCCCATTGGTCCCCAAGGAAAAAAGGATGGAGGAACATATAACTAGAATCATCGGCCCCTTCGATGCGGGCCATAGGGAGGTTAGAGATATCATTAATCGATACTGGTGCATTTTGCGCACAGATCCCGATTTAGCGCAATTGGTTGGAGAGTCTCCTTCAATAACCTATCGGAGAGGCAGGAATGTCAGGGATCGGGTGGTTCACAGTTTTCTCTCTTCTCCGCCACAACGGACTTGGTTGCCCCCAAAACCAACAGGTACCTTTTTAGATGCAGTGGATGCGTTGCATGCGGGTCAATACAGCTGGGGAGAACTTTTCGTAGCTCTGTAACCCAGAAGACTTATGAGATAGAATCATTCATCAATCGTAGGACGACAGCAGTGGTATACCTTATGACATGTACCTGTGGTTGACAGTATGTTGGAAAAACAATTCGCGAATTTAGACGCAGAATAGGGGAACATCTTAATGATGTGCGTAATAACAAAGATACCCCGATTTCCAGACATATGAACGAGATGCATGCAGGGAATATCAACTCTATGAGATTTCAAGGGATTGAACATATCAGGCAGATGCCACGAGGAGGGGATCTGGACTATAGACTCTTGAGAAAGGAGCTCCAATGGATTTTCCGGATGGATATGGAGTCTCCAAGAGGACTAAATGAACGAAGCAACTTTACCTGCTTTATAGAATAATTTAACATTTATGGTGCTAGCGTTCACTCCCCCCCCCCCCCCCCCCCCATGTTGGCTATGCCTGCATATTAATGTATTGTCTTTCCCTTAAGAAGAATGCATGAGGTACCACCAAACCTTATTCATTTTATTAGAATTATTGGTCCGTGACTATATGCTCTCTAACATCATTGGCTATCATAATGTGGGTGTTTTAATTTATCTGCTTTTGCTTATATGGGCCTTTTTGTTATGTCTGCCACTCTCGATATTCTCTGTCACTCTGAGGGGGTTTCAAAGTCGCCTACAGATCCCCCATACTAACCTTGGTACATAGGTCGCACCATATAGAATGTAGCAGCACGATCGGGAGTGAATGTCTGCCACGCCCCCCTCCTTTGATTTTCTGCTGTGTACAGCGCCCACTCCCCTCTTCACAAGCGCTCCCTTACAAAAAGAGCTGAAGTCGGCGGCGCGCTCACGGCCATCATAGCGCCGCTGATGCTGTGATATACACGTGCAGCGTTCACCGCCTACTCCATCTTCACTCAAGTGATTGTCAGAAAATGACTCGTCTTGCTTTGCCTGGTGCTCCTGATGAAGTGTCCCGTTGATAGGGGCACAGAAACGTGTAGAGTGCATGTAGGGCATTAGAATCTGACACCGAGTGTAGCGGTTGCTTAGTAGTGCAGGGAGTGATAGTCCACTAGCCGGGAATAACAGCGTTCTGTCTTTAATAGATGCCTGGCTGTGACACTGTCTTTTTCCTCTCCCTGGCACTCCGGGCATATCTCTAGTCAGGCTAAGGGGGCTAATACTTGATTTAAAGCCTCAACCTGACATAGGGGTATAGTGTCTAGATGGCTACCTTGTTGTGGGACCTGGTGATTTTATCCAGGATAGACAAGGAGCATCTGACACTGAGAGTATTAGTAGTATTCACTTGTGGACGTACAAGGTCCAGTGAATTTATTAACTACTACTAATTTACCTTTGGGAAGTGGTTTAGGGCAGAGATACAGCAGTACCGTCAGGTACAGTACAGACCAAAAGTTTGGACACACCTTCTCATTCAAAGAGTTTTCTTTATTTTCATGACTATGAAAATTGTAGATTCACACTGAAGGCATCAAAACTATGAATTAACACATGTGGAATTATATTCATAACAAACAAGTGTGAAACAACTGAAAATATGTCATATTCTAGGTTCTTCAAAGAACCTTTTGCTTTGATTACTGCTTTGCACACTCTTGGCATTCTCTTGATGAGCTTCAAGAGGTAGTCCCCTGAAATGGTTTTCAGTTCACAGGTGTGCCCTGTCAGGTTTAATAAGTGGGATTTCTTGCCTTATAAATGGAGTTGGGACCATCAGTTGCGCTGAGGAGAAGTCAGGTGGATACACAGCTGATAGTCCTACTGAATAGACTGTTAGAATTTGTATTATGGCAAGAAAAAAGCAGCTAAGTAAAGAAAAAGGAGTGGCCATCATTACTTTAAGAAATAAAGGTCAGTCAGTCAGCCGAAAAATTGGGAAAACTTTGAAAGTAAGGGCTATTTGACTATGAAGGAGAGTGATGGGGTGCTGCGCCAGATGACCTGGCCTCCACAGTCACCGGACCTGAACCCAATCGAGATGGTTTGGGGTGAGCTGGACCGCAGAGTGAAGGCAAAAGGGCCAACAAGTGCTAAACATCTCTGGGAACTCCTTCAAGACTGTTGGAAGACCATTTCAGGGGACTACCTCTTGAAGCTCATCAAGAGAATGCCAAGAGTGTGCAAAGCAGTAATCAAAGCAAAAGGTGGCTACTTTGAAGAACCTAGAATATGACATATTTTCAGTTGATTCACACTTGTTTGTTATGTATATAATTCCACATGTGTTAATCAGCATACCTACTGCTCTGACCACTTGTAGTGCCGGTGGGAATGTGGATAATCATCTACACGGGTCCACAAGTGGCGCTTGTCCTTTTCTAACATATGAGCTTAGTGATTTTACAAATTTTCTAATAAAGATTTTCCTTTTAACCGTACATTTAGGCAGTGATACACTTTTATAGCAAGTACGGTCTCATGACCAAATATTTTTCAGTTAACTCTAATACTCATTTCCCCAGTCGTCTCCACGACACCACATCCTTAAAAATAACAAAGAAATATATTGGGGGGGGGGTGACAATAGCACAAAGGATTTTCCGTCCAAAGGCCATGTCTTCGCTAGAAGAAATGTCTAGCTTATAATGCTTGGTATTTTTCCCGGTTGCCGCCCTACAAATCTGTTGTAGAGAGTCTGACTATCTTTCTGCCCAAGAAGCAGCAATGCCTCTCGTAGACTGTGCTCTAAGTGAAGGAGGGGCTTCCTTCATTTCCAATTTATAGGCTTCTGAAATAGCTGTTCTTATCCAGCTGGAAATATAACTTTTCGCCGCTCTTCTACCTTTATCTGGCCCGCAAAATTGGACAAAAAAGTTCTTGTCGACCCTCCAATATGTTGTCACTTCTAGATACCTTAGTACTGCTCGTCTGACGTCTAAGGTATGAAAAATAGCCTCTTGCTCATTTTTGGGGTAGGCACAAAATGAGGGAATTACTATATACTGAGATCTATGGAAAGTAGAAACGACTTTTGGCAAAAAACTGGGATCTAACTTAAACTTGTCCTGAAAAACACTGAGGAAAGGGTCCTGAATAGACAAGGCCTGGAGTTCACAGACACGTCTCGCTGATGTAATAGATACCAAGAAAAAGTTTTTTAAGGTGAGACATTTTATGGAAATAGATTCTAATGGTTCAAAGGAGGCCGAAGTTAACCCTGACAGGACCGTGTTAAGGTTCCAAGGAGCTACCATATTCCTGACTGTTGGGCTAATCCTGTCTGCTGCTTTCAGGAACCTGACTATCCAGGGAAACTCTTTGCCAGACTAGTATTATAAAAGGCCCTAATGCTGAAACTTGCACCCTTAGGGTATTAGGAGAAAGACCTAGGTCTAATCCGTCCTGAAGAAAATCTAAGATCGTCGCTATGTTGGGTCTAAATTGATCAAACGAATCTCCACACCAAGAAGCAGATTTTCTCCAAACTTTAAAATACGCCTTGTTTGTATTCTGTTTCCTGCTAAGGAGTAGGGTGGAAACCACCTTACTAGATAACCCCAATTTTAAGAGGATGGATTCTTCAGAATCCAGTCCGACAACTTTAGGATTTTTAAATTTGGGTGGAGAATTGGACCTTGATACAACATATCCGATCTCAGGGGTAGCAGAAGGGGGACTTCTATGCTGAGTGACTTTAGAAGTGCAAACCAGCTCCTCTTGGGCCAGAAGGGAGCTACTAACATCAAGGTACATTTTTCTTTTTGAAATTTCTAAAAGACCTTGGGTTTTGGAGGAATGGGCAGGAATGTGTACACTAAGGGGGATGTCCAGTCCTGATTATAGGCATCCACCGCAGTTGGGAGATCTCTCGGGAGATCTCTTCATTTTACTGCTGATCTCAAAGTTTCCATCTTGAACTTTTGATATGTAATATGTTTGTTCAAGGGTTTTAGATTTATTATAATTCTGGACTTCCCGTTTGTGTTTTTCACTAAAAATAGTCGAGAGTAGTTGCCCTCTCCTAGCTGATGTTCCGGGACAGGTTCTATTGCTCCTAATTTTAGTAAATCTTCTATGCCTGTCAGTAAGGTACCTTGTTAAGAGGGAGGAAGAGTGGTAATAACAAATTTTCCTGGAGGGGAAGACTCTAATTCCACACGGTAACCCTCTCTTATGATGTTTAGGATCCATGAATTTGATGTTACTTGCTCCCAAGCTCTTAAAAAGGAGCAGAGTCTTCCCCCTACTTGTATGGCATCATTGTTTGGGATTAGAGGAGGAGGTCTCCCCTCTGTTAGGGTTTAAAAGGAAATTTTTCCCTTCCCTCCTTTTGCATAACTCCACCTCCCCGTTTACCCCTTTCTTTTGTTCCGAATAGTACTGACGGACATGAAAATTTTGTATTTTTAATATAAATCTCTCTTTGGGAAAACCTTTCTTTTTGTCAGTGGCGTTTTCTAAGAACTTGTCTAGTTCCGGTCCAAAAACGTATTGGCCATGAAAGGGAAGGGAAAAGAGCTTGTTTTTAGATGTAATATCCCCTGCCCAGGCTTTGAGCCATAGCACCCGTCTGGCTGTGTTAGATAAAACTGCCGTGCGTGCTGAATGTTTGACTGATTCAGCTGCAGCATCCGCTAAAAAACTAGTTGCCATTTTTAGTAATGGAATGTTCTCCAGAATCTGATCTCTTGCTGTTTTATTGATTAGATGAATCTCCATTTGCTTGAACCACAACTTAAGGGTTCTAGCTACACAAGTAGAAGCCACCCCTGGCTTAAGAAGAGCTGCCGTAGCCTCCCAGGTTTTCCTCAGTAGGCTCTCTGCTTTCCTATCCATAGGGTCTTTAAGTTGCTCTGAATCTTCAAATGGTAGGGCGGTATGTTTTGCTACCTTAGCCACAGGAGCGTCTACTCTAGGAATAGATACCTCCTCGTTAAAAGGATAGCACCTCTTGATACCCCTAGGAATGAAAGATCCTTTATCCGACTTCTCCCATTCTGACCTGATTTAACTTTTGAATATTGTCTGGAACTGGGAAAATGGACTTCCTCCTTTCCCCCAGCCCCCCAAATTTCTCTTTTTAGGCTTCTTAGGCACCTCCATCCGTATTGTGGCTCTAATCGCTTTTATAAGCTCATCGATGTCATCCGGATTAAATAAGAACCGTTTATATTCATTATCTTTAGCAGACAATGCATATATTTTTCGTACGTTTAGGCGTCCGATCCTCCTAAAATGTCAGAATCTGAATCATACACTGGATTGTGATTATCACGGATGACCTGAGGAGGGTTAGGGATCCCGGGAAGCTAGTGTGGACTGGACTTCTTCTTTAGCACCTTAAGGACCCTGCCATTTTTCACCTTCCTGCCCAGGCCATTTTTAGCAAATCTGACATGTGTCACTTTATGTGGTGAATACTTTAAAACGCTTTTACTTATCCAGGCCATTCTGAGATTGTTTTCTCGTCACATATTGTACTTCATGACAGTGGTAAAACTAAGTCAAAAAATTTCATTTTTATTTATAAAAAATACCAAATTTACCAAAACTTTTGAAAAATTTGCAAATTTCCAAATTTCAATTTCTCTACTTTTATAATAGAGAGCAATAACTACAAAAATAGTTATTACTTTACATTCCCCATATGTCTCCTTCATGTTTGGATCATTTTGTGAATGCCATTTTATTTTTTGGGGACCTTAGAATGCTTAGAAGCTTAGAAACAAATCTTGAAATTTTTCTGAAAATTTCCAAAACCCACTTTTTAAGGACCAGTTCAGGTCTGAAGTCACTTTGTGAGGCTTAGATAATAGAAACCACCCAAAAATTACCCCATTTTAGAAACTACACCCCTCAAGGTATTCAAAACTGATTTCACAAACTTTATTAACCCTTTAGGTGTTCCTCAAGAATTAATGGAAAATGGAGATGAAATTTCAGAATTTCACTTTTTTGGCAGATTTTAATCCTATTTTAGAAACTACACCCCTCAAGGTATTCAAAACTAATTTTAATCCATTTTTTTCCGCTAACAAAGCAAAGGTTAACAGCCAAGCAAAACTTTATATTTATTGCCCTGATTCTGTAGTTTACAGAAACACCGCATATGTGGTCGAAAACTGCTGTACGGGCACACGGCAGGGCGCAGAAGGAAAGGAACGCCATATGGTTTTTGGAAGACAGATTTCACTGGTATAATTTTAAGCTGCCATGTCACTTTCGAAGACCTCCTGATGTACCCCTAGAGTAGAAACTCCCCAAAAATGACCCCATTTTGTAAACTACGGGATAAGGTGGCAGGTACTATTTTAGGGTACATATGATTTTTGGTTGCTCTATATTACACTTTTTGTGAGGCAAGGTAACAAAAAACATCTGTTTTGGCACCATTTTTATTTTTTGTTATTTGCAATGTTCATCTGACAGGTTAGATCATATGCTATTTTTATAGAGCAGGTTGTGACGGACGCGACAATACCAAATATGACTTGGTTGTTTGTTTCAGTTTTAGATAAATCATTTTTGAAAAAATTTCTTTTTTTAGTGTCTCCATATTCTGAAAGCCATAGTCTATTTTTTGGGGCGACTGTCTTATGTAGGGTCAAATTTTTTTCGGGATGAGATGACTGTTTTATTGGTTCTATTTTAGGGCGCGTATGACTTTTTGATCGCTTGGTATTACACTTTTTGTAATGTAAGGTGACAAAAAATGGCTTTTTTGACATACTTTCTTTATTTTTTTATTTTTTTTATGATGTTCAGCTGAGGGGTTAGGTCATGTGATATTTATATACAGAAAGTTCTTACGGACGCGGCGAGACCTAATATGTATACTTTTTTTTATTTATTTATGTTTTACACAATAACAGCATTTTTGAATTAAAAAAAAATTTCTCCATATAATGAGGGCCCTATTTTTTTTATTTTTTGGGCGATTGTCTCATTTTTTTGAGGGATGAGATGATACTTACCGTAATATGTCAACTTTTCTTTTTTTTCCTATTTTTTACAATTTTTTTCTTCTTTTTTTTTTGGAAAAGGACGCTTTTTTTTTTACTTGAAACTTTTTATTTTTTTATTATAAAAAAACTCATTTTTTTACTTTTTATATTTGTCCTACTTTGGGACTTCACCTTTTCAGGGTTTGATCCCTGTTTTAATTCAGTACAATACATTCTGTGTAAGACGCTGACAGTTGCCTAGGAGACTCTGCCCTCAGGCTGGATCTCCTGGGCTTCCGTAGTTGGCAGGCCCCGATGCCTTTGTAAGGCATCATGGCTGCCATGGCAACCATCCGACCCCCACCACTACAGCGCGGGGACCCGATGGCTAAGGAGAGGGAGCGCAAACCTCCCATATGCAGCGGTCAGCGCTGACCGCAGCATATGAGGGGTTAATCCACCGGCATCCGCATTATCACCGATGCTGGTGGATGCAGCACGGATCCAGTAACAGCCGGATCCGTGGTGCTGATCGCAGCAGCGCACATGGGGAGGAGGAAGGATCGCAGGACGAGAATGCTCGTCCTGGGTCACAAAGTACCGGCCATTTAGGACGAGCATTCTCGTTCTGGGTCATTAAGGAGTTAATTAATGTCCTGGTATCTTCCAGGATACTAGAGGATTCAGCTTTTACCACATTAGGAGTACATTCTTTACATAAGGGTTAAGCTCCTGCGCTGGGTAAATGCTTATAACACATTCCACATTTCCTTGTCTTTTTAGGAGCTGAAGCAGAATCCTTTTCTCCCTGAAAGATGTAAGGGAGAGAAGGATCAGCTAACCAGGGTATAGGGGTGGTACACCAGGTGCCTAATACCAGGCTACTCACAACTCCCTGATTTGCTGCAGGCTCAGCTCTAGAGCCCGGCGTGATGGGGGCACTCATCTGGAAAAATTTCCCGTCCGCCAGAAGACACTGCACTGTTCCTCCCCCAGTGAAAAGGATTGCGCTGTCCAGACGCCATTGAGCTGCACCTGTGGTCTTTTATACTTCCTGTGACCTTCGGTGCCCGGAGATGACGTCATGACGTCCAGCCCCGCTCCCAGCGTCTGAAGTCTTGCGCCAGTGGCCGGAGGGAACGCATCTCAGTGTCGCTCCGGTCGCCATCTTCCTTCCCCTCTGCATGAAGCCCGCCTGGACGACCGCAGGGGAATCTTCGCATGGGATCGCAACAGTCTGCGCCCGTGCACAGGCCACCAGAAGTGGAGGGAGAGCCGCACTGTGGATCCGACCTCTGCCTGCATATATGCCTTGCAGGTAGGCCCCAAAAGAGCCTCCATGCACCTCTCCTGCTTCCCATCTTGGTAGGACAGGAAAAACACTGGTGATGGAGGGGAAGGGGTGGGATTTGAACACCTCTCTGTGTTTTTCCTGTCCTATCAGAGGAAGTCAGTCTCAGGATGTGGTGTCATGGAGACGACTAGGGGAAAAATGTGGTATTACTGTAATCGTACTGACCTGGAGAATGAAAGGAGCAGGTCAATTTTATCTCATAGGGAACACCGTAAACACAAAACCCATAAAACTATATAAATGTGGTGTCACTGTAATCGTCTACCTCACACGATAAGGATACTACTTGGTACGTTCACTATATATATATTAATGTCACACTGCCTGAAGAACGTATTTAAAAGAAAATAATAAAGTGTTTATTAATATCTGGTTAAAACGGGAAATAACTGTACATCACTTTCGTGAATATCAGGCTCCAGACTCAAGTAGTGTAGTTCAGGGAATAAATATACCCACTACATAGCATAAAGTCTGGACTAAGTCCTTATCCTGCCGACACCTTAGTGCCAATATATGCTGGCGAAGGAATCAGGACACGGTTCTTATATTTGAACCCGGCACAGGTGCGTTAAGTAGCAGTCCTACCTAGCGTGAAGTGAATCAGAAGCTGGAGGCCCTGTTACAAGTGGAAGCGATGTTATCTTCCAATCTTGTAATATAGTAGTATGTGAAATACACCACACACCGTATCAGGGCACTCCAGCATGAAGCATCCACACAGTATTGTTTGATTCTATAGACGCTCACTCAGCTGCCTACATCTGCCTACCCATTCATGCAAGACAGCACTGGGTCTCGGTATCAGACCGCATTCACACTACCAGGTCAGCTGTAGCGCTGCCTGACACTTAGTCTGCACCCTGCCTATGGAGCCTTGTCCTAAGTGGAGATCACCGGCTCAACGCGTTGCAACATGATATGGTCTGCCACGTATCATCAGGAGCATAAGTCTCTCAATAGAGGAAAGCCTGTAGAGCAAAGAATGCCTCACACTTTTGCGTGTCAAGGCTCCGGCGCTATGACGGCCATCATAGCGCCGGAGCCTTGACACGCAAAAGTGTGAGGCATTCACAATTTTTTTTCTTTTGCGATTTATATATATTTTTTAAATTAAATATCTTTTGAATGCATACCACTTGATTAACTGCTACTGGTTAATAAACAGAATATCTTCTCGTCTAATGTTCCTGATGGATCCACTTCTGACTTTCGCTTGAAAAACGGTGTCAACAATTAAACTGTGTAAAAATACATAAATAAAAACTACAAAGTTTGTTTCTAGCCCCATAGGAACGTTCTAAGTCAGTCTGTTGTGTAGCTTTAAAGGGGTATGCCCATCTGGTATATTTATGGCATAACCAAAGGATGGTGCCATAAATGTCAGATAGGTGCAGGTTACCCGCTGCTATCTCCAGAACGGGGCCCTGTTTCACCCAGCTGGGAATGGAGAAGTGGATGCTACTCTCTCCTTTTAATTTAATAGCGGTTCCAAAAATAGTTTAGTCAGAGCACTTGGCTGTTTTCAGGAGTGCTATTGATGTAAATCGAGAGAGCTGCTCATGCATGCTCACCTCTCCATTCTTGGTCAGACGCGACAGAGCGTTTGGGAGATAAGAGTGGGTCCCAGAAGTGGGAGCAGCAGCTATTGGACATGAATGGCGTATCCTATAAAAATCCCAGATAGGAAAACAAGAAATCATGAAATCTAATTTTAATCCTAACAGAAAATCCCAGTAAGAAGTCTGATGGAAACGTGGTGTTATCACAAGATTATAAAGTAGAAGATGAAGATATCAGACAGCGCTCTTCAGAAGACTTCATTACCTGTAATGTACATTCAGCACTTCACAGTACAGATCTATTATATAACCCCCCTAATCATGAGGAACCTACTCCTGACCAATCACAGATTGTTACCACAAATACTGGGCAGAAAGGGAGTAAGAGGTTTCAGTGCAATGACTGTGGGAAACAGTTTACACACAACTCAGGTCTTTTTATACACAGAAGAAGTCACACAGGAGAAAAGCCATATTCATGTAGAGAATGTGGTAAATCTTTTACAAGGAAATCACATCTTGTTACACACGAGAGAATTCACACAGGGGAAAAGCCATATTCATGTTCACTGTGTGGGAAATGTTTTTCGGATAAATCAAGTCTTGTTACCCATTATAGAATTCACACAGGAGACAAGCCGTATTCATGTTCACTGTGTAAGAAATGTTTTTCAGATAAATCAAGTCTTGTTACCCATGAACGAATTCACACAGGAGAGAAACCATATTCATGTTCAGTATGTAAAAAAGGTTTTACAAATAAATCCCATCTTGTTACGCATGAAAGAATTCACACAGGAGAGAGACCATATTCATGCTCACTATGTGGAAAATGCTTTGCAGATAAATCATGTCTTATTACACATGAGAGAATTCACACAGGAGAGAAGCCATATTCATGTTCACAATGTGGGAAGTGCTTTACAGATAAATCAAGCATTGTTAAACATGAGAGAATTCACACAGGAGATAAGCCATATTCATGTTCAGAATGTGGAAAATGTTTTTCAAATAAATCAAATCTTATTACACATGAGAGAATTCACACAGGAGAGAAGCCCTATTCATGTTCAGAATGTGGGAAATGTTTTACAAACAAATCACATCTTGTTACACATGAGAGAAGTCACACTGGAGAGAAGCCTTATTCATGTTCAGAATGTGGCAAATGTTTTGTCACCAAAGCCAATCTTAAGGATCACCAGAGTATTCACACAGGTGAGAAGCCGTATTCATGTTCAGAATGTGGCAAATGTTTTACAAATAAATCAAGCATTCTTGCTCATGAAAGAAGCCACTCGGGAGAGCAGACGTGATGTTCTACATGAGAAGTAAGAAAAATGTCTTACAAGGAAATCACATTATGAAACCCATCAGCAAATGCACTCAGAAAAGAGACTGCATTTTTTGGAATATGGAAAACATTACTACAGTGAATTTTTTTTTTAACCTGAAATTTTAAATTGATATTTAGATTGTAAGCCCCAATGGGGACGGTTACTGATGTGACTACAATCTCTGTATGTGAGCAGTGTATAAATTAATAAAATAACACGTTAGGTTATTCTTAGATGTTAATCATCCAAAAAGATGGCTTTTGGGAGTTATTAAAAGGTCACCGAGTTTTAAAAAAACTTTAGAGAAATATTAACAGTTTTGATAGGTGGATACGTTCCTTTACAGTATTGAGCCTAAGCCTGTACTGGGCTTCCAGGCAAATTACTTGCATATTACAGTTCAGGCAGCACTAAACTTTAATAAAGTGATTTCTGTATAGAATCATGGAGCAAAATCCATTATTCTATACAAATTGCAATCAGATGATTGCAAGCTTGTGTGCAATTGGGGAATGAATAAAAAAAAGTAAATATAATTATTTTAAAAATAAAAAAATTCTAATCACCCCCCTTTTCCCAAAATCAAAATAAATAAACAGTAAAAATAAAATAACATCATGGGCATCGTAGCATGTGAAAACGCCCATACTATTAAAATATATAACAAATCATCCCATACAGGCATTGGCATAACAGAATGGGGGTCAGAATATCGCGATGAATCGAAAAAAATTTTTTTTTCCAACTTTTTATTTTTCTTTCAGTATTAAAACACAAGAAAAACTATAGATATGTGGTATTGCCATAATTGTACTGACCTGGAGAATGAAGAGCACAAGTCAGTTTTACTGCAAAGTGAACTGCGTAAAAAAGCTGTGGTGGAATTAGTTTTGTTTTTCTTCCAATTCCGTCTCATTTGGAATTTTTTTCCACCTTCCTTCTACATTGTATACCATATTAAATGGTGGCATTAGAAAGTACAACTTTTCCTGAAATAAAACAAGCCCTCGTCTCCAGGAAGGCAGGGAGCAACAAACGAAATCGCAGAAACAGAAAATCGCTGCATCAGGAAGTTATTTAAATATGGCGCTGGCCCGAGAGCGCTGGGGGGGGGGGCATAGTAGACAGGTATCTGCTGTTTCAAACAGCAAAGGTCCACGGCTAATGTCTGCGACCGGTAATAAAGCCGATCGCGGGCATTTAACCCTTTAGATGCTGTGGTCCAGCCTGACCACGCCATCTCAATGGCGAAAAACCCGGAAGTGCGCCCTTCTGGGTGAGGACCGGCTTCCCATTTTGGCAATCCGGACAGCCATTCCTTTGTTCTAATGCGCTGAGTCTTTCTGAAGTGACCCAGTGTATCAGAGCTGCAGTTAAAATATAAAAATTTAAAAAACCCTCTTTCACTAGAATAAAAAAAAAAATATCATGGGCATTACCACATCCAAAAATGGCGTACTATTTGTTCTGCCACCCTCACACGTTGAAAGGACAATGAGTTGACAGGCAGCTATTCAGTGAGGTAGACGCTGGGGGATCAGTGTGAAACTACAAGGAAAATAACATTGCTTACTATGAGGCAAATATATACATAGCATAACAAAGAGCATATGTAATACACACATAGAAATACGTGGACAAGATGGCCGACTAACCATGAGGGAGGCTGACCGCATGGTACTAGCATGGGTACAGCTAAGGCACAGCAATACAGTGATATCTGTGTGGGGGATGAGGAGAACGGTAAGTAAGTAATGGCTTCTGCAAGAAGAAGGGGCAGGTGGGAAAACGAAGGTGGCTGGGATGGCCAAACTTAAGAGAGCTAAGCAGGAGCTAATTACTAGTATAGGAAATGGTGTAAAACAGGCTGCACCGAGACAGTACATGGCGCTGTTGGCAAAGTAATTAGCAAGGGCAATACATTACAATAGGGAATAAAACCAGATATTAATGCTTGTGAAGGCATGACACTATTAAAATATAAAAATAGTTATCCCATACGGCGAATGGCGTAATGAATAAAAATCAAAATGGCTGATTCACCATTTTTTTCCATTCCTTCACTTGCCCAAAATAATTTGAATTAAATGTTATGAAAAAATTACACATACTCCAATATGGTATCAATAAAAACTACACATCGTCCCGCAAAAAATGAGCCCCCACACAGCTCAGTAGACATAACTATAAAAAAAAGTTATGAGTCAGAAAATGGCGATGTAAAAAAAAATAAAAATATATATATATATATATTTCCAAACTTTCAAACTTAAAAAAAAATAAAACTTTATAATCTTACTGACACAGAGAATGAAGGGCGCAGGTCAGTTTTGCCGTATAGGGAACGCCATAGGGACAAAACCCGTAAAACTGGGGGAATTGCATTTTTTCCCCTGCTTCGCACTACATTATATGGCATATTAAATGGTGGCATTAGAAAATACAACTTGTCACACAAAAAATTTACTGATATCTGAATGTAAAAATAAAAAAGTTATGGCTCCGTAAAGACAGGGAAGAAAAAGGAAAATGTGAAATCAATAAACCTCGGGTATTCGAGATACCTTCGGCAAAGGCACAACATCTTTCAATGGTGTAAATGAGCCATTGGGACTTAATGGTGGTCAGGGGCATTCAGATTGGTGATTGATACTGTCTGCTGTGGTGACTTTTATAAAAAGGGTTCTACTCTCTACCATCTCTGTCCCAATGGGAAATTGTATGTACAGAGTGCTTTTACAGAACACTTGCGCCTCTAGAGGTGGAGGTTAAGCGTGCGCTGGAGAACCATTTAGAGCAGTGGGCGTGAGGCAGATTAGGAAGGTAATGAGATTTGTGGTTTTTGTAGAAGTACAGTATATCACTCTGGGCTTTCTTAAGAAGATCTAGTACTTGGCTGTGTTTCCTCGGCTCATTAGAGATTTCACATAGAAGGTGATGGTTTTAGGGTTGGGAGCCATATCGAGGTGAGGTAAGTGCAGAGGTGTCAATCTGAGGGTCACATGTTTGAGCTAAGAAAAAGGGGACAAAGGGTTAGCCAAAGGAGATTAGCCTCTCGTGTGTTCAGGCGGGGACTAGTAAGGTCCCACATAAGGGTTGGTAACAGAACATATTAGGTAACATAATAACGGTTCACAATGAAGCAATGTATTATTGTCAGGTTATATATAACAAATGAAAGTAGAACTTCCCCGGGGCCTACACCCAACTGGATGCTAAATAATCCATGTATCTCGAGAGCCTGGTTAGTTTGGCAGCGGACCAATAGAGTGAGTGAAAGTAAATGTTTCAGAGACGGAGCAGGCAGCGATACGCAGGATTGTGTTTATCGTGTTCTTTAGTATATGTGTTACCTGTATATTCACTGCCAATAAATGCCGGAAAGAACCTGAGCTTTGGACATCTGAAGCCTTTTTGTGTGTCTGTAAAGACCGACCTCTCTGACCACTGAGCCAGAGGGCACCATCCTTGGAGAGACTGAGTTCACATCTCTGTCAAGGAGATCTGGTGGACTGTTCCGGCACAGAGCAGCCCGCCAGATCTCGCAGGAGCCGGCATTGCTGGATTTTCGCCACCGGATCCCCACTGACTGTAATGAGGTCCGTTGGTGATCCGGCCGCTTTCCGACTTGAATTCATAGCTTTCGGTCTGACAAAAACCGTTGCATGCAGTGTTCACAGCCGGCATTTGTGCTGGATCTCCTTGACGGAGATGTGAAAGAGACCGCGGGGCACATTTACTATAGTATCAGAGCCTATTTCCGACTGTCTTATTTTTTAAGTCTAATTAACAAACAGATTTTGCGCCTATTTTGAGTTTTAAGACGAATTCAGAAGTTTTCAAACCTTTGAACCTAATTTCCGACCTATTTATGTAGGTGCGCCTTATCATAAAAACATTTCTACTCCACTCCAGGGCAGGCAGACTTTTCTGCCTCTGTTTTGCGTGGTGAGTTGCGCCACATTTATGAGCACGTGTCTAATTTCAGCTCATTTGCGCCATATTTTCATGCGCATACTAATTAGACCAGGCTTAGTGAATATGAACCTGTCTTACAAAAAAAAAAAAATGACCACTAGAGGTCAGACTTAAATAAAAAAAAAAATGGTTTGAAAGTATAATGGGGGGGGGGGGGGGGGGGGGGAATCAAAACTGGTGTAAAGTAGAACTGGCTTAGTTGCCCATAGCAACCAATCAGATTCCTCCTTTCATTCTTCATTGCTCCTTTGGAAATCTGATTGGTTGCTATGGTCATCTAAGCTAGTTTTCCTTTGCACTAGTTTTGATAAGTTTTCCCCAATAAATAAGGTTAAAATAAAGACAAACGTTGCCAATATTTAATTTCTCTTTTTATGCCAAAAAAGGCGAGCTTGATAAATGTGCCCCAGTGTGCATAAGGGCTCATGTACATGAACGTGTGCCGGCCGGGCAAACAGCGGGTCCACAATATGCGGGCACCGTCCGTATGCACACCATATCACGGACAGGCTCAGACTGGTCCAGCGGGGTTTCCTCGGTAGGCCCACAGTCTCCTACGCACCAGATAAGATGGAGGAGTAATTATTTCAACCTTATCAGGAGAGATAATTATTGTAGCCACTAGGTGGCAGTATAGCACAGTGATGCAGCCTCCTACTGGTATAAATTGTACAGGAGGCCCCACAGTATATTCTAAACTTCCCAGCTGCTGGCTGTGAAGGAGGAGAGAACATGTCTGGCCATCCCTGCTGTCAGGACACTGGCTGCTGGAGAGAAGGACTCCTCTGCGGTGCTGGGCTGATTTCTCAGGTGTGTGACAGTCGTGATCTGTAGGAGACTGTAAGGGGGAAATAGGGGATTTGTTTATAGTAGACTCAGATCTGTGTATGTGTGAGAGTAGCATTGGGGGGACTCTGCCCTAGGTCCCCCCAATGCCTCTAATTTAGGTGCACCCTCATAAGTGCCCCAGCTCCAGATGCCCCCACTATAAAAGCACCCCTAAAATTAAATCTTCTCCAGTTGCCCCCCTAATACCCCTGCAGCTACTCCAGGATCCCCACCCTGCCTCAGGAGACCCTAATGCCTCTGCTTTAGGTGTACCCCCATTAGTGTCCCAGATCCAGATGCCCCCACTCTAAAAGCACCACTAATATTGCCTCTTCTCCAGTTACCCCTGCTCCAGGATCCCCACTATTACCCTGCCTCAGGTGAACCTAATGTCACCTCCAGATCTCTGGGAAATTCTGACAGACGTTCTTCAGTACCTCCTGCATGATGTTATTTTGTTTTGGTTTCGCTTTGACATCTCTTCTCCCTCTCCCAGCTGTCATCTATTAGCAGTGATTGCCTCCCTTTATATCCCCTCCCATACTGCCTCACTTTGCGGTTTATACTACTTCCTGGATTGTGCTCACTGCTAGAAGTTGCAACTGCTGGTTCCTCAGATAAGTCTATTCCTTTATTTGTGTTTTCCTGTTGGCTTGATTCTAGGTGACCCTGACTCCCTCCGTATTGAGTGCAGGGAGCCGGTGGTCGTGTCCCCTCGCCATTATAGGGTTTTCAGGTGTCACTCAGTCTAGGTACGTGGACATGCAATTTTCTATCATTGAGATCTTTGCATCTGCCGAGCAGTCAGGGAGAGCTCTAGGGCTTTGATAGGGCTCACCCTTTTGTTCCTTAGTTTGGGATCAAGTCAGTCGGATCTTTATTTGTTACTTCTTGTTTTCTGCAACACCATCCGTGACATTATAAACCGCCAAAACCGTCTTAAGCATGGATCCGGTTTCAGCCTTAACGGACCGCATGCGGGGTCTTTCACTGGAGGTAGCGGAGCTCCGTAAAGCTGTGTCTCAGTTTCAGGTGACCGGTTCTGCTTGCGTTCATGGAGTTTGTTCTGAGCATAAGATCTCGCTTCCGGATACCTTCTCTGGGGGTAGTGAGAATTTTGTTCGTTTTAGAGAGGCTTGCAAACTCCATTTTCGCCTACTTCCCCATTCCTCTGGTGATGAGGAGCAGAGGGTGGGGATCATCATCTCACTGCTCAGGGATAACGCTCAGTCTTGGGCCTTTTCGCTGCCGGTGGGGGCACGGCCCCTCCGATCAGGGGATGAATTTTTTGTAGCCCTGGGTCGGATATATGATGATCCGGATCGTATTGCTGTGGCTGAATCTAAACTGCATCTTTTATGCCAGGGTAAACAGTCCGCAGAGATATACTGTTCAGAATTTCGGAGATGGGTGTCTGATACTGGTTGGAATGATGCTGCACTCCGAAGTCAATTTTGCCATGGTCTTTCAGAGGGATTGAAAGATGCATTTGCCTTTCATGAGAGACCTACCTCCTTGGAGTCTGCCATGTCTCGGGCTGTTCGTATTGACAGGCGTCTTAGAGAGAGAGGAGAGATCATACCTTCCTGTCATACTCAGTCCAAGGACAGTGGGGCGGTCTCATTCAGTGCACAGGGGTCTCAGTCTCTCTCAATCCCCTCTGAGCAGGAGCCCATGCAGCTGGGTTTGCTTGCCTATAACAACAAAGGATTCAGCTCTCAGAGGAAGGTTTGTTTCTGTTGTGGAGGTATAAATCATTTGGCAAATGTTTGTCCCTCTAGGAGATTCAGGGAGTTTTTTGAGGGTAATAAAGAAACAAAAAGAAAAAAGTCCTCTAAAAACATTCCATCTGTTACTATTGGCAAGGTTGATGCGGAAATTGAAGGTTTTCCGTTTGCTTGTAGTTCCCGTTTTGTCCTACCTGCCAGGGTGGCGCTAGAGAGCAAGAACATTGTTTGTGAGATTCTTGTAGATAGTGGAGCAGCTGTCAATCTCATTGATAATCAATTTGCTATAACACATGGTTTCTAGGTATGCACTTTGGGAAAGGACATACATACCTGTTTTTGCTATTGATTCCGCTCCACTTTCTCAAAAATCGTTTCTACTAAGACTGTACCATCTATTCTTTCTGAATTTTCGGATGTGTTTTCTGAGAGTGGTGTTCAGGAGCTGCCCCCTCATCGGGAGTACGATTGCCCTATTAATCTCATCCCAGATGCTAAGCTAAATCTCATTTATACAATCTCTCCCAACCTGAAAGGGTCGCTATGCGTACTTATGTCTCTGAGAGCCTGAGAAAGGGACACATACGACCCTCGAAGTCACCTGTTGCCGCTGGGTTTTTTTTGTTCATAAAAAAGATGGTTCTTTAAGACCATGTCTGGATTTCAGGGAGCTGAACAGTATCACAATTCGTGACCCTTATCCGCTTCCTCTGATCCCGGACCTGTTTAACCAGATTGTTGGGGCTCAAGTTTTTTCCAAGTTGGATTTAAGAGGGGCATACAACTTGGTCAGGGTCAGAGAAGGGGACGAATGGAAGACGGCCTTCAATACCCCTGAGGGCCATTTTGGGAATTTGGTTATGCCTTTTGGTTTGATGAATGCTCCAGCCGTCTTCCAACATTTTGTGAACAGCATTTTTTTTCATTTAATGGGGAAATTTGTACTAGTGTATCTAGATGACATTTAGATTTTTTCTCCTGATTTCAAAACTCATCGAGACCACTTATGTCAGGTCTTGATCATTCTGCGGGAGAATAAATTGTACGCTAAACTGGAAAAATGTGTGTTTGCAGTTCCAGAAATTACATTTCTGGATTTTCTTCTCTCCGCTTATGGTTTTCGCATGGACCCCGAGAAGGTCCGCGCTGTGCTTGATTGGGAGCTTCCTGAGAATCAGAAGGCGCTGATGCGCTTTTTGGGTTTTGCCAATTATTACAAGAAGTTCATTTTGAATTATTCCTCTGTTGTTAAGCCACTCACTGATATGACTAAAAAGGGGGTAGATTTTTCCTCCTGGTCGGTAGAGGCGCGTAAGGCCTTTTCTAGTATCAAAGAGAGTTTTGCTTCCGCTCCCATCTTGGTACAACCTGATATCTCTCTGCCCTTCATTGTTGAGGTGGACGCTTCTGAGGTGGGTGTGGGTGCGGTCTTGTCTCAGGGTCCCTTTCCTGCCAAATGGCAACCGTGTGCCTTTTTCTCGAAGAAACTCTCCTCCGCAGAGAGAAATTACGATGTGGGAGATAGGGAGTTGTTGGCCATCAAGTTAGCTTTTGAGGAATGGTGCCATTGGCTAGAGGGAGCCAGACACCCTATTACCGTGTTTACCGACCATAAGAATCTGGCCTACTTGGAGTCAGCCAAGCGTCTGAACCCGAGACAGGCCAGATGGTCTTTGTTCTTTTCAAGGTTTAATTTTGTTGTCACATTCCGCCCTGGGGTTAAGAATGTGAAGGCGGATGCCCTGTCACGTTGTTTTCCGGGAGGGGGGAACTTTGAAGACCCGGGTCCCATTTTGGCTGAAGGGGTGGTTTTCTCTGCTCTTTATCCTGAATTGGAGGCAGAGGTTCAGGCAGCCCAGGCAGAGGCTCCTGATCTTTGTCCTCCTGGGAGGTTGTGCCTCTCGCTTTACGACACAAGGTTTTTAAGGAGCACCACGATACGGTCCTTGCTGGGCACCCGGGGGGTAGAGCCACAGTGGATCTCATTGCTCAGAGATTCTGGTGGCCAGCTCTTCGTAAGTCGGTTGAGGGTTTTGTGGCAGCCTGCGAGACCTGCGCTCGTGCCAAAGTCCCTCATTCACGGCCATCAGGTCCTCTCCTCCCGTTACCCATTCCTTCCCGTCCTTAGAAACATCTGTCCATGGACTTCATTACGGACCTGCCTCGTTCCTCAGGGAAGACTGTGATTCTGGTGGTGGTGGACCGTTTTAGCAAAATGGCGCATTTTATTCATTTTCCTGGGTTGCCCAATGCTAAAACGCTGGCGCAAGCATTTATTGATCACATTGTCAAATTGCATGGTATTCCTTCAGACATAGTCTCTGACAGGGGCACGAAGTTTGTTTCCAGATTCTGGAAGGCTTTCTGTTCTCGCTTGGGGGTTCGGTTATCATTCTCTTCTGCTTTCCACCCGCAGTCGAATTGCCAGACAGAGCGCTTCAATCAGAATCTGGAGACATATCTGCGCTGTTTTGTGGCGGAGAATCAGGAGGATTGGTGTTCTTTTTTGTCCCTTGCTGAGTTTGCTTTAAATAACCGTCGTCAGGAGTCCTCTGATAAGTCACCATTTTTTGGTGCATATGGGTTTCATCCGCAGTTTGGGACATTCTCTGGAGAGGGGTCTTCTGGTTTACCTGATGAGGAGAGATTCTCCTTGTCTTTGTCATCTATTTGGCAAAAGATTCAGGATAATCTAAAGAGCATGAGTGAGAGATATAAGCGTGTGGCGGATAAGAGACGTGTGCCTGGTCCGGACCTGAATGTTGGTGATCTGGTATGATTGTCTACTAAGAATATCAAATTGAAGGTTCCCTCCTGGAAGTTGGGTCCTAAGTTTATTGGACCTTACAAAATCATGTCCATCATCAATCCCGTTGCCTTCCGTCTTGATCTTCCTCAGACTTGGAAGATCCATAATGTTTTTCACAAGTCCCTATTAAAACCTTATGTTCAACCCACTGTACCCTCCTCTTTGCCTCCTCCTCCGATTGTGGTTGATGGTAATCTTGAATTTCAGGTCTCTAGGATTGTGCATTCTCGTATTGTCTTCGGTTCTCTCCAGTACCTCGTTCATTGGGAGTGTTATGGTCCTGAGGAGAGGATGTGGGTCCCAGTGGCGGACATTAAGGCCACTCGTCTTATCAGGGCGTCCCATCCTGAGAAGGTGGGCTCTGAGTGTCCGGAGTCCACTCGTAGAGGGAGGGGTACTGTCACCGCCAGATCTCTGAGAAGTTCTGACAGACGTTCTTCAGTACCTCCTGCATGATGTTCTTTTGTTTTGGTTTCGCTTTGACATCTCTTCTCCCTCTCCCAGCTGTCATCTATTAGCAGTGATTGCCTTCCTTTATATCCCCTCCCATACTGCCTCACTTTGCGGTATATACTACTTCCTGGATTGTGCTCACTGCTAGAAGTTGCAACTGCTGGTTCCTCAGATAAGTCTATTCCTTTATTTGTGTTTTCCTGTTGGCTTGATTCTAGGTGACCCTGACTCCCTCCGTATTGAGTGCAGGGAGCCGGTGGTCGTGTCCCCTCACTATTATAGGGTTTTCAGTTGTCACTCAGTCTAGGTACGTGGACATGCAATTTTCTATCATTGAGATCTTTGCATGGGCTGAGCAGTCAGGGAGAGCTCTGGGGCTTTTATAGGGCTCACCTTTTTGTTCCTTAGTTTGGGATCAAGTCAGTCGGATCTTTATTTGTTACTTCTTGTTTTCTGCAACACCATCCGTGACACCTAATATCTCTGCTTCAGTTATGACCCCCTGTTCGTGCCCTTTGCTTACGTTGCTCCTCTAGAACCTTTGCTTGGGCTTTGTTAAAGATTATGACATCCAAAGGGGGTTGGACTTATGCCTGAACAATTCTGCCCAGTTCGTCACATTCTCCAGTATTGACACCTATGGTTTACATGGCGGCAGTGATGATATTCCGTATTTACAGGCATCACTGCTGCCATGTAAAGAGATACTAGTGGTGGAGGATTTAAAGGGGTTGTCCAGGTTCTCAAATTATCCTCTCCACACTATAGGGCATAACTATATGAATAGTGGGGTCTGATTCTGCGACCCCCACTGATCCCAGGAACTGGTCCTGTTCCCCCTTTTTGATGGTGTGACAGGCCACACATACGCCCATGCTGCTCCATTCATTCTCTTTGGGACCACTGGAAATAGCCAGCTCTGTACTCCGCCATCTCCGGCGACCCCATAGAGAATGGATGGAGAGGCAGGGCATATGCTCCACCTGCCACTCAGTCAAGAAGGAGGATCAGTGGGGGCTCCAGCGTTCAGACCCCCACGGATCACTTAGTTATCCCCGATCCTGTGGATAGAACCAAGAAACAATACTCTGTCCTCCTTCTCCTTGACCTGTCCTCTGCCTTTGACACTGTTGACCACTCCATTCTGTTGCAAACTCTCTCATCTCTTGGCATCACCGACCTGGCCCTCTTCTGGATCACATCATACCTCACAGACCGGACGTTTAGCGTCTCCCACTCTCGCACCACCTCCTCGTCTCATTCCCTCTCTGTTGGTGTCCCGCAAGGCTCTGTCCTAGGACCCCTGCTCTTCTCTATCTACACTTTTGGCCTGGGACAGCTTATAGAGTCCCATGGCTTTCAGTATCACTCCTACGCTGACGACACACAAATCTACCTCTCTGGTCCAGACATCACCACCTTACTATCACGAATCCCACAATGTCTATCTTCTATATCATCCTTCTTCGCCTCTCGCTTTCTAAAACTTAACATGGATAAGACAGAATTTATAATCTTTACCCCATCTTGTTCAACCCCCTCAGCAGACCTATCTATCATGATCAATGGCTGCACACTCTCCACGGTCAACAAAGTCCGCTGCCTTGGAGTGACCTTTGATTCTGCACTTTCCTTCCAACCGCAAATCCAAGCTCTTTCCACGAGCTGCCGCCTCCAACTCAAAAACATCTCCCGCATCCGTGCTTTCCTTAACTTTGACTCTGCGAAAATTCTTGTACATGCCCTCATTATCTCCCGCCTAGACTACTGCAACATTCTCCTCTGTGGCCTTCCATCTAGCACTCTCGCACCCCTCCAATCTATCCTCAACTCTGCTGCCCGACTAATCCACCTCTCACCCTATTACTCCTCTGCCTCTCCCCTCTGCCAATCCCTTCACTGGCTCCCCATTGCCCAGCGAATTCACTTCAAAGTACTAACAAATACATACAAGGCCGTCCATAACCTGTCCCCTCCCTACATCTCGGAGCTACTTTCCCGATACATCCCCACACGCACTCTCCGATCCTCACAAGACCTCCTTCTCTCCTCTCCTCTTATCGCCTCTTCCCACAATTGACTCCAAGATTTCTCCCGCGCATCCCCCATATTCTGGAACTCGCTGCCCCAACATATCAGACTCTCACCTACATTGGAATCCTTCAAAAGAAACCTGAAAACCCACCTCTTCAGACAAGCCTACAACCAGTGACCCTGCTGCCTCTATACCGCCATGACCAGCTTCACCCGCACCTACTGTGTCCTTCTCCCATACCATGTAGATTGTAAGCCCTCACGGGCAGGGCCCACTCTCCTTTTGTACCAGTTTGTAACTTGTCTTGTTTATGATTAGTGCAATTGTCTGTATAATGTATGTGCACCGCTTATCACATGTACAGCGCTATGGAATGAATGGCGCTTTAATAATAAATAATAATAATAATAATAATAACTAGAAAAGTTGACACAGGTCCTTTAACAGGTGAGCATTTCTATTTTAGTTTGATACATATTTTGTGAGGGGGGTCTGACTGCTGGGTCCCCCATGAACGTGGGTTGTCTCACTTTAGTAAGTCGGATTTATAATGTAGAGAAAGTTAATACGAGCAACTTACTAATACAGTCCTGATCAAAAGTTTAAGACCACTTGAAAAATAGCAAAAAATCCTATTCATCATGGCTGGATCTTAACAAGGTTCCAAGTAGAGCTTCAACATGCAACAAGAAGAAATGGGAGTGAGACAAAACATTTTTTGAGCATTCAATTTAATGAAAACAACGAATAAACTGAAACAGGCTGTTTTTCAGCTGATCCACAGTTTAGGACCACACCTGCAAAAAAAAACTAAACCCCCCCAAAACAGAAATCCAACTTCCAAACATGAACTCAGTAATGAGTAGCTCCGCTGTTATTGTTTATCACTTCAAAAATTTGTTTCAGCATGCTTGATGCAAGCGTTTCCATGAGGTGAGTGGGAACATTTCTCCAGGTGGTGAAGACGGCCGCACGAAGGCCATCTACTGTCTGGAACTGTTGTCCATTTTTGTAAACTTCCCTTGCCATCCATCCCCAAAAGTTCTCAATTGGATTTAGATCAGGGGAACACGCAGGATGGGCCAAAAGAGTGATGTTCTTCTCCTGGAAGAAGTCCCTTGTCCTGCGGGCATTGTGTACTGTAGTGTTGTCCTGTTGAAAAACCTAGTCGTTACCACACAGACGAGGGC
Source organism: Bufo bufo (assembly GCF_905171765.1). Taxonomy (NCBI): domain Eukaryota; kingdom Metazoa; phylum Chordata; class Amphibia; order Anura; family Bufonidae; genus Bufo; species Bufo bufo. The sequence continues at coordinate 13,256,048 of NC_053392.1, read as the reverse complement.
CCTCAGTCATGAGGAATGCTCTCTGCAAATTTTTTAAATTTGTTCTTATCCATATTGCTTCCTTTGCTGGCTGGATTCATTTTTCCATCACATTATACACTGCTCGTTTCCATGGTTACGACCACCCTGCAGTCCAGCAGTGGTAGAGTAATCCAGCCAGAAAAGGAGGCAATATGGATAATAACACTATATTACTAAGTTGCTCGTATTAACTTTCTCTACATGATAAATCCGACTTACTGAAGTGAGAGGACGCCTTTAAGACCCTTGTGTACACAGATTGGCGGTAATGTAATTGAATGTCTCAGGACCCCTTTTTTCCTGATCAGTGGGTGGTCCAGCAGTCAGACCCCAGCAATCTGATATTTATCACCGATTCTGTAGATAGGCGAGAGGTCATTATGGTAGGACAACCCTTTTAAATATAATGTAGATTATGTACAATCTGAAGAGGGTAAGATTTGGTAAATTTCATGCCAGACATTTATGGTTAAAGGGTTTGTCTCACTTCAGTAAATGACATTTATCATGCAGTTAATTCAAGGCACTTACTAATGTATTGTGATTGTCCATATTGCCTCCTTTCCATCACATTATACACAGCACGTATCCGGGGTTATTACCACCGTGTAATCCAGCAGCGGTGGCCGGGCTTACACACTATAGGGAAAGGCTGGAAGTGCTCATAGGACAACACCTCTACCTATAGTGTTCAAGCACGGCCACCGCTGCTGGATTACACGGTGGTAATATCCTCGGATACGAGCTGTGTATAATGTGATGGAAAGGAGGCAATATGGAGAATCACAATACATTAGTAAGTGGCTTGTATTAACTTTCTCTACATGAAAAATGACATTTGTTGAAGTGAGGCCGCCCCTTGTGCTACACTTAATAGGGTCCGGCATTCATGTCTTGGTGCTTCCCATGTGTGATAGGAGCTGCATGTGTCTTGTTTCTGACTGACTTAAGAGCAGGATATCCACATATGTGTAAGGCTACTCTCACACTTGCGGTTGCAGGGTCCGGCAGCCTATACCAGTGGGGGAACAGCCACCGGAGGTCCGCTCAGGCCCTATTCACTATAATGGGGGCAAACATGCCGAGAGGCGGCCACACAAAAACTACAGCGGACTAACGGCGGCATGGTGGGCTAGCGTTAGCACGTATGCGGCAGCCTGTTCCCCCGCCAGAACATCCTGCCGGACCCTGCTACTGCAAGTGTGAGAGCAGCCTAAATCCTGCCACATGTATGTCTGTGCATGTTGCTGTGAGTGTCCGCCATCATACTTCATCTGTAATATTTCTGTTATCACTGTAAGGGCTCATGAACACGACCGCTGGACGTTTTCCAGTCCGCAAATTGCTGATCCGCAAAACATGGATACCGGGTGTGCACATTCCACATTATGCGGAACAGAACGTCCTCTAACAGAACCGCCCTATCCTTGTCTGTAATGCCGACAATAATAGGACATGTTCTATCATTTTGCGTAACGGCCATGCGGACATACAGACACGGAATGCACATGGAGTCATTTCCGTTTTTTGCGGCCCCATTGAAGTGAATGGTTTCGCATACAGGCCACAAAAACAGGAACGGTACGAACACAGAAAAAAAATAAGTTAGTGTGCAGGAGCCCTAAGGTGGGCCCCCAGAATCAGTTACACTAGTGGGCCCTAAGTACCCCAGACACTGAGTATAGCCTTTAACACATTATTTATACTACACATTCTGAAAACAGAAATAAAGAGTAATAAATAAAATCTCATCGTCTGCACAACCGTCCCTCAACAAGCCTCATACAGCTCCGACTCCTCCTGTGGAAACATCTCACATTCTACCAAACTCCAGAACTGCCCCCTCACAGTAGTCTGGTCACATGGGTGTGACATCATCACAGTTTCTTCACCAGGACCTCTCCTTCCCATTGCTAAACTCCGCCCCCTCCTGCACTGATCACATGATGGTGACATCATCACAGGTCCTTCTCTACCACTTCTCTCCACTGCTGAGCTCCGCCCCCTGCACTGATCACATGATGGTGACATCATCACAGGTCCTTCTCTACAACTTCTCTCCACTGCTGAGCTCCGCCCCCTGCACTGATCACATGACAGTGACGTCATCCCAGGTCCTTCAGCTCTTGCAGTGCAGCAGATACAGAGCAGGTCCTGGTCGGTAGTCACTGCTGTGGTGTCAGGAGCCTCTTCTTCTCTCTGGTATCAGCCATTTCTCCAGAATCCCCCTTTATCCCCGGTGCTGGGGGCTCTGAGAAGCGGGGTCTCTCCAGGAGCAGTAAGTGCGGTTCTGGATCTCACTAATGCTCTTGTCCCTGGAGGATTTCCAGCCTCTCCTCTCCTCATAAAGGGGCCTGCAGTACTAGAAGCCTCCAGCTCCTCCAGTTCTCTCCTCTTCTCCTGAATGACCACCAAGGATGGACAGGAAGAAGATCAGCAGAAGAATATTAGACCTCACCTTGGAGATCATCTCCCTGCTGAGCGGAGAGGTAAACTTTTCTAGATTTCTCTCCTCTTTATTGTATTCTGTAACAAGTCAGACATCGGGAAGGAGAATCCATCATAGGAAGTGATAGGAAGAGTCCAGGGTCCTGGAGAATGGCCTCCAGACCTTCCAAGTGATGGAGAACCTGAAGATCAGCCACCAGTATGGTCAGTGATGGATCATGGAGACCAATAGTCATGTTGTAGGAGCCATGAGAAGGTAAGTAGGCACGTTGTACCCAGGAGGAGAGGAAGCAGAGGAGGAGATGGCCGGAGTGTGGCCTGGAGGGAGGATTTCTACCACTAGTCTGACATCTACAGGGTGGGCCATTTATATGGATACACCTTAATAAAATGGGAATAGTTGGTGATATTAACTTCCTGTTTGTGGCACATTAGTATATGTGAGGGGGGAAACTTTTCAAGATGGGTGGTGACCATGGTGGCCATTTTGAAGTCGGACATTTTGAATCCAACTTTTGTTTTTTCAATAGGAAGAGGGTCATGTGACACATCAAACTTATTGGGAATTTCACAAGAAAAACAATGGTGTGCTTGGTTTTAACGTAACTTTATTCTTTCATGAGTTATTTACAAGTTTCTCTTTGTTTACAGCCATTGACATGTCGCCGAGGTTAACACGTGAGGAGCAGATAGAAATTGTGTTGATGTCTGGTGAACGCAGTAATCGGGTCATTGCAGCAGATTTCAATGCAAGACACCCTACGAGACCACCCATCTCCCATGCTACAGTTAGCAAACTGCTTGCTAGGTTTCGTGAAACTGGTTCAGTGTTGGATTTGCCAAAATGTGGACGCATGAAATCTGTCTCTAATGCAGAAACATCAGTGGCTGTCCTAGCTTCATTCAGCAAGAGCCCACAGCGTAGCACTCGCCGCATGTCACTGGAGAGTGGCATTAGTCAAACATCCCTTCGGCGGATATTAGCTACTCACAAATGGCACCCTTACAAACTCCAGCTACTGCAGCATCTCAACGAGGATGACCCAGATCGGCGCACTGAATTTGCAGAATGGGCAAAACAAAAATTGGAACAGGACCCTCAGTTTACGCAGAAGATTTTGTTTAGTGATGAGGCAAACTTTTATGTGAATGGTGAAGTTAACAAACAAAACCACCGCTATTGGTCTGACACTAACCCACATTGGATAGATCCCTCCAAGACTGTTGGAAGAAAAAAATTGATGGTATGGTGTGGTATATGGGGTACAAAGATAGTGGGGCCATTCTTCATCAATGGAAACCTCAAGGCCACTTGATATGCGAAATTTCTACATGATGATGTGTTTCCCTCTTTATGCACTGAAGCTGGCACGTTCCCTGAGTTTTTCCAGCAAGATGGTGCACCACCACATTATGGGTGTCAGGTCCGAGCATTCCTAGATGAACAGTTTCGTGGAAAGTGGATTGGTCGTCGTGGGCCAGTTGAATGGCCCCCAAGGTCTCCTGATCTGACCCCCTTAGGCCTCTTTCACACGGGTGTTGCGGGAAAATGTGCGGGTGCGTTGCGGGAACACCCGCGATTTTTCCGCGCGAGTGCAAAACATTGTAATGCGTTTTGCACTCACGTGAGAAAAATCACGCATGTTTGGTACCCAAACCCGAACTTCTTCACAGAAGTTCGGGCTTGGGTTAGGTGTTGTGTAGATTTTATTATTTTCCCTTATAACATGGTTATAAGGGAAAATAATAGCATTCTGAATACAGAATGCATAGTAGGTGATCAATTAAGGGTTAAAAAAAATAATAATAATTAACTCACCTTCTCCTCTTGTTCGCGTAGCTCCCGTCTCTTCTTTACTTCTCAAAAGATGAACTATCGGCTAGGACCTGTGGTGACGTCAGATCACATGCTCCAATCACATGGTACATCACCGTGGTAATGGACCATGTGATTGGAGCATGTGATCTGACGTCACCACAGGTCCTAGCCAATAGTTCATCTTTTGAGAAGTAAAGAAGAGACGGGAGCTACGCGAACAAGAGGAGAAGGTGAGTTAATTTTTATTTCTTTTTTTAACCCTCAATTGATCGCCTACTAAGTATTCTGTATTCAGAATGCTATTATTTTCCCTTATAACCATGTTATAAGGGAAAATAATACAGTTTATAGACTGTCACCTAGCAACCATGCGTGAAAATCGCACTGCATCCTCACTTGCTTGTGGATGCTTGCGATTTTCACGCAACCCCATTCACTTCTATGGGGCCTGCGTTGCGTGAAAAACGCAGAATATAGAACATGCTGCGATTTTCACGCAACGCATAAGTGATGCGTGAAAATCACCGCTCATCTGAACAGCCCCATAGAAATGAATGGGTCGGTATTCAGTGCGGGTGCAATGCGTTCACCTCACGCATCGCATCCGCGCGGAATACTCACCCCGTGTGAAAGGGGCCTTAGACTTTTATCTTTGGGGTCATCTGAAGGCAATCGTCTATGCTGTGAAGATACGAGATGTGCAGCACCTGAAACTACGGATACTGGAAGCCTGTGCTAGCATTTCTCCTGCGGTGTTGCTATCAGTGTGTGAAGAGTGGGAGAAGAGGGTTGCATTGACAATCCAACACAATGGGCAGCACATTGAACACATTTTATAAGTGGTCAGAAACTTGTAAATAACTCATGAAAGAATAAAGTGAAATTCCCAATAAGTTTGATGTGTCACATGACCCTCTTCCTATTGAAAAAACTAAAGTTGGATTCAAAATGGCCAACTTCAAAATGGTCACCACCCATCTTGAAAAGTTTCCCCCCTCACATTTACTAATGTGCCACAAACAGGAAGTTAATATCACCAACCATTCCCATTTTATTAAGGTGTATCCATATAAATGGCCCACCCTGTAGATGATACTGGACAAAACAAGGAGGCCTCCACTACATTTAGAGGAAAGAAGGTTTCTCCACCAACATAGAAGAGGAGTCTTTACTGTAAGAGCAGTGAGACTATGGAGCTCTCTGCCAGAGGAAGGAGTCATGGGGGATTCTCTAGAAGAGTCCAGAAGGGGCCTGGAGGTCTGGAGGGTAATAATATTCCAGCTTCTAGTGACTGGATTACTGGAGATGGGGCCATGATCCAGGGAGGGATCTGAGTGTAGATCTGGAGTCAGGAAGGAATTTCTTTCCCTAAGTGTCTCTCTCCATCCACAGGATTACACCATAGAGAAGAAGACATCGGGGGGGACTCCCATCATCCATGAGTCTGGAGGGTGGAGCAGGACCCCCATCACAGAGCCTCCCCCCCTGATACATGAGCAGAAGATCCTAGAACTCACCCACAAGATGATGGAGCTGCTGACTGGAGAGGTGACACTGCTGGGAATGCTGGGAAATTCTCCAGTAACAGCACTGGAGGGGTCTGGGTGATGATGGTGTCATTGTGTTGTCAGGTTCCTGTAAGGTGTCAGGATGTGGCGGTCTATTTCTCCATGGAGGAGTGGGAGTATGTAGAAGGACACAAGGATCTGTACAAGGAGGCCATGATAGAGGCTCCCCGGCCTCTGACATCACCAGGTAAGAAGAGACGAGGTGAGAAGAGGCCGTGTTAGAGCCTCAGTCCGGTCATGTGCAGTGTGTACACGTGTGTAATGACATGTAATGTAGGAGCTCCACATGTTATTCTCCGGTCACATCACGTTAGAGCCTACATTTCCCATATACATCACACTTCTCCATAGGCTCCATCCTCCTGACAGATATAGTGTCCTCTTGGCCTCCATCGGCCGGTACAGTAGATGACACTATTCTATACAGAGGGTCCTGCAGGAAAACCTGCGCCGTGCCGTATACATGGGGCTTATGGGTGACGTCTGCCCCTGTGTGACTATATAGAATGATAGGACTGTACAGGGGAGACGTCACCTCCTTCTATCAGAGATCTACGTTAGGAAACCCTCCTGATATCTACCTCTGATGGACGGCTCAGACCTGGTGTGAACACATCCTTATTCCAGTAGTTCTCCTCCCTTCATGTCTGGGATCCTCTAGTCACTCCACAAGCAGAGAAGACACAAGGTGCTATGTGTGACTGGAGGAGAAGGTGGGATCACCGGGCTCTTCTCTCTCCTCCTCCAGTCTGTGGTCCTGTCAGAGCGGACATGTGTCTTCTAGCAGTAGATGTACGGCCGGAGTGTTCTAGCTGCGGAGGCTCCACAATATGTCATGGGCTCCGTTTTCTCTTACTCTGAGGATCTGCTCCAGGATACATAGGACTGGGGTGACATGGGGGGTGCAGATGAATCGGGCAGCCTGAGGGGGTGACGGACGTCCATGATCAGCGGCCGATGCCTGAGCTCCACACACACGTCCCTCGCTTTACTGTACTGCTGCATTAGGGTGTGTTCACACATGGCAGGTTTGTTGTAGAGGTTTCCGCTCCTGAAATCCGTCCCATATATGTGAATGTGGATGTTCCTGCAGCAGGGGATGGATACAGCGGTGGAGGCCATCAGACCGGCCGGGGTTATTCCTCTCTGTTATCAGCAGCGGAGCACAGTCTGCTATGGTTATAAATGATCCGACCTCTCCTGTAAGAAGCCGGAGGATGGGAGTCATCTGTGGATAACGGGGACTTAACCTATTAATGACCAATGAGCTACATGAACGTCACTGGTCAGGATGGAATGTGAGGAGCGGGGTCAGGAGTTGTGATACAGAGATGACACCCAACAAAAGATGTTGTGGTCAATAACATCCACTGCAGCTGGGCAGACATGGGGGCTTCCTTTATCCCCTGATCACCCCCTTCCCTGCAACACAATTTTCAGGCGCTGGTCGGTGGTAATGGCATCCTGAGACATAATGAAGGCCCGCCACCTTGTTTCTTCTGTTATACCTGCCTCTGGAGTCAGTATGATTGCAGGTCCAGCTCATAGAAGACTAACGGAAAAAAAATATTTTCAAAATATTAATAAAAGAAAAATAAAAAAATAAATTATTTTCCTATTTATCTTAAATAAATCAACGTAGTCTGTATGGTCGTGTTCAAAAATGTCAGAAAAACTCCTATCTGCCCCAAAATGGTGTGAATCAAACTGACAGCTCACCCCACAGAAAATGAGCCCTCGTCCAGCTCCATCGACGTAAACGTAAACCAGTTATGGAAGTTAGAAAATGACGATATCCATTTTCAGAGGATAAATATGTGACCACTGAGACCCCTCTGATCATGAGAACGAGGGTCCCGTGTTCTCCTTGTGGCTGTAACAGACGTTCTCATAGATATCTCCAGCATTTTCACTGATCGTGACTGGAGCCGCAGACATGTACAACCACCGCTCCATCCATGTGAGGACCCAGGACCCCTGTTCTCATGATGAAGGTGCCAGCGGTGGGATTTCTATGTGGGGTGACTGGATTATCTTGGGGTTTGGTAGAAAGGTGGTGAGGAGCAGAGCATTGTTATGTAGGTCCTGGTCACTAAACCGAGAAGTAAAGGAGCTAAAAGAAGAGTCTGATCTATAGACAGATCTACAGGAGGCCGTGTATTCAGTCACTGTGTGCTTGTGTCTCCACAGATGGATCCAGGAGGAGAAATCCCCCCGAGAGATGTCCCCGTCCTCTGTATTCCCAGGACTGTCCAGAGGAGAAGCTCCCAGAGAACCATCAGGTAGATGGAGCTGAAGTCTCCATAGAATCTGACCAGAAAGGGATTGGACCAAAGATTATTTTAATTTTTTTTTCTTGTTTAGGATAAAAATCTGATGGATATTAAGACTGAGGTTAAAGATGAACCAGAAGAGGAGACGGATCAGCAGTGTAAGGAGGGGGGGGGGGGCGGCTATCATGTATATTTAAGAGTCACCTGGATACTACTCCCATCATCACATGTAATAATCTCTCCTGTTCCTGTGTGTTTCCTACAGATGGACTCATAGAAGGAAATCCCCCCGAGAGATGTCCCCGTCCTCTGTATTCCCAGGACTGTCCAGAGGAGAAGCTCCCAGAGAACCATCAGGTAGATGGAGCTGAGCCCTATACACATCTATATAGGGGGGTCCTGCAGTCATAGAGGGGTCATAGATGGTGGGGGTCTCTTATGTGGATCTGTTAGATTTCCCACCTGTCTGCTGTATTGTCCTGAATTGTTACAGATGACAAATCAGGGGGAAGATCTGACTGATATTAAAGTGGAGGATGAAGAAGAGCAGATGATGGGCGATCCCCCGTGTAAGAGTGAGGTGGAGGAGGACATTCCAGTCCATGTGACCACAGGTATGGAGTAATGAATGGAGGAAGGGAATTGGGAGGTTTCTTCAGGTGAGGCTCCACCCTAGAGCTCTAGTAACCCCTTGGGCCTCTTTCACACAAGCGATACGAATTGTGTCAGGATCTGTTAAGGGGAAAACTGATGGTTTTACAGGCAGGATCAGTCATGTTTTTTCAGCGATTGCATTCAGTGCGTGCGTTTTTTGCCGCCCGGATTGCAGGCTTTTTTTTACAAGAGTGAATTAAAACTGAGGACTAACAATCTGCTGATGCCTTCAGTTTTTCACTCAAGCACCATTCACTTCTTTGGAGCCAGAGCTGTGGGGAGAACGCACAATACAGAACATGCTGCGAGTGCAAACATGATGCATGAAAAACAATGCTCGTGCACAGAACCATGAAATGAGTGGTCAGGATTCAGTCCGGATGCTACGCGTTCGTTACACACATCGCATCTGGACGGAAAGCTCACTTGTGTAAAGTGCCCTTAAGGACGCGGATGATTCAGAGCCCTTTATGTGTAACTTCATGTGGTAAGAACGTTTGATTACTTTCTTAGACTATTTTTTGTGGCACACTGTACTTTAGGTCGGTGGTAAAATCCCATTTCACTGAGCCCTGCTGCATCAGACTTGATCCCGAGCTGCCTGTGTACTTATGGGTCTGAGGCTCAGAATTTTTTAGTTGGGGTTTCGTATGGAGTCATTTGTGTCGGGACGGTGGGCTGAGCTTTCAACTGTGGTTTATGAAAAAGTGCCTGAGGAGAATTCCTGTTCCAACTGTCCACTGTTATTGTTATCTCATGTTTTAATGCGGCAATGATCTATGTTTCTATGGCCTCTGACCTCTTTATCGCGTAGACCAGACCCCTGCACATACGGGTCAAACTCAAAATACTAGAACATCGTGCAAAGCTCACTCATTTCAGTAATTACAATAGAGTATATTCTAGAAAACACAGAGTAAATATTAACATTTCCCCAACATTCCCCCCTTTTCTAAATTTATAATTTGAGTTTTCTGTAAGACCTCGAGGACAGGTTCTCTCTTTGAGTTTTCACCAATCCTTTCATATTTCAGAGTCTCGATCATCATCATGGGATATCTCTAAGTCATCGTATATATCTTCAACTTTAATTTCTTGATACATACAGTACAGACCAAATTTTGGACACACCTTCTCATTCAAAGAGTTTTCTTTATTTTCATGACTATGAAAATTGTAGATTCACACTGAAGGCATCAAAACTATGAATTAACACATGTGGAATTATATACATAACAAACAAGTGTGAAACAATTGAAAATATGTCATATTCTAGGTTCTTCAAAGTAGCCACCTTTTGCTTTGATTACTGCTTTGCACACTCTTGGCATTCTCTTGATGAGCTTCAAGAGGTAGTCCCCTGAAATGGTTTTCACTTCACAGGTGTGCCCTGTCAGGTTTATTAAGTGGGATTTCTTGCCTTATAAATGGGGTTGGGACCATCAGTGGCATTGAGGAGAAGTCAGGTGGATACACAGCTGATAGTCCTACTGAATAGACTGTTAGAATTTGTATTATGGCAAGAAAAAAGCAGCTAAGTAAAGAAAAACGAGTGGCCATCATTACTTTAAGAAATGAAGGTCAGTCAGTCAGCCGAAAAATTGGGAAAACTTTGAAAGTAAGGGCTATTTGACCATGAAGGAGAGTGATGGGGTGCTGCGCCAGATGACCTGGCCTCCACAGTCACCGGACCTGAACCCAATCGAGATGGTTTGGTGTGAGCTGGACCGCAGAGTGAAGGCAAAAGGGCCAACAAGTGCTAAGCATCTCTGGGAACTCCTTCAAGACTGTTGGAAGACCATTTCAGGGGACTACCTCTTGAAGCTCATCAAGAGAATGCCAAGAGTGTGCAAAGCAGTAATCAAAGCAAAAGGTGGCTACATTGAAGAACCTAGAATATGACATATTTTCTGTTGTTTCACACTTGTTTGTTATGTATATAATTCCACATGTGTTAATTCATAGTTTTGATGCCTTCATAGTCATGAAAATAAAGAAAACTCTTTGAATGAGAAGGTGTGTCCAAACTTTTGGTCTGTACTGTAGTTTTAGTGATAGTTGTGTCAATAAGTCTTTGAATCAGTCCTCTTATACAGGGAATACAACAAAGTCCACAAGTCATCAGCACGGCCGCTACTGTTGTCAGAGAGATCAATAACCTGGATATAAGGGTGCTCCACTTCCTGAATCATCCTTCAAGCCAATTCGAAAAAAAAACATCATCTATCCCTGAGTTCTCCACCAATTCCTCAGACAGGGATGTGGGTCCTTTCCATGCTTTGCTAATGCTGCCATCAGGAGCTGTAATATTGGGAATAAAAGTACAACAAAAAGTACCAAACGTTTTACAGACCCCTCCTCTCTCAGCTAGTAACATATCTAGGGCCATCCTGTTCTGCCCTGCCATCAGAGAAGTAGGAACCAGTTGGTCTGCTCTACCCTTTATCGCATCTCTTGTATAATTAACAAGCCTTTGTTGATTATATTAGATATACACTCACCTAAAGAATTATTACGAACACCATACTAATACAGTGTTGGACCCCCTTTTGCCTTCAGAACTGCTTTAATTCTACGTGGCATTGATTCCACAAGGTGCTGATAGCATTCTTTAGAAATGTTGGCCCATATTGATAGGATAGCATCTTGCAGTTGATGGAGATTTGAGGGATGCACATCCAGGGCACGAAGCTCCCGTTCCACCACATCCCAAAGATGCTCTATTGGGTTGAGATCTGGTGACTGTGGGGCCATTTTAGTGCAGTGAACTCATTGTCATGTTCAAGAAACCAATGTGAAATGATTGGAGCTTTGTGACATGGTGCATTATCCTGCTGGAAGTAGCCATCAGAGGATGGATACATGTTCTCATTCTGTTTACCCCAAATTCGGACTCTACCATTTGAATGTCTCAACAGAAATCGAGACTCATCAGACCAGGCAACATTTTTCCAGTCTTCAAAAGTCCAATTTTGGTGAGCTCGTGCAAATTGTAGCCTCTTTTTCCTATTTGTAGTTGAAATGAGTGGTACCCGGTGGGGTCTTCTGCAGTTGTAGCCCATCCGCCTCAAGGTTGTGCGTGTTGTGGCTTCACAAATGCTTTGCTGCATACCTCGGTTGTAACGAGTAGTTATTTCAGTCAACGTTGCTCTTCTATCAGCTTGAATCAGTCGGCCCATTCTCCTCTGACCTCTAGCATCCACAAGGCATTTTTGCCCACAGGACTGCCGCATACTGGATATTTTTCTTTGTAAACCCTAGAAATGGTTGTGCGTGAAAATCCCAGTAACTGAGCAGATTGTGAAATACTCAGACCGGCCCGTCTGGCACCAACAACCATGCCACGCTCAAAATTGCTTAAATCACCTTTCTTTCCAATTCTGACATTCAGTTTGGAGTTCAGGAGATTGTCTTGACCAGGAGCACCCCCCTAAATGCATTGAAGCAACTGCCATGTGATTGGTTGACTAGATAATTGCATTAATGAGAAATAGAACAGGTGTTCCTAATAATTCTTTAGGTGAGTTGTAATTAATCCAGTCAACATTCTTATTTACTGTTACCCAACAAAAGAACACAGATTCAAACCCTGCTCCAATCAGATTTTGGGCATTAAAGTCAGTTGGCACCCCGTGATGTACCCCGATTTCATCAACATATACCTTAGAGTTAAAGAATCCTCTAGGAAGTGGTCGCTTATAGCGGTATATTTGGCTTTCAGGACTTTTCCTTACCTTCTCAAACTCTGTGGCTGAAAATAAATGGAAGGGCATAAGGAGCTGAGCCAAGGTACAGCTTCCCTGCCATTCAGCGGGGAGCCTAGACCTCAGCTTCCTATCTCCACACAGCCACCAAATATCAGTCCTGGCGCTTGTCGGGTTAATAAACCAGCTGGAGGAATAATTCTTATTGTCGAGATCAATCCTTATGGTTCTTTCACAGTATTCTTTAGTAAGGTTCCCTAATTCCCTACCTGGTCCATCTCTCATGAAGCAGGTGTAGTTACCTGGGTAGGCAACCACTAAAGGAGGTGGATACAGTAAAGTGTCTGACATAAACTATCATCTGGATTATGCGAGGCATTATATAAAGACAATATACATTGCAGACCTTGTGGGCTTTCCTTATCTGATAGCCTGAATGGTATAGTACCTAGATGTGGTCTAGCCTTAGCACCAGCTATACAGTCAGTTCTATTATTCCGTATCGCAGTGTATCTCATCCAGGTTAACCATTCATGTTTATCATTGAGAATAGTCACTTCTAACAAATGACCACCCTTTTGTAATCAGACTTTTGTAGCCTAGGAGTATATTAGCAGTTCCCGAACTATCTTGGTGTGAATGGTGTATCCAAGAGGTACGCTCAGCTATTTTTACTGCAGTAGGTGTGGTGAGTAAAACCTGATATGGTCCCTCTTAATGAGGATGATGCCAGTGTTTCCTCTTTATTACTCTGATCAGCATCAAACTTAATGGCTTCACAGTCTCTCTCTCATGTGTAGGGTCATCTTAGGTAGCTGTATGTAGTTCTCCTGCAATCTCTGGATCAGGTTATCTTCTCTTGTGTTGCTCTTCCTGCGTACTCGGGTAGGCTTACCTTGCACATGTAAGGCATACCTATACAAAAATTTTCTCAACTGCATTCTGAAACCTTGGGGCAAACTAGTTCTGTAAAACTATGGCCCTTGAGGTTATGGACCACTGACTGAGACAGGGTGGTCATCATGGAAAACAAACAACAGGGCAGACAGACCTTTGTGTGTATACACCAGAACCCTCCTAGGCTTCCCTACAGAGCTCACGAAACTGCGGCTCCGCCAAATGACTCCAAAGTCAATGCCTACCTCGAGTCCATATGGATGTTCACCTCTTTTCCCTTACTCAGATTACATGCTGCAGTGATTGCCTTCAGCTCCACATCTTTTTTCAAACAACTAGAAGGGAGTGGTTTCTGTATTTTTTTTCATCACCATTTTGGACCTCTCCCCCCTTTTCTAAATCCACTAGCAGCAAGTTGGTTGGATTCATAACATTGCAACCCTTAACTAGATTGGAGGGTAAGAGAAGTAAAACCTCATATTTGGTGAATCTAACTGTCCTGGGTAATGGGGAAGGGGAAAACACCAGATACACACAAAGGAAATAGACAACAGTCTAGGCCTCAAAAGCTAAGGAAGAGGGGTGGTGGCCTCTTAGTAATCCCTAGGCCTTTCCCTAACTCCTGACAGTATGAGCAAATCCTGATGGTGGAAATGCTCATACGCCGTATACCTAGGCGCTGCTGAAACTGACGATCCCTAGGATAGGTAGCAGGAGACGAGACAGCTGGTTCTTTCTCAGATGAAGGAACCTGCATTCTCCCTAAGGCCTAGAACAAAACACAGCAGCGAACAACAAACAGAAAAGTCCACAAGCACTTAGCTTTGGGATGTCTGGAGAAGCAGGAGATCCAAAACAAACAAGCTCTAGCAACTCCAACAGGAAATATCAACCGCATGGTCAGCAGTGTGAGGCGGACCTAAATAGAGCCTCATCACTGATAACGAGCAGAACCTGTGGAGAGGTGAGATTCTGCCAAACAACAACAATGAGGAAAACAGAGAGACCTGTCAGATAGCCTCACGTGCAGCAAGTCTGTCCGATCTCACCTCTGTCACGGGGGGGACCGTGACACTAACCTTGGAAAGGTGTCTGGTCTAGCTACAGACAGGTGTCTGGTTTGGTAAAATTTTAGACATTGCATGGGGCTCTTGCAGCTTTTTAACGAGTTCAGCTGCAGCCACAACTGTTCATACATAAATGGAGATCCAATGATTACAGGGTTCAGAACCACTGAGTATTATCCCAACAGTTTATGGCTGCCTCCATGTTCTTGGTTAAGGACTCCTCTAGCTTGTCCTGCTTGTTCATGACAAAATAATATCAAAGTATTGGAGTCAGGGATGTCTAATGCAAAGGGGTGTGATCAATGTACATGTCATGGTATAAAGGGCATCTATTGACTCTGGAACAATGTTGGTCCAACTTGAGATATGCAACAATGGACCCTTGTACTAGAAGCACAAGATCCAGAGGCAACAGTAGTGGAGTGCATCCGCGCAACTCCCAAGTATGTTGTCTAAGTCCATCCCTCTTGGTTGGGCTTTTGGGACTTTTCTCTACTAATCAGTTTTCCATTTGGCAAGAAAGGGATAAAAATGAGCTCTTAACAAGCTCTGCCTCTGAGGCCACCAGATGTAAGGCAGATATTCTTTAGGTCAATGTTCAACCCGTTATATAGGCCTTAAGACATGAATCAGATATTATAATAAGCCAGCACCTCATTTGCAGACAGCTGTTTTGTATGTGGAAGTCTGTTTTGTCAGAAGAATGTTACTTTAGAAGGTGATGTTAAGTGTATGCACAAATTAGATCCAGAGAATGTAAAGTATGTGGATAAGTAGCGTAAAAAGTTTGAGTTTAAAGGGAAGCTGAGTGTGGTTGGATTCCATATTCCTCACAGTTCCCCACAGTAGTTTGATGATAAAATCCCTGACTTATCACTTGTGATTTAACCAGTCTAGTTTTTAAGATATCCTTGAATCTGTTAGTATCTCTCTACACTATTTTCAAGTAAATATAACTTGCCTTAAATAATGAAAGAAAATCCCTACAATTGTTGGTACTGTTAGAAACACGTATATTCATTATTCAACCTATACACTATAAAAATTAGGTATTTAGATATCAAAGGACTGTATCCGGTATATATTTCATAGTACCCTTTGTCTACAATTTACAAAATCCTCCATCCTTCTAAAGAAATGCTTAGCATTGACCCAAATTTACACTCTAGGCAGGATATTTAAATCAATGTAGTGGGTGGAAGATTTTTCTTTATATTTCTGATGACAAGAAGGCTCAAATGCCAAAAGTCAATATGATTATTAGAACAGTTCCTTCAGTACAGTGGGCATTGACCCACTTAAACTGAGAGAAGCCGGGGTAAGTTATATTCATTAAAAATTGGGATCCAATTTGTCCTCTAATATCTCGCCAAATGTAAAATAAATATGAAATATATCAAACTGATTTGGTAATCCTCTCCAAGTGTATGCGTTATTTGGAGTAAAGAACACCCTGAGGACTCATCACCAGGATTCAACAAGAGTTATATAAAAAAAATGAATAATGCGATTTATTTACAGTCTTCATCAAGGTTGATTACTTACAAAAATTGTTTAGGAAAAGTCTTAGTCTATTGTCCATGCGTGAATATGAATGTCCTTAAAGTATCCTTTCTGAAGAGTAGGAATCTTCTTCTAAGGCTCCATGTGTTTCTTCAATGATCTTCGGCAGCAACCACCACCAATAGAGGGAGTGTAAGAAGACCACCCCCTTGTCTGTCTCTGTCAATCATTTATACCATAGATACAGATGTGTCTTACACACATATGTGCTTCTACATTGTCATATATGGAGACTTCAAATATAGGTCTTGACATCCCTATACAGACCTCCCATCACCCTGTATCACTATAGATGGTGTCAGTGTGTAGTGTAATACATCCTTTATATTAAATATCAATTAATATTATATCACATATTTAACATCCTTAGAAATAATACTATGAACTAAATATCTTCCTCTCTGTCTTCCTATTTCCATCCATCTATTTCCTAATAATGATAAAGGAATTACCTCCTAACAACACAAGGTAGTTACAACCTGATTTCTCCAATAAATTAAGGGTTCATGGAAAACTTGGTCACTCACAGGTTTGACATATATTTGACCTGAAGGTTTCTCAATGAAGGTTATAGAACAAATACACTTTTCACAGCATTCATTACACGATGGTAGACACTTTGACATGGGATGGGTGTCATTATTTGGGAAATGTGCCTGGGTGTTTTTTTTTCGTTTTCTACCTATCGTTTTTGTCTTCAGTCCAAACAATGACCTCAGACCACACCTAATTGAACTCCTTTATCCATTCAGGGTTTTATTCATTTAACCCTCATACATTCACACAAATCATTCAAGGAGTTTCATATGCATACACAAAACATATATTTTATGGCCAAGTGGGATGACTCAAAGAGTCGTGAGTAACAGTGCTCGCTGCACTATGATTCGGGCAAGAATCAAAGCCGCTTTCCAAAACGTTACCCTCCCGGGACTGTAATGTTCACCGCATTCTGGACGACCAGAGCCACTAGTCTAAATACAGTTCTTAGACAGTAATGTCGCTCGCCCGAGATGACCACGACTGGTATTTGTAAGAGACTGTCTTAACTCTTACTTTTGCAACACTTAGACATGCAAAATAGACAACTTACATACAATACAGACAAAATAAAAAATTTACATAAAGATACTTAGACAATAGTTAGTTACATAAACACAGTTACTTGTTGCATACCTACCAGGTACCTATCATCTTTTACATGCGCATGGAGTTATTTATTCCTGTAGCCTTCTCACACAGGCTATGGCTTTTTTCCCCTTGAGAATCTCAAGTGCTCCAGACTCTACTCTACTCAGATCCCTGATTCTCCATACTAGGTTCTTTGAATCCGTCACTCCCCCTCGTCCTTTCGCCTGCTGGCCTCTGTTTAACAGCAATTCAGCTGGAGGTCTTTCTAAATTAGGGAGTCAGGGGACTCCCCACTGTCAACGGTGTTCAGCTGCGAAATGAATCGAGGTTTTAGGAGATATTGGATTCCGGCTCGAAGGGCCAATTTGTTAAAAGAATTTTCTTTGCCAAGGAAGGATCTCGATGTCATCTGAATTTAAGGTTAAAGGAGGTATTTTCTCTTTGTTCTTATATAAGAAGAGACAAACACACTGTATGAAGGGGCAGCAGAACGTCTGAAGTATATTGTTGAAGCTGAGTTTATATAGGCAATCTTGAGGCATAGTGAAACTGGTTTGAACTAGTTTTAACAACATATTCACAGTTTGTAAGGCATTTGGAAAATGTTACAGACATTAAGGATAATTTATCAAAAAAGTGCCTGAGGACAAGAACTATTCCAACTGTCCACTGTTATTCTTATCTTAAGTTTCAAGGCAGCAATGATCTATGTTTCCATGGCCTCTGACCTCTTTATGGCATAGACCATACCCCTTCACATACGGGTGAAACTTGAAATACTCGTGCAAAGTTCACTCATTTCAGTAATTACAATAGAGTATATTCTAGAAAACACAGAGTACATTTTTAAATTTCCCCAACACCCATTTTCTCCAGGGATCCAATATTTTCTAACTGGTCAATTTTGAATTCTCATAAAAGCTAATTTTATACAAAATGTTCTAAGTGAAACGTGTTCAGTTTAAAATAAAAATCTGCATAGACCTCTCTCGAGGACTCCCAGATACAGGGCCGGTGCAAGGATTTTTGCCGCCCTAGGCAAGATAAAAATTGCCGCCCCCCACCCCTTATCAAATGATCTGCCCATATCATGACATCACATATGTTCCACCCCTTTCTCAGCATTTAAATTAAAAGAACTGCTATGTTTCGCTTATAGTTAATCCAGCCTCTTGTAGCCGTCTCCCTGACAGCCGCTAGAGGTGCTTCCTCGATTCTCACTGTGAAAATTACAGTGGGAAGACGCGGAACATAGTTTTGAATGCGTGCGCATGCGCATTTGCAGCTGAGAGGAGGATCGGGGAGAAGAGTTCCCAGTGCCGGCGCTGGAGAAAGGTAAGTGGCTGAAGGGGTTTTAACCCCTTCAGCCCAGTGGGAGGGGGACACGAGGGTGCCCCACTCCTAACAACTATATAGTGCCAGGAAAATGAGTTTGTTTTCCTGGCACTATAGTGTCCTTTACCACCAGTACGGCACAGTGTCTGTTCTCTGCAGGAACAGGCTATGGACACCAGTACCACTACATTAACTTTACTGGTTCTGGGACTAGAGTGTCCTTTTAATGTGAGGTAAATTAGTTTCCAATGTAGTATTAATAACTAAACAATTAAATAATAAACATATTGCATTGTCAACTTACCACCAGGACAATAAGATGATCTGGTCTCTGGCTGCAGTCTGGCTCTTGGTCTGGCTCTGGGGACTCCGGGGACTGGAGACAAACACCAATGTTGCCCTGGGGAAGAAGAAAGCAGCTGCGCTCCAATCCAGGAGCCCACTTCTGTCCCAGAAGGCACTGGGAGGCAGGAAATTGCTGGTGGCTGGCTGCTCGGCTGCTCAGTGGCCTTCCCTTCCTTCTTCGCTCCACCCCCTCTCTGCTCTGCGTGCTCAAGGGTGGGAGGGTTCAGGGGGGTTAAACGTAGAGATCAGTGCGCGGCTGTGCGCCCTTTAGCTACCCAGCCTTCCATCCAAGTCAGCAGAGCTCCGCCTCCACCAGGGCCGGACTGGGTATGAAAACCAGCCTTGGAAAAAATTACATACCAGCCCCATAGCATTGTGTAATTATACCAGCAGTCCAGCACGTCATTTTCTTGTTTACCCGCATGGCATCCGCTCGTGTTAAAGAGCCCTAAGCCCAATGCATGACTACACTCACCCAGTCCTAATAAAATCTGGTCCTACCTCATCCAGGGTGTCATTGGCGTGATGGTCCACTGGATCCAGAACATTAAGCTGCAGTGGTTCTGGGGACTATAGTGTCTCTGTAATGTGAGGTAAATTAGAGATTGCCTCCTTACAACCAGATGAGGATGATGATGGGCTCTAGCTGCAGTCTGGCTCCACTGGTCTTGTGTAGAACAGGCTCTCTGGAGGCTGTTTGTAACTGTGGTCACTCTTATCCCCCCTCCCTTGTCACTCTTTCTCACCCCCCAGCCCCTTGATACTCTCTCCCCCTTCTTGTCACTCATTCCCCCCCTCCCTCCCTTGTCACTCTCTTCTCCCCCCTCCCTCCCTTGTCACTCTCTTCTCCCCCCCTCCCTCCCTTGTCACTCTCTCCCCCTCCCTCCCTTGTCACTCTCTCCCCCCCCTCCCTCCCTTGTCACTCTTATCCCCCCTCCCTTGTCACTCTCTTTCTCCCCCCCCCCCCCCCCCCTTGTCACTCTCTCCCCCTTCTTGTCACTCTCATTCCCCCCCTCCCTTGTCACTCTCATTCCCCCCCCTCCTTTGTCACTCTCATTCCCCCCCCCTCCCTTGTCACTCTCATTCCCCCCCCTCCCTTGTCACTCTCATTCCCGCCCTCCCTTGTCACTCTCATTCCCTCCCTCCCTTGTCAATCTCATTTCCCCCCCTCCCTTGTCACTCTCATTTCCCCCCTCCGCTTTTTTTTTAAACCACACGGTTCCAGCGCCCCCCCTGCTAAATTGCGCCCTAGGCAGCTGCCTAGGTCGCCTTACAGGTGGCGCCGGCCCTGCCCAGATACTATTTAGAAATTTTCATGTTTTACTTCCGCCTTCTAAAAGCCATAACTTTTATCATTTCCAAATGAAGGCTTCTTTTCAGGGGACAAGTTTTGTTTTTAATGGCACCATTTATTTGCCATATTTTATACTGAAAAATTGAGAAATTCTTTGTAGGATGAAATTGAAAACGCCACAGTTTTGGCTTGTTTTTGGGTTTTTATTGCGTTCACTGTATGCCACAAATGACTATGATTAGTTTTTATGTTTTACTGCTTTAAATAGATTAAAAACCTTTGAATAATTGTTTTCTTTGTATTGCCATATTCTGACACCACTAATGTTTTTGTTTCCATCTACACAGCTGTGTGAGAGCTTGTTTTTTGCAGGACGAGCTGTAGTTTTTATTGGGTCCAGTTTAGGAGACATATAACTTTTTAATAACTTTATATTCCATGCTGTTGGGAGAGCTAGGAGAAAAAAACTGTAAATCATCCAGTCTATTTTTTTTTATTACAATGTTCACTACTCATGATGAATATTTTTTTATATTTTAATAGTTCAGACATTTAGACATTTTCAGACGCTGTGATGATAATTATATTTTTTATTGTTTTATATGTAAAATTGGGAAAAGAGGTGATTTGAATTTTTAAATATTGTGGATTTTTTAAATATTTTAAACTTAAATTTTTAGTCCTCTTCGGGGACTTGAACATGCCTTCATTTGATTGCGCATACTTCAGACTGCTTTAGTATAATTTTGCAATCTATGGGATTTCTACTAGTTTCCAATTAAGCCCTGCCGCAGGCTGTCATAGTAAATGATCAGAACACCATGATTTCCACGCAAGGGTCTGATTGGAGGACAGTAAGAACCTCCCTCCCTCTGTCTAACCTCTTAGATACCGTGGTCACTATTAGCTCCGATCACGGTAATTGCAGCCAAGGGTCAGCTGCATTGCAATGCTGGAACCCCCTGTACATAGAGCTAGCTTTTCCAATGACGGCCATAGGTCACACCGACTGCTTTTTTAGCTTTTTCATCTGGAATTCTGGAAAAAAAGTGTGCATTAGCTAAATCATATTGTAATATAATACATACAACATCTTTTACCTTAGCAGTTGATAAATCAAACTCCTTTTTTAACCAAAAGTTAAATCCATAAATCTCCTATTTCCAAAAGTAGGTAAAAACCCTTCTCCTAACCTCCTCCTAACACATAATCTAATTTTAATCCTAACAGAAAATCCCAGTAAGAACTCTGAGAAAAACGTCATGTTATCACTAGATTGTAAAGAAGAAGATGAAGTTATTGGGCATGGCTCTTCAGGAGAAAATCTATCATATAATCCCCCTAATCATGAGGAACCTGCCCCTGACCAATCACAGATTGCTACCACAAGTATTGGGCAGAAATTGGATAAATGGTTTTATTGTGGGGAATGTGGAAAACCGTTTAAACAAAAATCAAGTCTTAATGTCCACAGAAGAATTCACACAGGAGAGAGTCTATTTGCATGCTCAATGTGTTTGAAAATTTTTACCATAAAATCTAGTCTCATAAGACATGAGAGAATTCACACAGGAGAGAAGCCGTTTTCATGTTCAGAATGTGGGAAATGTTTTACACATAAATCATATCTTGTTAAACACAACAAAACACACACAGGAGAGAAGCCATATCCATGTTCAGAATGTGGGAAATGTTTTACACATAAATCAGATCTTGTTAAACATAACAGAAGTCACAAAGGAGAGAGACCATATCCATGTTCAGAATGTGGGAAATGTTTTACAAATAAATCAGATCTTGTTGTACATATGAGAACTCACACAGGCGAGAGACCATATTCATGTCCACAATGTGGTAAATCCTTTATTACGAAAGGCAGGCTTAAAGATCATCAGAGAATTCACACTAAAGAGAAACCATTTTCATGTTCAATATGTGGGAACTGCTTTAAATCTAAATCACATCTTACTAAACATGAGGGAATTCACACAAGGGAAAAGCGATTTGCATGTCCAGAATGTGAAAAATGTTTTATAAGTAAATCAAAACTTGTTGTACATGAGAGAATTCACACAGGAGAGAAGCCTTATTCATGTTCAAAATGTGGGAAATCCTATGCTACGAAAAACAGACTTAAGGTCCATCAGATAATTCACAGTAAAAAGAAACAGTTTTCATGTTCAATATGTGGGAGCTGCTTTAAATGTAAATCAGGTCTTGATAAGCATGAGAAAATTCACATTGCAGAGAAGAGATTTACATGTTCAGTGTGTTTGAAATGTTTTTCAAATAAACTTGGTCTTGTTATACATGAGAGAAGCCACACAGGAGAGAAGCCATTTTCATGTTCAGAATGCTGGAAAGGTTTTACAAATAAATCAGATCTTGTTAAACATCTGAGATATCACACAGGAGAGAAGCCGTATCCATGTTCAGAATGTGGGAAGAGCTTTGTTACGAAAACCAAGCTTAAAGACCATCAGAGAATTCACACAGGGGAGAAGCCATATTCGTGTTCAGTATGTGGGAAATGTTTTACAGATAAAACATATCTTTCTAAACATGAAGACATACACATAGATACATCAAATAGTATTATACACTTACCTTAAGAATTATTAGGAACACCATACTAATACGGTGTTGGACCCCCTTTTGCCTTCAGAATTGCCTTAATTCTACGTGGCATTGATTCAACAAGGTGCTGATAGCATTCTTTAGAAATGTTGGCCCATATTGATAGGATAGCATCTTGCAGTTGATGGAGATTTGAGGGATGCACATCCAGGGCACGAAGCTCCCGTTCCAACACATCGCAAAGATGCTCTATTGGGTTGAAATCTGGTGACTGTGGGGGCCATTTTAGTGCAGTGAACTTATTGTCATGTTCAAGAAACCAATTTGAAATGATTCGAGCTTTGTGACATGGTGCATTATCCTGCTGGAAGTAGCCATCAGAGGATGGATACATGTTCTCATTCTGTTTACGCCAAATCCAAATTCGGACTCTACCATTTGAATGTCTCAACAGAAATCGAGACTCATCAGACCAGGCAACATTTTTCCAGTCTTCAACAGTCCAATTTTGGTGAGCTTGTGCAAATTGTAGCCTCTTTTTCCTATTTGTAATGGAGATGAGTGGTACCCCAGGTCTTCTGCTGTTGTAGCCCATCCGCCTCAAGGTTGTGCGTGTTGTGGCTTCACAAATGCTTTGCTGCATACCTCGGTTGTAACGAGTGGTTATTTCAGTCAACGTTGCTCTTCTATCAGCTTGAATCAGTCGGCCCATTCTCCTCTGACCTCTAGCATCCACAAGGCATTTTTGCCCACAGGCCTGCGCATACTGAATGTTTTTACCTTTTCACACCATTTTGTGCGTAAAAATCCCAGTAACTGAGAAGATTGTGAAATACTCAGACCGGCCCGTCTGGCACCAACAACCATGCCACGCTCAAAATTGCTTAAATCACCTTTCTTTCCCATTCTGACATTCAGTTTGGAGTTCAGGAGATTGTCTTGACCAGGACCACACCCCTAAATGCATTGAAGCAACTGCCATGTGATTGGTTGACTAGATAATTGCATTAATGAGAAATAGAACAGGTGTTCCTAATAATTCTTTAGGTGAGTGTATGTCAAGGAAATCAATCTGTATTGCAGTTATATCCATGTCCATAATGGGGGATATGCATCTGTCAAACACCCAGATCTCCTGGAGGAAAAGTATTGTGGATATGAGGAAGAGAAGAAAAGCCTTGTTTACTGTCAGAGCAGTGAAGATGAATTGTCCCCATGAGCATCGCTTCTTCTTACTGTATTAATACCTCCAGCCACACCATAGGACAATCCAGAAGGACTTTCCATGTAGAGTTTTATGTCACATATACAGTCATGGCCAAAAGTTTTGAGAATGACACAAATATTAGTTTTCACAAAGTTTGCTGCTAAACTGCTT
Source organism: Bufo bufo (assembly GCF_905171765.1). NCBI lineage: Eukaryota > Metazoa > Chordata > Amphibia > Anura > Bufonidae > Bufo > Bufo bufo. The sequence continues at coordinate 13,231,974 of NC_053392.1, read as the reverse complement.
TTAGATCTTTGTTTCAGTTGTTTCTGTGATGTAGTGAAATATAATTACACGCATTTCATACGTTTCAAAGGCTTTTATCGACAATTACATGACATTTATGCAAAGAGTCAGTATTTGCAGTGTTGGCCCTTCTTTTTCAGGACCACTGCAATTCGTCTGGGCATGCTCTCAATCAACTTCTGGGCCAATTCCTGACTGATAGCAACCCATTCTTTCATAATCACTTCTTGGAGTTTGTCAGAATTAGTGGGTTTTTGTTTGTCCACCCGCCTCTTGAGGATTGACCACAAGTTCTCAATGGGATTAAGATCTGGGGAGTTTCCAGGCCATGGACCCAAAATGTCAACGTTTTGGTCCCCGAGCCACTTAGTTATCACTTTTGCCTTATGGCACGGTGCTCCTTTGTGCTGGAAAATGCATTGTTCTTCATCAAACTGTTGTTGGATTGTTGGAAGAAGTTGCTGTTGGAGGGTGTTTTGGTACCATTCTTTATTCATGGCTGTGTTTTTGGGCAAAATTGTGAGTGAGCCCACTCCCTTGGATGAGAAGCAACCCCACACATGAATGGTCTCAGAATGCTTTACTGTTGGCATGACACAGGACTGATGGTAGCGCTCACCTTTTCTTCTCCAGACAAGCCTTTTTCCTGATGCCCCAAACAATCGGAAAGAGGCTTCATCGGAGAATATGACTTTGCCCCAGTCCTCAGCAGTCCATTCACCATACTTTCTGCAGAAGATCAATCTGTCCCTGATGTTTTTTTTGGAGAGAAGTGGCTTCTTTGCTGCCCTTCTTGACACCAGGCCATCTTCCAAAAGTCTTCGCCTCACTATGCGTGCAGATGCGCTCACACCTGCCTTCTGCCATTCCTGAGCAAGCTCTGCACTGGTGGCACTCCGATCCCGCAGCTGAATCCTCTTTAGGAGACGATCCTGGCGCTTGCTGGACTTTCTTGGACGCCCTGAAGCCTTCTTAACAAGAATTGAACCTCTTTCCTTGAAGTTCTTGATGATCTTATAAATTGTTGATTGAGGTGCAATCTTAGTAGCCACAATATCCTTGCCTGTGAATCCATTTTTATGCAACGCAATGATGGCTGCACGCGTTTCTTTGCAGGTCACCATGGTTAACAATGGAAGAACAATGATTTCAAGCATCACCCTCCTTTTAACATGTCAAGTCTGCCATTTTAACCCAATCAGCCTGACATAATGATCTCCAGCCTTGTGCTCGTCAACATTCTCACCTAAGTTAACAAGACGATTACTGAAATGATCTCAGCAGGTCCTTTAATGACAGCAATGAAATGCAGTGGAAATTTTTTTTTGGGATTAAGTTAATTTTCATGGCAAAGAAGGACTATGCAATTCATCTGATCACTCTTCATAACATTCTGGAGTATATGCAAATTGCTATTATAAAAACTTAAGCAGCAACTTTTCCAATTTCCAATATTTATGGAATTCTCAAAGCTTTTGGCCACGACTGTAGACAGGTTGATATTTGATACTTATTAATACAGTATAGAAATACAACGGTGATGGGTATAGTAACAACAACTTACCATAAATGATAATAATTAGTTACACAAAACATTTCCAGATCTATCATGTCCTTCTCTGCCTGGAATACAGGTTTCTTGTGTATAATGGTGGCTTGATGCTGTTTGATTCTTCAATCTATAGCAGGTTGTACCAGAAGTTGTCTCCTACATGTTAATGGGTTCACAACAGTGTAGTCTTGCCCTGAAGTTTTCTCTGGACAGCAATCTGTGATGTTTGCACAGTCCCAGCATGTGACGGCCTCGACTGCAAAAGTGCAAATTTAGCATAAATAACATGAAACACAGTCCACACACCCCTAATATAAGTTGACACCTCACAGGGTTATGAACAACGAGAGACCAGAGGTCCTGGATGAGAACAATTTAATTGTGTTACTAACCACAGAGCAGGGATTAGTGTTGAGCGAGCATGCTCGGCCGAACACCATTCAGTGTATTTAAATCTAATTTAGGCTACATGCACACGAACAATGTTTGTTTCCGCGTCCGTTCCGTTTTTTTTTTGCTGATAGGATGTGGACCCGTTCATTTTCAAAAATGCGGACAGCACACTGTGTGCTGTCTGCATCAATATGTCCATTCCGTAGCCCCACAAAAAATATAGAACATTTCCTATTCTTGTCGGTTTTAGGCATTGTTAGCTGCATAGCCAGTCTCTAAAAAAATAAAATATGAGACTTCTACTGTATAGGTCTCAGTAGAAGTACAGTACAGTAGAAGTCTCATATTTTTATAGCTATTATAGCTGAGTGGTTAAGTGCCTTGCCTCTAATGCTGAAAGTTGTCAGTTTGAATCCCGGCAGAAACTTTTCTGAAGTACAGGCTAAATTAGATTTAAATAAACTGGGGTGTCCCCAAACACTAACTCCATATATGGACATAGCTATATATGGAGTCAGAGCAGGGACTCCTAAGCCGAACTAGAGTCCCGACATCCTCCCCTCTTCAGAGCAGGGGGTGCCTGGTTTGAAGTTTAGGTTCTCCCATTACCGAGCACCCGAGCATCGTGAACTGTTCTACTCGAGCACTTTGGTGCTTGATCAACACTAGCAGGGATTTCACATGGACCATTCGCGACACAGCCGCACAATCATCTCCCATCATCCTGCTCTGTACATTATGTAGAACTTTGTAATAATCATAGATTAACCAAATAAAATGCTATTTTTTTCTCCTTCTGTGTAAATGTTTTTGTTATACTCTGTGTTTGGTGAACTACGTGGTCTTATGCACACCACTGTATTTTGTATCTATGTCTGATCTGCAGTTTTTACGGATTGCACACAGACCCATTCATTTCTATAGGTCCGCCCAAAAAAAAAAACCTACAGTACACGGGTGTCCTTGATGTGCCATCCGCATCCGTGTGTCCGTTACGCATATTATAGAATGTGTCTCTGCGGATACATGGTCTGCGGACTGCAATACGGACATGTGCCTGAGGACTAACTGAGCTTTTATCTGTCTGTCCAAGTGCAGTGTCCCCACCACAAAACATTGCCAGTGTGAATGTCACTGTACTTCATGGACATTATGCTGTGCACCAGGTCCCATAGGCTGAGTATGGAGAAGGAGGTTCCCTTTCACCACCGCTTCCTCTCTAGGAAGGAGTGAAGTTCAGTTTAGTGTGAGCTGCAGACGAGTACACAGCTAAGAAGCGGCGCTGACCGGGAAATCATCTTACCCTGTGGATTACAAACCCAAAAGTGACAATCTATGTGCTAGGAATAGTAAGAGAAGACAGATGACAGTTTAGCGACCACAAAGGAGGATTTTAGAGCATTGGTCAGAGAAGGAGTCATGAAATCGGCTTGTGACTGACACAGATAGGCACTGAGCAATAGCAGTTTTCACCCGTGAGCAGTTTATTGGAGTTCACACAAGTTAGTAGATATTAAAAGTTCCCATATTGAAGGAAATCCAGGAGGAGAGAACGCCTCAGCTTGATCTCACATCTCCCAACATCTGACTACTACCCCCAGTCTCAGAGATCCAGAGACACACCCGCCCCTGTCTGTACTATCACTAGCAGGGGCCGGGTTTCATTACCCCCGCTGAGAGAGGAATGCTTTCAAGCATGGCCAGACCTTGTAGAAGTGTAGAGTTCCCAAACCTAACATTTCCTGAGGATCACAGAGGTATACCTTAGCATACCTTATCTCTGGTACCAGGGAGATGTAAAGACCATCACTACAACCCCCATTATGTAATACAACACACACTGAGTAATAGAAGAAACACATTTACCAGATATATACAAAATTATAGGAAAATTACAGTCCACTGTGACAGAAGGTACCTGCTTACACCCTGGATATAGGATTCTCTGCATGGTGTGGGGGCAAACAAGCCTTGGGTTTCCATCATAGCCAAACGATAGAAAGGGCCCTCGGTTCAGAGATGTATTCCACTGAGGATACTGATATAAGAGGACAGAACTACAACTCCAAGCATGTCCAGACTATTATTAAGGTGTATCATGTGACGAAAGCACCTTCGTCACTGGGAGTTGGAGAGGCCTGCTTGCCAGCCTCTTGCCCTGTGACTATGGCCCCTGGGACACTATTTGGGCATATTGGACTTCAAAGGCTCTGTTTCTGCCCCCTGGACTTTTTACTGGAACTATTTGGGGCATGTGACCATGTGCACTGTGGGGCAAAAATAAGACTTCCAGGAAATTCCTTAACCCCTGAACCAATCTGGGTGATTTTTGGATAGGTTGTTCACCCAGATCGAGGCTATCAGGGGATGTAACAGGCAATGCCTATTCTGTTATTGATTGCGTCACAGGCAATGCCATTGTGTTTGTTAAATGTATCGTTTTTGTGTTTAAACTGTAAAACTGTAAATTATTGGTTGCTATGTTATGTCCTCAGTTCCCAACCAGGTCCACGGGGGTGGTACCCTTGTTGGAAAATGTGTATAGAAGGCAATGCTTGTGTGGTCAATAAAGAGTTCCAGTTTTACATTCAACATAGAGCCTAGTCTCATGTGTGTGGGGATTGCTATATGCTGTATACTCCTTGGGCTACAACCCCTAGCTCTTGTAAGAGCTGTTGCTTGTTCCTGTGGTGCTTACAGTGTCGAGCGGAGTGCTTGGAGTCCTCGGGAAGCACTAGGGGCATCAACCAACGGAGGTACCCAGTCGGGGTGCCAGGAGATCTGTTACACATCAGTATACATTATAGGAAGAGTGGTATAAGAGAAGAGAACTACAACTCTCAGCATGACCACACTATTACTATGGGGCATCAGAATACATTATAAGGAGCAGGATATAAGAGGACAGAGCTACAACTCCCAGAATGTCAGTGTTACTCCTCCTAGGACATATAATGTATGTAGATTATTAGTACCTGATCCTTCTCTACAAGTGAATCTCCAGTGTTACTCCTCCTAGGACATATGATGTATGTGGATTATTAGTACCTGATCCGTCTCTACAAGTGACTCTCCAGTGTTACTCCCCCTAGGACATATGATTTATGTAGATTATTAGTTCTTGATCCTTCTCTACAAGTGACTCTCCAGTGTTACTCCTCCTAGGACATATGATGTATGTAGAATATTAGTACCTGATCCTTCTCTACAAGAGACTGTGCAGTGTTACTCCTCTGAGGACATATGATGTATGTAGATTATTAGTACCTGATCCTTCTCTACAAGAGACTGTGCAGTGTGGATCTTGGCTAAGCATTTAATAGCAGCTGCCCGTTTCCTCATCTCCAAACACTGGCATCAATGGGATACCATTTTCTTAACTGAATGGGTTCAAAAGGTGGATCAGATATATAGGCTGGAAGCATTGGTGCATTGTGAACATAGTAGGATGGGTAAGTTCCCTAAACTATGGCCCTGTTGGTCATAGTTTGATGTAATGTCCTTAAAACAAGTTAAAATGAGGCTCAGTAGTGTGTGTGGCCTCCACGTGCCTGTATGACCTCCCTACGATGCCTGTGCATACTCCTGATGAGGTGGCGGACGGTCTCCTGAGGGATCTCCTCCCAGACCTGGACTAAAGCATCTGCCAACTCCTGGACAGTTTGTGGTGCAACTCCTGGACAGTCTGTTGGTGGATAGAGCGAGACGTGATGTCCCAGATGTGCTCAATTGGATTCAGGTCTGGGGAACGGGCGGGCCAGTCCATAGCATCAATGCCTTCGTCTTGCAGGAACTGCTGACACACTCCAGCCACATGAGGTCTGGCATTGTCTTGCATTAGGAGGAACCCAGGGCCAACCGCACCAGCATATGGTCTCACAAGGGGTCTGAGGATCTCATCTCGGTACCTAATGGCAGTCAGGCTACCTCTGGCGAGCACATGGAGGGCTGTGTGGCCCTCCAAAGAAATGCCACCCCACACCATTACTGACCCAATGCCAAACCAGTCATGCTGGAGGATGTTGCAGGCAGCAGAACGTTCTCCATGGCGTCTCAAGACTCTGTCACGTCTGTCACATGTGCTCAGTGTGAACCTGCTTTCATCTGTGAAGAGCACAGGGCGCCAGTGGCGAATTTGCCAATCTTCGTGTTCTCTGGCAAATGCCAAACGTCCTGCACGGTGTTGGGCTGTAAGCACAACCCCCACCTTTGGACGTCGGGCCCTCATATCACCCTCATGGAGTCTGTTTCTGACCGTTTGAGCAGACACATGCACATTTGTGGCCTGCTGGAGGTCATTTTGCAGGGCTCTGGCAGTGCTCCTCCTGTTCCTCCTTGCAAAAAGGCGGAGGTAGCGGTCCTGCTGCTGGGTTGTTGCCCTCCTACGGCCTCCTCCACGTCTCCTGATGTACTGGCCTGTCTCCTGGTAGCGCCTCCATGCTCTGGACACTACGCTGACAGACACAGCAAACCTTCTTGCCACAGCTCTCATTGATGTGCCATCCTGGATAAGCTGCACTACCTGAGCCACTTGTGTGGGTTGTAGACTCCATCTCATGCTACCACTAGAGTGAAAGCACCGCCAGCATTCAAAAGTGACCAAAACATCAGCCAAGAAGCATAGGAACTGAGAAGTGGTCTGTGGTCACCACCTGCAGAACCACTCCTTTATTGGGGGTGTCTTGCTAATTGCCTATAATTTCCACCTGTTGTCTATCCCATTTGATTGTCACTCAGTGTTGCTACCTAAGTGGACAGTTTGATTTCACAGAAGTGTGATTGACTTGGAGTTACATTGTGTTGTTTAAGTGTTCCCTTTATTTTTTTGAGCAGTGTATATTGGTATATAACACCCCGCTTCAATCAGTTTTTTGGGGGGGCGACTGGTATATCACACCAGTAGAAATGATTTGCTCCAGTAACGCTTGTCTCTCTATATACAGTGGGGGAAATAATTATTTGACCCCTCACTGATTTTGTAAGTTTGTCCAATGACAAAGAAATGAAAAGTCTCAGAACAGTATCATTTCAATGGTAGGTTTATTGTAACAGTGGCAGATAGCACATCAAAAGGAAAATCGAAAAAATAACTTTAAATAAAAGATAGCAACTGATTTGCATTTCATTGAGTGAAATAAGTATTTGAACCCTCTAACAAAAAAAGACTTAATACTTGGTGGAAAAACCCTTGTTTGCAAGCACAGAGGTCAAACGTTTCTTGTAATTGATGACCAAGTTTGCGCACATTTTAGGAGGAATGTTGGTCCACTCCTCTTTGCAGATCATCTCTAAATCCCTAAGGTTTCGAGGCTGTCTCTGTGCAACTCTGAGCTTGAGCTCCCTCCATAGGTTTTCGATTGGATTAAGGTCCGGAGACTGACTAGGCCACTCCATGACCTTAATGTGCTTCTTCTTGAGCCACTCCTTTGTTGCCTTTGCTGTATGTTTTGGGTCATTGTCGTGCTGGAACACCCATCCACGACCCATTTTCAGTTTTCTGGCAGAGGGAAGGAGGTTGTCGCTCAGGATTTCACGATACATGGCTCCGTCCATTTTCCCGTTTATGCGAATAAGTTGTCCTGTGCCCTTAGCAGAAAAACACCCCCAAAGCAAAATGTTTCCACCCCCATGCTTGACGGTGGGGACGGTGTTTTGGGGGTCATAGGCAGCATTTTTCTTCCTCCAAACACAGCGAGTTGAGTTAATGCCAAAGAGCTCTATTTTGGTCTCATCAGACCACAGCACCTTCTCCCAGTCACTCTCTGAATCATTCAGGTGTTCATTGGCAAACTTCAGACGGGCCTGCACATGTGCCTTCCTGAGCAGGGGGACCTTGCGAGCCCTGCAGGATTTTAATCCATTGCGGTGTAATGTGTTTCCAATGGTTTTCTTGGTGACTGTGGTCCCTGCTAATTTGAGGTCATTAACTAGCTCCTCCCGTGTAGTTCTAGGATGCTTTTTCACCTTTCTCAGAACCATTGACACCCCACGAGGTGAGATCTTGCGTGGAGCCCCAGAGCGAGGTCGATTGATGGTCATTTTGTGCTCCTTCCATTTTCGAACAATCGCACCAACAGTTGTCACCTTCTCTCCCAGCTTCTTGCTAATGGTTTTGTAGCCCATTCCAGCCTTGTGCAGGTCTACAATTTTGTCTCTGACATCCTTGGACAGCTCTTTGG